>NC_069661.1:219814500-220123000 GCF_027244095.1 Hemicordylus capensis | reverse complement strand
TTTGCTTTGTGTGAATCATATTTCTCTCAGGCGTACCCGTTGCTAATCCTATGTGTGGTGGCTCTCGCAAGAGTTCACAAGCGAGCTGCCGGCAAGGGGAGAGGAAAGCAGCAGCACCGGATAGGTGGGTGGGCAAGGAAGGAAACGCGGGCAGGGAGAAAGCAGCAGCGGCAGGTGGGCAGGCGGGCGAGAAAACAGGGCGGGTGGGCAGGAGAAAACAGCGGTGGCAGCGGGAGAACTAGAGGCACAGATGCTCTGTGCCCGGCCCAACTAGTTTTTAATATTTTATTAGAAATGCTTTTTGAACTGAAAATTGTATGCTGCTTTGGGGGTCCAACCAAAAAGTGGCAAATACGTTTTATAAATAAAATGGTCATAGCACAAATTTCACACTTTTTGCTGAACTTCCTTGATTCAACTTAGGACTTTTTTTTTTGGTGACCACTAGCATAGATGCAGCCCCACTTAGCGGAAGAAGATAAGAATAGCCTTGCTGGATCAGACCTAAGCCTTATTTGGTCCAGCACGCTGTTTCACACAGTGGCCCACCAGTTACTTTGGGAAGCCACAGAACCAGGAGATGATGCTCTCTAATGGAAGGAAACAGTTGAATGTTATGTTATATATGTTATTTATTATTTCTATATTGCCTGCTCAAAATATCTCACAAGGTGTTAACAAAAATGTTAAAATCAACAGTTAGAAACAAAATTAAAACAATTAAAACAAGCCAGTACCAAACATCTGATTAAAAAGGTATGTATTCAGTTCCTTTTAAAAACTGTCAAAGAGGTCAAATGCCACATCTCTGCAGGAAGTGCATTCCAAAGCTTGGGGCAGCAACCATGAAGGCCCAACTCCGAGTTGCCACCAGAAGAGCTGGTGACAACTATAGGCAGACTTCCCTAGAAGATCTTAATACATTCTCAAGACAGATCTTTCATTTGCTTTTTTTTGGTTCATTATCAAAGAATAGGAACATAGGAAGCTGCCTTATACAGAGTCAGACTTTTGGTCCATCTTGCTCAGTATTGTCTACACAGACTGGCAGCAGCTTCTCCAAGGTTGCTGGCTGGCATCTCTTTCAGCCCTATCTGGAGATGCCAGGGAGGAACCTTCTGCATGCAAGCATGCAGGTACTCTTCCCAGAGTGCCCCCATCCCCTAAGGGATATACTCACACATGTAGTCACTCATTCAATTGCAAACCAGGGTGGGCCCCTGCTTAGCAAAGGGGTCAATTCTTGCTTGCTACCACAAGACTAGCTCTCCTTCTTGGATCATTCAAGTCTCTACATCTTGCTTTTATATCAAGACTCTTGTTCTTTCTTCCATCTCCTGCGACTTGCCACCTTCACTCTGGCTGTGAAGAGACTGCTGCTCCGTAGGCTCAGTCAAATCTCTACTTGCCACTTTGTTTGCTCACCAGCTTCATTCACGTCTCAGACACCAGGCACTGGCTTCCAGGTCTTGTCATAATTCACTGCAGAATTTCTCTCTCTGTTCTTAAAGCTTTTGCAAACACTCAGTACATGCTACCTGATAGATTTTGGCTGCACTCCTGAAGACACTTATGAACTTGCCCATCCTTTCGATTTCAACGGGATTTATGGGCATGCAAATAGCTTCATAGTTACATCTTTTGTCTCTTTTCATCCTTCCCATCACTTGCCGGGTATTGTTCTTTTTCCTACTCATCACATATTTATTATTTCACAACTGTATTACCATTTTTATAGTCTCTTTCTCAACTCTTTTTGACATCTCAAACTGATCTTCAATATTTCAGTGTATCATTGGCTCACAACATATTGAATCTTATTCCCAGTTCCACCCACCCCGACATCTTTAGTCCGTTAAGTTAGTCAGTAAGGCATATGTTGCTCTCAGTGACACTTAAGTAGGGCAATTATAAGACCACTTTTGCAGAAGCCTACATTAGATCTCTCAGATTTGAGCAATTAAAGGCCAGTCTCTAACCTTCTATGGTTGGGCAAGGTGATTGAGAGGGTGGTGGCCTCCCAGCTCCAGGCACTCTGGGAGGAAACAGATTATCTTATTTCAGGCAGGCTACGGGGTGGAGACTGCCTTGGTCAGCCTGATGGATGATCTCCAATTGGGAATTGACAGAGGGAGTGAGACTCTGCTGGTCCTTTCGGATCTCTCAGTGGCTTTTGATACCATCAACCATGGTTCCCTTTGAGATAATCTGCAGGGGCTGGGATTGGGAGGCACTGTTTTGCAGTGGCTCCACTCCTGTCTCTCAGGGAAATTCCACATGGTGTTGCTTGGAGACTATTCCTCCTCTAAATGGGAAGTTTTATACGGTGTCCTGCAGGGCTCCATGCTGTCTCCTATGCTTTTTAACATCGACATGAAACAGCTGGGGTAGATCATCCAGAGATTTGGTGCAGGGTGTTACCAGTATGCTGATGACATACAAATCTGTTTCTCCATGTCATCTTCATCAGGGAATGGCATAACTTCCTCAGATGCCTGCCTGCCTGTGGTAATGGGCGGGATGAGGGAGAACAAATAGAAGCTGAATCTAAGCAAGACGGAGGTACCTTTTGGCGGGGGTGGGGTGGGGTTGTAACTGAGGAGATGGATTAAAGTTGTCTGTTCTGGAAGGGGCCACACTCCTTCAGAAGGAACAGGTACATAATCTGGGTGTACTTCTTGATCCAGGCCTCTCTCTGGTTTCGCAGGCTGAGGCAGTAGCCAGGGGTGCTTTTGATCAGTTTAGGCTGACATGCAAGCTACGGTGATTTTTGGAGGAGAATTACCTAAAAACAGTGGTACACTTGCTGGTAACCTCCAGACTTGACTACTGCAATGTGCTCTATGTGGGTCTGCCTTTGTATGTAGTCTGAAAATTGCAATTGGTATAAAATGCAGCAGCCAGGTTGGTCTCTGGGGCAACCTGAAGAGACCATATTACTCCTATTTTAAAAGCATTACACTGGCTCCCCATTTGTTTCCAGGCAAAATATAAAGTGCTGGTGATTACCTGTAAAGCCCTACATGGCTTGTGCCCAGGGTATTTAAGAGAATGCCTTCTCCTTCAGGACCTTCTAAAGGAGGTATTAGGGCCTCTGGGAGAGATCTTCCTGTGGCTGCCCCCAACTCTGTCCCTCATGCTGTCCCCCATGCTGTTTAACATCTACATGAAACCGCTGGGAGTGGTCATCTGGGGACTTGGAGTGAGTTGTCAGCAATATGCAGATAACTCTCAGCTCTATCTCTCCTTGTCATCTGATCCTAGGGAGGCAGTGGATGTCCTGAATAGGAGGCTGGAGGCCATGATGGGTTGGATGAGGGCTAATAAACTGAGACTGAATCCAGGCAAGCTGGAGGTAATGTTGGTCAGTAGGAGAGCCAATCGGGATGAGGAGATTTTACCGTATCTGGATGGGGTTGCACTGCCCTTGAAGGAGCAAGTACGCAGCTTGGGGGTACTACTGGACCTGGCTCTGCTTTTGGAAGCTCAGGTGGAGGCGGTGGCCAGGGGTGCCTTTGCACAGCTTTGGCTAGTGCACCAGCTGCGTCCCTTTCTCAAGAAGGCAGATCTGGCCATAATTACCCATGCCTTAGTCATGTCGTGGCTGGATTACTGTAATCTGCTCTACGTGGGGCTGCCCTTGAAGAATATTCGGAAACTGCAGCTAGTGCAAAATGCAGCAGCTAGGATTTTATCAGGGGCTGCCCATTGGGATCACATCACACCCATTTTGAAAGAGCTGCACAGGCTACCAGTGTGTTTCCGGGTCCAATTCAAGGTGCTGGTTTTGACCTTTAAAGCCCTTAACAGTTTGGGCCTGGGATACCTGAGGGATTGCTTGCTCCCAAGGGTGGCTGCCCGCTTGACAAGGTCATCTGAGGGGGCTCTGCTCCGGGTGCCGACAATGAGGGAGGCTTGGCTGCCATGCACGCAGGACAGGGCCTTCTCTGTTGCTGTCCCTGGACTCTGGAATGCTCTCCTAGTGGCTATTCGCTTCTCAGTCTCCATCACAGTTTTTAGAAAGCGTGTTAAATTGTGACTTTTTACCCAGGCTTTTATATCATTGTCTCTACTGCTGTTTCATTGTATTTTGTACAGTTCTTATGCTTGTATTTTAAATCTTTTTAGTCTGATTTGTTTTTATATTTTAGCTTAATATTTTAATTGTGTCATTTTGTGGAGCCAATTGTGGAGCCAGCGTGGTGTAGTGGTTAGAGTGCTGCACTAGGACTGGGAAGACCAAGTTCGAATCCCCATTCAGCCATGAAACTAGCTGGGTGACTGGGCCAGTCACTTCTCTCTCAGCCTCACCTACTTCACAGGGTTGTTGTGAAAGAGAAACTCAAGTATGTAGTACACCGCTCTGGGCTCCTTGGAGGAAGAGCGGGATATAAATAATGTAATAATAATAATAATAATAATAATTTTTATAGTCTTGTTTTTAATTTCTATGTGAACCGCCTTGGGATTGTTTTAATGAAAGGCGGTAGACAAATTTAACAATTAAACAAACAAACAAACAAACAAACTCACCTGGTGCCGACTCAGGGCTGGGCCTTTGCTATAGCCACCCTGAGGCTTTGGCACAAACTCCCTAGTGTTGTAAGAGCTGCCCCATCTCCAGTAGGCTTTAAAAGAGCGCTCAAGATACATTTATTTCACCAAGCCTTTGCCTAGCTGTAAATTGGTTTCTATTGTTGTTCTGCTGTTTTAAAATGTTATAACAGTTTTAATTTAGTTTTAATTCTGTTTTTATCATTGGTATGCCACCTAATGACGCAGTGGGGAAATAACTTGCCTAGGGAGCAAGAGGTTGCTGGTTCGAATCTCTGCTGCTATGTTTCCCGGACGATGGGAGAAACACCTATATTGGGCAGCAGCGATATAGGAAGATGCTGAAAGGCATCATCTCATGCTGCGTGGGAGATGGCAATGGTAAACCCTTCCTGAGTTCTACCAAAGAAAACCACAGGACTCTCTGGTCACCAGGAGTCGACATCGACTCAAAGGCACAACTTTACCTTTACTTTATGTAGTGGTATAGAAATGAAACAAACAAACAAACAAACAAACAAACAAACAAACAAAGGAATACATTGCTCTCCATAATGTTACTTCGCCCACTCCCGCTTTTTTCTACAGCATGTATGTTTGTGTATGCCAGCAGAATGGCTAAGAGCTATAAATCAGGAACTCCCTGGTCCAAACTGAACTTACTAGGTGGCTTTAGACACTCCTGCTCAGCCTCAGCTTCCCACCTGCAAAATGGGGATAATGATACTTACTTACAGGTTTCAGAGGGGTAGACATGCTTGTCTGTTGCAGCAAGAAACAACCAAGTGTCTTGTAGCACCTTAAAGACCAGGAATTTTATTTCAGCATAAGCTTTCATGGACTAGATAAAGGAAATTTGAGATCTGATCCTTTATGCCAAAGTCAAACTTCACCTTGGGCACCGAAAACCCCAGGGCTGGCCCTGCTTCTGTGTAACCTGACTGCTCACATGTCCAGCCTTGCATAGGAACAGAGGAAGCTGCCATATACTGAGTCAGACCATTGGTCCAGCTAGCTCAGTATTGTCTTCACAGACTGGCAGCAGAGCAGCTTCTCCAGGGTTGCAGGCAGGAGTCCCTCTCAGCCCTGTCTTGGAGATGCCAGGGAGGGAACTTGGAACCTAGATGCTCTTCCCAGAGCGGCTCCACCCCTTAAGGGGGATATCTTACAGTGCTCACATGAAGCCTTCCATTAACAAAGGGGACAATTCCTCCCTGGCTGGGGACAATTCTCTCCCCAGCCAGGCCAGCAATTTCTCCTCTTGACTCAAGGCAGGGCAGCCAGTTACCTACCGAGCCCACCTCTTTGCATGCTGGCACTGTGGTGCATGCATGGTCTCCCACTCGCTGTCCTCTACAGCTACAAACATTTCTATACGGCTTTTCAACAGAAGGTTTCTCAGTGGCTTTCAAAGAAAAGTAAATATTAAGATGCTCTCCTGTTCCCAAAGGGCTCACAATCTAAAAAGAAATGCAAGGCAGTGCTAGTTGCTCTCCCCATGATAAATAGAAGAGATTCAACACTAAAAGGTGCCTTTTTACTCAGTTAGCAGGGATAACTGGTATTTGAGTAAAGTTAGCTAGCTAACTTCTCACTGCTGCTACCATCTCCACCACCACGACATGAAGGAAGCAAACTGCACCTGTCTGGCCCATCTATCCGTGCTCCTGCATCATGTGGCTCTGCAAACTGCCACTGAAGCAGAACCTCCCCTCTGGCTTCCCCATTGGATGGATGGTCAGTAGGAAGGGGAAGGAGATGGAGGAAGAGAAGCTGCTCATGAGAGCAAAGTGTTCTGAGCCAACAAAATGTTCCAGCTGTTCCCAAGAACTTTGGACACCACAACACATGCCAAAAAAGTTGTTTGGTCCCCCAAGTAGTCTCTATTCCTCCTAATGCAAAAAAAAAAAAAAAAAAAAAAAGTGGTTTGGTCCCCAAAATAGTTGCATGTCCTCTATAAAAGTCTCTAGTTGGCAACACTAGGTGGGGCTTGTATGTGCAGCATCTGCCTAATCAATAGGAATAGGAAAGAAATCAATGCATGCAAGCCATTAGCTACAAACAGAGGGCAGGCTATTAACACGGCATGCCGGCTGGAATCATACTGCTGGTAACATATTCTTGGTGAGGTTGGCAGACTTTGTGGACAGGGCAAGATTAAAGGATGAAGTCTGTCCATGATGGGCCATATTTTGGAGTGCCTAAGCAATTACGTAGGAAGCCTTGTGTTTTCCCTCACCTGCGGTCCAAAATTATGCATCTCCTTCCACAGTAGAACAAGAGTGACAGAGTAAAATAACACCTTCCTTGGGCTGCTAATCAAAACAAACACACATTTCCCCTCCTCCGAAAAGAAGAAATGTGTACACGTCTCTCAAGATGAGGAATTAAATGCATACCCCCAACTTGTTTGGCCACACTAGAAATAATGATAAAATTTGATGTGCATATATAGTCAAAAATACCCT
The DNA here is from genome assembly GCF_027244095.1 of Hemicordylus capensis. Taxonomy (NCBI): domain Eukaryota; kingdom Metazoa; phylum Chordata; class Lepidosauria; order Squamata; family Cordylidae; genus Hemicordylus; species Hemicordylus capensis. The sequence continues at coordinate 220,115,978 of NC_069661.1, read as the reverse complement.
GATTGCTACAAAAATGCAAAATGGAATTCTGGGGGGAATCCTTCCCCTAGAAATAAAGCACACATAATGCATTCCAAAAACTGTAAAGGTACTTCTAAGCTATTCAGTAAGCTGAATTTTGGTACTGATATTGCCCAACATCATCATCATCATCATCATCATCATCATTATATAACTATTATTTTTACATTTATATCCCGCTCTTCCTCCAAGGAGCCCAGAGCGGTATACTACATACTTGAGTTTCTCTTTCACAACAACCCTGTGAAGTAGGTTGGGCTGAGAGCGAAGTGACTGACCCAGAGTCACCCAGCTAGTATTATGGCTGAATGGGGATTTGAACTCGGGTCTCCCCGGTCCTAGTCCAGCACTCTAACCACTACACCACTCTGGAAGAGTGTGAAAATCTTTGAGCACATAATCACTACAGCTGGTGAGGATCAGCTATATAACTGAGGTTTATTTTAAAAAATCTATGGAATTCACTGAAGACTGCCAGCAGAGCAGCTGATATGATTTTCTGGACCCAACAGGGTATTCTGTTCTCCAGTGGAAGTAGGAGAGTGGAATGTAGAATCCAAGGGAAAGAGTTGTGGTATGCAAGGACAAGGCAGTGGAGTGGTATCAGGAATATTAATAGCTTAACGAAACAGATATTATGTACAGAGAGGCAAGTGCAGACTGCTTTTCAGTGCCCTTGTCTTGCTGCGGGCTGTTTGTTAGCCCTGCCTCTACTCCAGGACTGGAATACAAGTAACTAAAGCACCATTCAAAAGCTGACCTGGGTCGAGGAATGGATTAACCAAACACACCACATGGAGGTATGCTCTCTGAGCCATTTGACAATCTCTGTGCGCTTTGGGCTCCCACAGTAATTTCACTTCTATATACTGTCTGGGGCCTGTCTGTCTGTATACCTTTGTAGTGAACGGTGGTCTAGAATGTGTCTGGATGGGAAGGGCATTGCACAAAGCATGAACGATTGAGGGAAGGGAAAGTGGGGGATATTTGGAGGGTGAGATGTTGGAAGAAAAGATTAAGGTTTTGACAGTTGTGGAGTCGGTCAGGCAGGGGATTTGAGATGATAGTGGGTAGGATTCTTAGATTCTTTGAGCATCATGCAGGACACTGTGATTGGGCACCAACCAGAGCCATCCAGTGACAGAAAGGCCAGGATGATCTTCACATATTAGTCCAATTTTACAAGGCTGGAGAGCCAGACTGGGTGTCAAGTGGGTTGCAGTGAAAGGGGCAAGTCAAGAAGTTCAAGCAGAAGTGGGCCATACAGTGTTGTCGAATCTGTGTTTCCTTTCCTATCCCAAATTTTTAAATGTTAATGTGTTTTTCTCTATTATGATTTTTATCTTTTTATGAATTTTAAATGTTTTATATTTTATATTATGTTTTAATTCTGTAAACCACCTAGAGATTTCTATATAAGGCAGTATATAAATTCAGTGACTGACTGACTGACTGACTGAATAAAAATATGAACTGGAAGGCCAGGACACACAAGAAGTGAGTTATTCATGACAACCAAATGAAGCCCTATATATGTTTGGTGTGGCAAGTGGAACTTGAGCTTGATACATTCCATCAGTGAGCATTCCAGACATGCTCAGATGTTCGCAGCACCTGAAGCATGTATCCAGAAAGTCCAGAAGACCTGATTCCAGTGTGATTGGTGCAACATTGGCAAGCAGTTGTAGCATATGGGATCCATGGCCTGGCACCAGAGATGAGTGGGGAGTTCCTGCAGATTGTGTAGAACCAAGGCCAGAGGATATAGTGGAGCATGAGACAGGGCAGAGCAGAGTCATCTTCACACCAAGGATATGGCAGACCAGGTGAAGATTACTGCAGACAGTTCCCATTTTGCAAAGAGTATACTAGGAAAAAGACTGCTGGTTTGACCTGTATAGCATCAGAGACCCCCATAATGTCTCCAATATTTCTGCATGGACTAGTTGGAATGTGAAGATGTGTTCTCTTTAAGGAAGAGGGCAATGTAGCGAACTGTGGTCTGGGGTGTGTATGGATGAGAGGGGGAATCATGCAGTATTAAGATGGAAGTGAAGGGTGTTGAAGGGTGGAACACGAGAAGAGAGAGAGAGGTTTTGACCACTGTGGAATCACGCTAGGGATTTAGGATGAGGGTGGAGGGTGAATAGGATTCTTATTAGGAGATTAAATTGACCTGTTTGACTGCAACGAGTAACATTGCATGTACCCTCCCACACTTTTTATTTTTATTTATTGAAAATATTTATACCCCACCCCTGCAGAACAATACTGCTCAGGGTGGCTCACAACAGTAAAAGTAATACAGTCTAAAACAATAAAATAAGATCACATTGGTAAGGTATCATGTCACTGTCTTCCTTCACTTGAAATGCAACTCTAGAATGTCTACATCCTTGATTACCACATCTTGCCCCAGAAATGTATTTTACTTTATAGTCTTTCTCACTTTGTTCTTAACACTTCCATCTCTCTGCAACACACATACACCAAGCACCAAAGAAATAAACAGAGACATGTTGAACTATTGCGATACCAATACCAATACCAATATGAGGAATATTTATATACCGCTTTTCAACAAGTTGGTAGAAAGTCGGTAGAAAGGGTGATCTAGAGGACCACGGATGAGCAATTCATCCCACCTCTGCTAAATTTGCTGAACAAGGGCCAGTCTACAGTGGAACAGTTAGACAAGCCAGTGAAGCAGTGATGTGGTGCAGGAAATTTTCCCTTTGTCGTCATTTTCATGGCGCAATTGTCCTTGGGACAGGAGGCTGGAGTTAGGTGACTGCCATTTATTACATTCCCAGTCCTATAATTACTTTCATTTCCCCTGCTTAGCCACTTTGCTTTGGTCATTTCAGCCAGAGCACAGACAACCGTGGCCACACCCTCTCTGTCTAGGAGAGAAAGCAACTGCACACCAGCCTCAACTTGCGAAAGAAGCTTCATGCCACAGATACCACTTGAGCCTCTAGTGAGAGTCTGAGGTTGCTCATAGAGGAGCTGATCCTATAGGGGAGGTGGAACCCCATCCTGAACAAAATTTAACTCTAATGCAATTAAATTTTCCCAACAAACCTTCTTCCTCTATGTTACACAAAAGGTTTCCTGTTCCTGTCTCTACTTCTTCTGCTTCTCTTCCACCTGCCTTTTTGTTACAACCAACCTTATTCGTATTACTACTAATATTTAAAAAGCAAACCCCTCCAGCCAAAGAGCTGTACTTTAAACAAGGCAGTAACCAACATGCAGCTCCACTACTAACTCCTATCCACAATACTTGTTATCCCTAAAACACTCCAACAATTTAGGCTGCCGCTGCCATCATATTGGGCCCAAGTAATAAGGCTCACCAACAGAGGTTAAGAAAACTGAGCTGGTTGTTGGCAGGACTGCACAGAGACATCCATTTTTAAAAAAAAAGATAATTGTCCTTTCTATTGGTCACTCCATTTAACCTCAGAAACCCTACTACCCTTTTCCTCCCTATTCACTTTTTTACTTCTCCCAAGTAGGCTCTCAAGCCACCCAAATGGTGCCAACTCAACCAGACATTGCCCCTTGACCCCATTTTTCAAACACTGCACAGACTCCTAGAACATTTTGTATAGGTAGAGGGGGAGACTTCAGCCCCCCCACATCATGAAAATGAAGTTCCCTCTTGAACTGCCCTTCACATTTCTTCCCAAGCCCTCCTTGCCCCACCCATTTCTAAAATTATCTGCTCAGCTTGACAAGACTCTCGGCCTTCCAAATATCCTGTGCTCCTCGCAACTTACAACAACATGCCACATACCCCAAACAAAGTCCACCCCTCCAACACTTTGTCACAGCAGTGACAAAGGAAGAAAAACAAACCCATCCACTCAAATTTCCCATAAGCATCATGTGTAGTGGTTAGAGTGCTGGACTAGGACCGGAGAGACCCGAGTTCAAATCCCCATTCAGCCATGATACAAGCTGGGTGACTTTGGGCCAGTCACTTCTCTCTCAGCCTAACCTACTTCACCGGGTTGTTGTGAGGAGAAACTCAAGTATGTAGTACACCTCTCTGGGCTCCTTGGAGGAAGAGCGGGATATAAACTGTAAATACTACTACTACTACTACTACTACTACTACTACTACTACTAATAATAATAATAATAATAATAATAATTTCTACTCCTCCCTTCTCTTATCCCCAACCTTTTGATTCTGAAAGTTTGATTGCCATCGCTATCAAATTATTAACTTAGATCAATCCTCTCTGAGACTCACAAATCGTTTAAATACCCACCCTGAAGTAAAATAGCTGGCACAGTAAGTTTATGACACCCTGTAAACAAATGATTTTTTAAAAAAGGAAGACAGGAATATTCACAGCTCTTAGGTAGGGTGTTCGAGCCATCTTTCTAACTAGCCATCCTAGTTAGAAAGATTTTTCTGTGTGAAGTTATCTGATATGAGGTGGAGAGAAACAACAGAAGAGCCAGAGAGCAAGACAGAATAGAAATTGTTTCTGCATCTACATATTCAGAGCTTTCTTGACAGCAATAAGAATGCAATAAAAATGCAGGAAATAAAATCTGGAGTGGGGGAAGATTCACTTTGATGGCGATCAATAAAGAGTGGTAATAGGTTTTGTTCCTTTGTGTGAAAGGCAGTGAGAACAGCAGCCTCTTTGCAGCTTCACCCTTCTCACTTTTGTCTGCTAAAGCCACACTAGACAGTTCTCCTAGGCTCTTTGATCAGATCTTCAGCAGTCACACACACACACACACACACACACACACACACCCCTTCCTGGAAACGTCATCACCTGAATTCTGTGCAGAAGAGAGAGACTCGCTTGCCTAAGGCAGCTGTTAGGGAGGGATCATGAAAACATAAGAACTGCCACAGCAGATCAGCCCATCAATCCATGGAGCTCAGTATCCTGTCTCAGTCAGTGGCCAGTACTGGATGCTGCAAAGGAAGCTACAGGGCACGTTGGGGACTGAGCTGTCGCCTACTCACTTGCAGCTTCCGGCATTTAGAGACTGAGGGACATGCTGGATCTTGAAACTGCATTCCTGGACCTTCTTGGCTGCCCATCACCAATGAATCGGTGTGCTCCTCGGATGCTGAATCCTGAAGGCTACTGCCAAGATGCCCATCTTCCCTTTGGGCTACCCTTTCCCTCTTTCTACAAAACACTGATATAGCTTGGGGCATGAAGGATGAGATGCGGCGGATTCTTCTCATTCTTTAATGCCCAGTTATGCACATCAGAGCAAATGACGGAGCCTATAAATGGCATTTCTAAAAAAAATGTTATGTAAAACAAACAGAAAAGCAACAGAAGTCTATTTTGCAGAGCAGTGTTATGAGGGGGAAACTGATCCTGGATATGCATTAGCCAATTCATATCTGGCTTTCCAGAGGCACAAAGCTCAGCGAGGAAAGAGAGAAATCAAAGGTTTAGGAGCTCACTGGGTACAGTAGAGCAGCCTAGAGAGGTCAAACATTCAGAATCTCAGATGGATCTATTCCTGTCTTCACAGGCAAGTTATCTGTTGAACAGCACTGCAACCGATGAAGAGACAGTAGAAAACCAGCCACCATGACAGTTAACACACAGCGGCTGCAAGAAGCCTTGAAGGCATTTGCTATTGACATGACCCCATATTACAAATTCTAGGAAATGCAAGCAAAACTATGAGGACAAAAAGGATCAAGTCTACTATTTATTTCCTGTTTTCAAATATTATTTTTCACTAGGAGCATCATGAATTTGCAGGCAGCTGTTGTACTCTGGATTGGATGCTGGAGCACAGCATCAGAAGCAGGAAAAAACATCCCTAGGGGGGAAGAAATGGTACTTTTTCTTCCCTGACCTGCACTCCACCAACCTATGACCAAAGCAAGAAGCTGACAGTGTTGGATTTCTAAAATGAGAGGTGCTGGGCTATGGTCAACCCAGAAGTCACAACTTCCTAATTCAAGGGTTCTTAACCTTTTTGCAGCTATGGATGCCCCAGAGATCCTCAGGTATTACCTATGGGCCCCCCATCCCACTGGTATATTTTCATAAGCTTCCAGTACAAAAACAGAAGAGGAAAAAAATCAAGTAGATATTAATTCCTCTCTGGTGTTTCTTGTCAATAGTGCAAGTAAAATTAAAATTAAAGAAAAATAAAAGATGTTCTGTATTTTATTATAAATGATTTTTTTGCAGGGGGTGGGTGGGTACCTCTAATTATATATTTAATTTTCCATGGACCTTCTGGACTTACCCCATAGACCCTAGGTTAAGAGCCCCTGCCTTAATCCAAGGTTTGCGGCTACTAGAGTGACAAGAGAGGAGGGGGAAGGAAAGTGCTCTGCACATGCCCAGAGTCTTTTTTCTTATTGCTTTTTTCCAGGCTTGAGCCTTGACGCTAAAAATTATGTTCAGGGTTGAGTTTTGTCTCAAATCCTGAGAACTGGGCAGACAACGAAGTCCCCGCTGGTCTCCCAGTATTCCCATTACTTGTGTGTATGGGAGACCAGCGTGGATTGAAGCCCTACACAAGAGTGGACTAAGAAAATCAGGCACTCAGTAGGAATGTGCTTGATCTCAGAATTAAAACTGTTAAGGCAAAACTACTTCTAATTCCCAAAAGGATGCTTTATATGGCCAATTTTATGATTTAAAAAAAATACAGTTAGAATTTCAGTTGCTGGGCTTTGGGTGTGTAATCAATGGTTGCTGTTATCATTCATTCACTTTAGGCAATTGTGCTATGTCGTGTTATTAATAATGTCCTGTGTGTTAGGAGAGCTGTCTGGAGGCAGAAAATCTGGCAGCATCTGCTTATACATATTGTGAAAAATCTGTGGTCATCTAGGATTTCACAGTTGCCACCATGCTGCAATGCCATGGAACTGCAAAATATTACAGCAATATGGAGAAATGGGCATATTTATTTATTTATTTATTTATTTATTTGGAACATTTATATACCGCCCAAAATGCAAGTCTCTGGGCAGTTTACAACAAAGCAATAAAAACAGCTAAAAAGATTAAAACATTACAACAATTAAAATTTAAAATATTAAAACTATTAAAACACAATTAAAACAATATCTAATTAAAAGCCTGGGTGAACAAATGCATCTTGACTGCCTTCTTAAAAGCTGTAAGAGATGCGGAGGCTCTTATTTCAGCAGGAAGTGTGTTCCAAAGCCTCGGGGAAGCAATGGAGAAGGCCCGTCCCTGAGTAGCCACCAGATGAGCCGATGGCAACTGCAGATGAACCTCTCCAGATGATCTCAATGGGTGGTGTGGTTCATAGTGAAGAAGGCGTTCTCTTAAATACCCAGGGCCCAAGCTGTTTAGGGCTTTATAAAGTTATAACCCAAACCTTGTATTTTGCCCGGAAACATATTGGCAACTAGTGTAGCTTTTTCAACACAGGAGTAATATGATCTCTCCTAGATGACCCAGAGACCAACCTGGCTGCTGCATTCTGGACCAATTGCAATTTCCAGACTACGTACAAAGGCAGCCCCACACAGAGCGCATTGCAGTAATCCAGTCTGGAGTTGACCAGCATATGTACTACTGTTCTGAGGTCATTTATCTCAATAAATGGATGCAGCTGGCTAGGGATGTGCATGGAACTGGCTGGCCCAGTTTGGTTCGAGTATGAACTGGCCTCGAACTCAACCGGGCCTGTTTGGTCTGGCAGCCCCTCGAATCCCCTCTAGTCCGGTCCGGTCCAGGGGTGGGGGTTCTCAAACTTCTTTTAGTAAAAAAACATTTTTTTTGTAACCTTACTCCCCTCGAGGGAGTTCCTGGAGGTGCTGGGAGGAGGTCCATGGAGGTTCCCCCTCCCCCTGCCAGCTGTCCTCATGCCCCCCTCCAGCTGGTTCAGCCAGCTTTTTGGCCTTCTTCTCCCGGCGGTGCAGTGGCCATTTTGGAGGCACGCGCCTGTGCACTTGGCCTCTGCATGCAGAGGCCAAGTGTGCAGGTGTGTGGCCTCCAAAATGGCCACCAGGCTGCTGGGAGAAAGCCAAAAATGAGCCAAAAAGCTGGCTGAACCGGCTGGAGGGGGGCATGGGGACAGCTGGCAGGGGGAGGGGAAACCTCCGCAGACACCCCCCTCCATCTCCAGGAACTCCCCCAAGGGGAGTAAGGTTAAAAAAAATATTTTTTAAACTGGCTTGACGTCGAGCCAGTTTGCACACCCCTACAGCTGGCGTATCAGCCAAAGCTGATAAAAGGGATTTCTTGCCACTACTTCTGCCTGGGACACCAGGGAGAAGTTTGTGTCCAGGAGCACCCCCAGACTGCGTACCTGTTCCTTCTGGGGAAGTGTGACCCCATCCAGAACTGGCAGATCAAAATAATCTCCTGAGTTCCGGCCCGCACAATAAGTACCTCCGTCTTATCTGGATTCAGCCTCAACTTGTTACCTCTCATCTAGCCCATCACTGCCTACAGGCAGGCATTTAGGGAGGTTATGCCTTCTCCTGATGATGTTGACATGGAGAAAAAGATTTGTCATTAGCATACTGATAATACCCTGCACCAAATCTCCTGATGATATTTCCCAGCAGTTTCACGTAGATGTTAAACAACATTGGAGACAATACGGAGCCTTGAGGGACACCAGACCGAAGTTCAGTTTTTGAAGAACCACAGTCCCTGAGGGACTCCATCTGGAATCTGCCCGAGCGGTGAGAGTGGAACCACTGCAAAGCAGTGCCTCCCACCCCCTCAGACACTCCAGAAGGATACTATGATCGATAGTATCAAAAGCCACCGAGAGGTCCAAAATGACCAACAGAGTCACACTTCCTCTGTCAGTTCCCAATTGGAGATCATCCATCAGCCCGACCAAGGCAGTCTCAACCCCATAACCCACCCAAAAGCCGGACTGAAATGGGTCTATATAATCAGTTTCATCCAAGACTGCCTGGAGTTGGGAGGCCACCACCCTCTCAATTACCTTGCCCAACCATGGAAGGTTGGAGACAGGCTTATAGTTGCTCAACTCTGAGGAATCCAAGACAGGCTTCTTCAGAAGTGGTCTAATAATTGCCTCCTTAAGGCAAGGAGGCATCCTGCCCTCCCTCAGTGGGTTGGATATAGGATTAAAAAGACAATAATACAAAAGCCAGGCCTGGGGTCCTCTCCCATCTGGTCCCATTTTCTGGTGGGCAGCTTGGAGCATGGAAGTGATCCATCAAGCAATGCTTACATGCAACCCACCATTTCAGTGGGGCTTGCTTAAGGTTCTTGCAAACCCCCAGTTTGAAATGAAATGAGTTGTGCCGCAAGAGTGCTTGGCAGATATATACAGCGGAGAGCTAGTCTTGTGGTAGCAAGCATGACTTGTCCCCTTAGCTAAGCAGGGTCCACCCTGGTTACATATGAATGAGAGACTATAAGTGTGAGCAATGTAAGATATTCCCCTTAGGGGATGGAGCAACTTTGGGAAGAGCAGAAGGTTCCAAGTTCCCTCCCTGGCTTCTCCAAATAGGGCTGAGAGAGACTCCTGCCTGTAATCTTGGAGAAGCTGCTGCCAGTCTGTGTAGACAATACTGGGGCTAGATGGACCCATGGTCTGACTCAGTATATGGTAGCTTCCTATGTACCCCGTGCCTTCTAACTGATTGTGGCAGGCATTGACAATTTTTCTTTGGATCTAGGAGCCAATCAAAAAACTTAAGGAGTCAGACAACAGACACTTGACAATATTACTGGACTTAGTGGCAGATTTTGTGGAGGATCCGGGTAAATGGACTTCTCTTTATCCCCTTTACAAGTAACATATTAAAAGCAGAAACAAGGCTGCCTGGGACCAATAATTTATTAAATAACTCAACTTCTGCATATCCTAGTCTAGGCACCATGGTTACATTTTTAGGTGGTGCCAAAGCTCATGAGTGCCTCAGCTTGTGAAGTCCCAGACTGTGGCAACTCTTTCACACAGGCAAGGGTAGTGCTGCAGCTTGAGTGAGGTAGAACCTGAGACAGAGAGGGTGGGCCCCTTTGCTTTGGTACTGGATCTAGAACGTATGTTTCACAGTCAATTACAAGGACAAAACCAGAAGGACATGACAAGAGCAAAAGGAAGCTCTTTATGTGAATGCATTTGTGTCTGCCAGTCTTTGAGTATGGTGAAAGGGGGGAAAATATTATGCAGAGACTAGGAAACATCAGAACTATACAAAGTTGTTATAATGTAGCCCTGGTGTGTCTCTCTCTTGCTTGTGTACTCTCTCTCTCTTTCTCCCCCCCCCCACACCACGTAAAGGTGATCTCAATTCAAATACTGATATTGCTTTATTACCACTTTGCATCATAGTGTAATAACTTATTTCCCTGCTACTCCAGCTCTCAGGTATATACTCACCAACTGCTCTTGAGTATATACCTGAAATACACTAATGAACAGTTAACTCATTAAGAGTTTGTGAGTATATATACTTGAAAACTGTAAATATAACTGTAGGAGTTTATACGTTAACCCATTAACTGTATATACTCATGAACTCAGTTAACAAATCTGCTATTCTCCGGTAGTGTAAGCAATCACTGGAAACCTACCCAAATAGCCATTTCTAGTTTCTTCTGTATAGGACTGTGGAATTCCAGGATATGGTCTGGCAATTCTTGTGTGGACAGAAATGTCTTCAGCTGCAAAGTGCCACAGTATTTCCTCCAGATTAAAATAATGGCAACTACTAAAGGACTAACATTACTAAATGGAGAATGGCATTTTAATACCATTGCTGCTGTGGGGGAAGTATGAAGTCCAGACAGTTGTTTTACCAATTCTTGTGTATGCCATATGCTTTTAAAGCCTCATGCATAATAACAACTCCTGCTGGCTGGCCAAAGAGGCACCTTCCAAAGTAGTGTCTCTTATATTTAGCGGGGAAAGCAACCTTCCCTGTTCAATTCCAGCACAGCAAGCAACCCTTCAATGATTGTTGCTGGTGCCTATCTTGTGTTTCTTTTTAGACTATGAGCTCCTTTGGGACAGAGAACCCTTCTCTTATTTTTATTATTTTTGCTACGTAAACTGCTTTGAGAGCTTTGTTGCTGTTGAAAAGTGCTATATAATAACAACTGAATGACTACATACTGAGTCTGAAGTGTTGAAATGCAATGAAAATTACAGCATTTAGGGACTACTTTCATTCACAAGGTCTAGCGAGTATGTTTATTTCCTTCTGACGGATACGGAAATATATTATGCAAATCGTGAAGGGCCAAAGAGGTTCGTTCTCTTGCCTCAGCCCTGATGGGATTGCACAAAGTATCATCTGTGTGGGTAGCAAACCTTCTCTCCAATTCCAAAAGCCCATTGCCCTTTGTAGAAGGTTAGATCCTCTATTGCAAAGAGAGGTATCTATAGCTTCTCAAAGGTAGGCCTCCCTCAGGAGGGAGGGTGCAGAGAGTTGTGTTAGGCAAGGTGCAAGCTTCTCTTGACTGTTCCCCTGACATGTCTATCACTCAAAATAAAAGCAGACTTAAAGGGAAAACTGCCTCTCTTCAGTGCAAAATGGGAGGCTGACTCTTACTGCATCTGTGCCATCCCTCTTTTTGTTTCACCTCTTTTTGTTTCATCTGTATGTGCCATGTTTGTCTAGGTCAGGTGCACTGCAGTTTATGATTAGTGTTTTTTTTGGCATGGTGTTCTGGAGTACCTGTAATGACAGGAAGCTGCTTCCAGGATATGCAGAAGTTATAACAGAGTTATGATTGTGTCAACTGCCTGTTCTGAAGTTACCTCTGCTTCACATCTTTAGGGTTGCCAACTATTTTTTTTACAATGCTCTTGTTCCTTTCGTGACTATACAGCAGGAAGAAATTCAGCAGGTGCAGCTTTTCCTTGCATGAGATGGGGAAGGCTTCAGCAGTACAATTTATGTCAATCATGCAGGTGTTAAAAACAGAATTTCTACCTATAAATGACTGGTACTCAACTTGCAAACCAGATAATCTACTTGATCTCTGACTAAAGACAAGGGTGAGTGATGCTTAGCAAACTGTCTTACACTTGGGGAGATTTGGCGGGTTTTCTTGAATTAGGAAGGCTTGCTGTACTAATATTTGAGAACTGCTGAGCTGAAGGAGAACATTCACCATTACCCATGTACTCACAATTACATGGTTCCAATTCTGTCCAGCAGGGGGCACACTTACATATATGGAAAATGGACAATTTCCAAAACGGGGATGTTGGTTATTTCCATTTGCTAGAACACTACATATTACAAAAGTGTTCTGTGTAACCTTCCCTTGAAGGTTTTTAAAAAATGAAAACTGGAAGCTGCAATTCAGGAGCTAAGGAGTACTTAACCCTTTTCCTCACCTGTTTGTTTTCCTGTCAAAATTGCTTCCATACAGCTGCTTGCATTTATTTAATTTATTTATTTATTTATGACATTTAATATACCGCCTACTCTGAAGACTCTGGGCGATGCACAACAACATGCAAACAGGCCACATTAAAAATTACATTACATTAATAATTTAAAATTATTTTAAAAACTAAAGTAACTACCAAAGAACAGAAAAATGAACTACAGGGCAAAAGCCTGGCGAAAAAGAAAAATCTTCAATAGTGATTTGCAGATCGGTAAGGAAGGGGCTAGCCGGATCTGTAGGGGGAGAGAGTTCCAAAGGAGAGGGGCAGCAACCGAAAAGGCCCTTTCACGGGTCCTAAAGCCCCGGACATCTCGGAAATCAGGGACCGACAGAAGGGCCATCTGAGCTGATCTAACTGGACAGGATGTAACTGGATGGGAGAGGCAGGTCTGTAGGTAGACAGGCACCAGGCACCACAAGGCTTTGAAGGTCAGAACCAGGACTTTAAATTGAGCTTGGAAGTGAATAGGCAACCAGTGCAATGACTGTAGAAGAGGTGTTACCCTGTCATATTTTCTGGCACCCATGAGTAGGCAAGCCACTGCATTCTGGACCCGCTGCAGCTTCCCAATTGTCCTCAAAGGTAACCCTAGATAGAGAGCGTTACAATAATCTAAACGGGAGATAATAAGGGCATGGGTCACTGTCATTGATGCCTGCTGATCAAGGTAAAGGTGTGATTGGTGAACCAGATGAAGCTGGGCAAAAGTACTTCTGACCAAAGCCTCCACCTGCTGCTCAAGCAGGACGCTTGAGTCCAAAACGACCCCCAAATCACGAACAAGCTCCTTTGGGGGCAGTGACACCCCATCTAAAACAAGGTTCCCATCCAGCTGTTGGCCGGTACGAGGGCTGAATAAAAGCAGTTCAGTCTTAGTGGGCTTTTGCTCCCACAGGCAAAAATATCCAGATTTATTTATTTATTTATTAGTAACATTTGATATTCTGCCCACTCCGAAGACTCTGGGCGGTGTACAAAAACATGCAAAACAAGACAGCATTAAAATTACATTCTAAATAAAACTAAAGTAACTAACTAAAAAGAAAGAGTAACTAACAAAAGTAACTAACAAAACAGAAAGAAACCAAATAGGTAAACTACAGGGTAAAAGCCTGGCGAGAAAGAAAAGTCTTCAATAAAGATTTAAAAATCAACAAGGAAGGAGCTAAATTAATCTGCAGGGGAAGGGAATTCCAGAGAAGTGGGGCAGCAACCGAGAAGGCCCTTTCACGGGTCCTAGCACCCCGAACCTCTCGGAAACTGGGGACCGACAAAAGGGCCATCTGAGCAGATCTGACCGGATGGGATGTAACTGGATGGGAGACGCGGGTCTGTAGGTAGACAGGTGCCAAACCCCGCAAGGCTTTGAAGGTCAAAACTGGGACCTTAAATTGAACTCGGTGGCGAATAGGCAACCAGTGCAATGACTGCAGGAGAGGTGTTACCCTGTCATATTTTCTGGCACCCATAAGTAAATGAGCTGCTGCATTCTGGACCCGTTGTAGCTTTCCAATCATCCTCAAAGGTAACCCTAGATAGATTTCCCTGTTTGGTAGGGAAAGACTGCAGCAACCCTTCCCCACACAACCTTCCCTTTGCTCCTAACTGCAGCCTAGTGACTGCTTTTCATTTTGAAAGAAACCAACCAACCAACCAACCAACCAACCAACCAACCAACCAACACAACATTTGGGGGAGAGTTACATGGAACTCACACATGTCTGACCCTCATGACGTTCATGTGTTTATCATGACTCTTGTTTAAAGTGTGCAGACTGAAAAAATGAACAGACATGGAAATACACATTCAGCAGCAATGTCTCCCCATCCCAGCCTCCATATTCATAACCTAGGATGAAGAGTGAAGGAGATGGAACATTTTCATATACACTCCACTATTTACCATACAAAAACAGGCACACACATTTTTGTATCACAAGAAACAGTATTTCTCTGTATTGCTGTGAATAAACTGTTTCCCTGAGTTGTAGTTGGGGCTCTGTGTATACTGCAGTTCTGTGGGAGTACAGAAAACCCACAAAAAACGATACTAAGAATTGTATTCAACTTCCCCAAAATGTGAGCTTTCAATTCCCTCCCCCTGAAGAACAAGTTTCTAGTTCTTAACTGAAGGCTGTGAGGGTATGCATCAAAGGGTTTAAGCAAAGCCCACTGAAATCTCATAGCTGTGGCAGAGCTGAGTAAATTTTGTGGTTGGGGTGCGGGAGGCTTCAGATTAGTGTCCTGCAGAGCTTCTTAGCCCCATAACCTGCAGAAGCGGGGCTAGGGAAAACAGTAAAAACTACAGAACAAAACGTGCAATGTAGGAGGCTTTATGCAAAGATGTTCATAAATTTGAATAATATATACACATTGCATAATTCAGCTCAGCTTGGTGCAGAATTTGGATGGTCCAGTTGGGAAATTCTGACTTAAATAAATAAATAAATAAATAAATAAATGAGTGTAGAGCAAACAGAGCCCTAGTTATAGATACTGATGATACACCCAATTGAAAGTCTTAGAGACTGTAACTCCTCGGAAAACTTAGTGATGAACATCTGGAGACAAGTAATCTTTCTTGATCCTCAGCCACAAGAAACCATGTGGATGGGAATCAGGGGCATCGTCATAACTCAACAAGGCTGCGGGGTGTGTGTGTGTGTGGGGGGGGACAAATGGCCCTGGGCCATCTGCTGAGGGAGGAGGGCCCACTGACTGGGTGGCAGCTTGTTCTCTCCATGCCTCTCTGAAGGAGAAGGGGGGGGGCGGGATAGGGCCCATCTTTACTTTTTGTCCCAGGGTCCACTCCAAACTTGCTACACCCCTGATGGGAAAGGAATTCTCTGTCTGTTGTTCCAGGTTAGCAGGTGTGTGCTATTATTTCTGGGACTACATATGCATTATCTGACCACAAATAAAACATATACCTTTCATTATTTATTATTGATTTATATCCATGTGACACACACATTTAACTCCCAAAGACTATCATTTTTGGAACATCAGACCTAAGATTCTCCAAGGTGTCAGATCCTTTTTTATGCTAAGTACCTTGATTCTCTACCAACTAAATGGATGTATTTGGAGGACATGCCCAGCATTAAGTACAAATTCTATTCACAGCAGCAATTTTTAGAATAAGAAAATAGACCGAAAACGTGTGGCTACAACTACCTATTTAATGTAAGTCTTTCCCAACATCCAAATGAAAACATTGAATTTTTTTTAATGTAACTAAAATGACAATCAAGAGGAAAATTAAAAAGAATGAAAATTTAAAAGCAAAAAGAAGAAATGGTTTAAAAGTTCACTAAACAAGTACAGGCTGTTCGAAACAGTTTTAAATTGTTCTCTTGTGTTGTTTTAATCTGCCACCATGCACTGTTCCTGCTGTAGAAACTGCAATTTGGGGAGACAGAAACATAGGAACATAGGAAGCTGCCATATACTGTGTCAGACCATTGGTCTCAGTATTGTCTTCACAGACTGGCAGCAGCTTCTCCAAGGTTGCAGGCAGGAATCTCTCTCAGCTCTACAGTACTACCTGCATATACTTCATAACTTGCGTGTTTCCAAATCCTTGTGTGTAAATCTTTGTAGATATATCATGTACAAACAACCACTTTGTATATAATTGTGCTTTGGCAATGTACTGTATGCTTTGGTAGTTTGTTGGTTCAATAAAAAAATCTTGTCCTATAACAAATCTTGTCCTATCATGGAGATGCTGCCAGGGAGGGAACTTGGAACCTAGATGCTCTTCCCAGAGTAGCTCCATCCCCTGAAGGGAATATCTTACAGTGCTCACACTTATAGTCTCCTTTTCATAAGCAAACCAGGGCAGACCCTGCTAAACTAGGGGGACAAGTCATGCTTGCTAACACAAGATCAGCTGTCCTCTCCTATAGCTGAGAGGAAGTCATGCTGGTTTTTGCGGTGAAAAAATCCTATTGGCTGACCTTAATGGCACACTAGTGTAGCAAAGTTGCACTAGCACAAGAAGATGGCATAGCTGTGCAAACCCCCCCCCCCCAAACTCCAACCTGGGGATATATGGAACATTGGAAGCTGCCTTATACCAAGTCAGACCATTGGTCCATCCAGCTCAGTATTGTCTACCCAGACTGGCAATGGTTCTTCAAGGTTTCAGGCAGGAGTCTACCTGGAGATGCCAGGAAGTGAACCTCGGACCTTCTGCATGCAAACAGATGCTCTTCCACTGAGCTATGCCCTGCTCATCCCCTAAGGGGAATATCATACAGTGCTTGCATGCACTCACCCATCCAAATGGAAACCAAGGCAGGCCCCGCTTAGCAAAGGTAACCATTCATGCTCACTACCACAAGACCAGCTCTCCTCTTGTGCAAAGGTTGTGCAACTTTTGTTCAAGTGCAAACATACTTGCAGTAATGCAGCACGAGTCTGGGCTTAGTGTGAGTAGCTCGTACAGCACCTTGTGCTGGCTAGCACAACGTCCTTAAGCAAGTGCACTGTTAGTCAGGATGTCAACCATTAAAACCATGATATGGGTGCCAATCCAGCTCCAGTCAAACACAACCAGTGGCCCTGTATTGGGGGATGTGCCTCTCTGTCAGCATCAACCTATGCATCCAGCCAGTTCAGGAGCCTGAATGGGCCTCACAATGCAGAGGAGGGGACACATCCAGATACACATCTTCATCAGCTGGGTGCAGAATTCAGCAATCGTCCTGATCTACTTTGCAGAATAAAAGTGATTAAGTTTTGGCACTATATGCCAGTGACATACCTTCATGTGATGGGTAATGCATATAATATATTGCTGGTATCGCTCTATTACTCAGTTGCCTTGTTTCTGGTATCTTGCCAAAAACAACAAGATACTCCTGTTTTACACAGACCACTTAGGGTCTTATCTATAATTGACCTATATACATCTTAAGCTCCATTAGTTCGCCTGCATGCCTCTCTCTCTCTCTCTCTCTCTCTCTCTCACACACACACACACACACACACACACACACACACACACACACACACAGAGCCCCCCTGCCCCCAAATAAACACCTTTCATACCCGAGGAAATGTAAAAATAAAATGATCACAACATGGCCCTCTGGGAATTTCAGTTTTACAGCTTGTCCTGCTATGATGCTGATAGAATTCACAGCCGAGAGAGAGAGAGAGAGAGAGAGAGAGAGAGAGAGAGAGGCAGAAGCTTGGGTTGAAGAGAGAGCTGAGCTAAAAGGTGAGCCTAAAGGGGTGGGGAGACAACCCCAGGTAACTAGGAGCAGCAACGAATGAAAAGATTATATTTGCCAGAAGGAAGTAACTTGGGGCAATACATAATTCAATTATAAGAAGTGAGGGATGAAGATGGAAAGACCAGGGAGAACAAAATGATAAGAAAGAAGGTATCTGTGAGTTCACAACCAAGAAAGGGAGAGAGAGGATGGAGCTTGACCCAGAAATGCTTATTTGAACAAGACTTCACACACACACCTGCTGTGAGAGTAATTGTAACACATCAGTGTTGTTAATGCCATGACCAGAGCTCACAGCTGTTTTTACAGTGCTAAGTACAGTAAGAAGGCACAACCAGGGCCAAAGGTGCTGCTGATGTACCTCATATAATCACCACATATGAGTGTTGAGCACCAATTACACAAACAGCCTGTTGCCACTGCTGTGATCTCACCTGTCCTAAGGTGTTGCCTAAACTTAGCAGGGTGCTACACCTCTAGGAACACAGGAATCTGCCTTATACCGAGTCAGACCATGGGCCCATCTAGCCTCAGTATTGTCTACACAGACTGGCAGCAGCTTCTCCAAGATTACAGGCAGGAGTCTCTCTCAGTCCTATTTGGAGAAGCCAGGGAGGGAACTTGGAACCTTCTGCATGCAAGCATGCAAGTACTCTTCCCAGAGCAGCCTCATCCCCTAAAGGGAATATCGTTCAGTGCTCAAACATGTAGTCTCCCATTCAAATGCAAACCAGAGCAGACCCCGCTTAGCAAAGGAGACCATTCACGCTTTCTACCACAAGGCCAGCACTCCTACATCATTCTGGTATGTTTGTAAAGTCTGTGCACAACAGGGGTCTATGCAATCTGCACCCGATTAAGATATTCATCCATGAAATAACCACCAGTGTTTGCCAATGATTTGTATGCAGAGCTGGCAAGAGGCCTGTAAAACCAACAGGATGGGGGTGCCAGGAGCTATCTTCCCTTCCCACTCCTTCCACACACCCGGGTGAGAGCTGGGTCCCTGTGCCTCCTGCTCCCCGCCACTTGACCATGGGAGGGTGTGTTTGCTACACTAGCAATAAAAGCAAAACTTCAGCAAGCACGGCCAGAACATTTGGATTTCCAAAGGCAAACAGAACTGCGTTGTCAAAAGAGATTTAATAGTTCACTCCACACATATTCTATGTTAGGGGGGAAATAATCAAAAGATACAAGTGCTTATGGAACATAACCCTCCCTTGCTAGGTTTTGGATGCTAAGGAAGGCAGAGGCGCCGGCTTGCCGAGTTGTGTTACGAACAGCTTCATCCACAGCATATTCACCTAGTCAGAGATTGAAGCTTGTTTCCAAAAGTCCAAGATGATGATGATAGCATTTTTTAAAGGCAGCACGTGCCCCTTTAGGTTACGTCCTATAGTCAAGTCAGTATTAAAATTAATTACTAAGAGAGATACACTCTATAAGAAGTAAATCTCAAGGAAGCATGATCTTCAGTCTCCATCTCCTTTGTATAAAGTGGACATCAGGTAGGAGGAAGCAGAAACAAAAAGAGACAGGGGAATGATGATGAACCCATAGGGAACAGCCTTATGCCAAGTCAGACCATGGGTCCATCTAGCCTCAGTATTGTCTACACAGACTGGCAGCGGCTTCTCCAAGGTTACAGGCAGGAGTCTTTCTCAGATGTATCTGGAGAAGCTAGGGAGGGAACTTGGAACCTTCTGCATGCAAGCATGCAGGTACTCTTCCCAGAATAGCCCCATCTCCTAAGGGGAATATCTTACAGTGCTCACACATGTAGTCCCCCTTCAAATGCAAACCAGGGCAGACCCTGCTTAGCAAAGCGGACTATTCACGCTTGCTACCGCAAGGCTCCGCAGTGCCCTGCCTGACACAGTCTTGTCTGCAGGGTTGTCAAGATGCAACTCAGACCTTAACCTCATCTCACCTTGAGCACACAGAGGCACAAATATGCTTGCACCTGTGCAGGCCACTGGGTACCTCTATGCAGGTGTGCAGGGATGGGAGGGAACCTGGTTTCACTGCCTCCTTGCCTTCCTCCCCTGTCCCCTTTAATCACTGCTTGGCAGTGATTAAGGGAAACACTGCAGAAATGAGGAACTAGGCTTTTTAACATCCAGGGGTCTTCTGTGAGTTGCAATGCAGTTGCTAAGTGAAAACATGTTTCTTTAGGCTTGGGCACTGGATTGTAGCAATCCTTACAAATTCCTTTGGAGAGACACTTTGAAATTAAACACTTCTCAACCCAGCTCTGATTCATGAAAACAAAATGGCTTTAACCTAGCTACATAAACAGGAGTTTTTAAAGTATAAGGAATGGGGATACATAACTAAAACATACCAATGCAGGGCTTGACAGATCCCAGGCACCAGGGAGCCATGGCACCATGAAATTTAACTGTGGCATCTCAGGATATGCAGAGGTAGAGTTATTTAATAAAAATCTTTATTTGTCCCAGGTGGCCCTGTTTCATTCCAAGTTACTTGTAAAAGGGATAAAGAGAAACACATTTTCCCTCCCCCTCCACAATGGGGCGATTCTCATGATCAACAAAAACCGGGCTAGCAGAGGCTAGCTAGTAACCCGCTCGAGAACCCCTGCTAAAAAGCAGGGTTGCGGAGCGAGTGCTCCAGCAAACCTGCTTTTTAGGCTTGTGAGTAGCCGCAGCGCAGCTTCACGCCGCGCCTACTCATGGGTAGACCCCCGGCCGGGAGGCGAAAAGCCACCTCCCGGCTCCAGGGGGTCTCCCCAATATGCCCTTCACGCTCGTGCAGGGCATACTGGGGCTTGCGGGGGCCACGTGGCCCCCGTTCCCCCCACCGGCTCCGTCATGGAGCCTGCCATCGTGTGGGCAGCTGATCTGGCCGCCCAGGGCTTCCTGCCCGCTCGTCTGTGGCAAGAGCTGCAGTTTTTACAAAAGCGAGTCTCACGGATCGTGAGACCCGCCTCAATGTCTGTCACCAAATCTGGTAATTTTGTCAAGGATCCATTGTCTGGCTCCTAAATGTTTGGGCTGGCTCCTCAATCCCAAGAAAATTGATCAAGGTCTATATTAATGGTATCCCATCATGGCACTACCTCAAGTGTCCACTTTATGGGAAGATGCATATCTACAACCAGGGCCTTTTATTAGTTTATTACTAGTGCATGCTAAGTGAATTATGATGAATCCCACCCCCGGGGCCCACCCACAAACTTCTTCACTGGAAATCCATATGTAGCCACCCAAGATAAAGTACCACCAATGTGATTTCCACATCATCAATGGTATTTGGCCATGTATACTGGGGTGGAGACAATAATGGTTACACCTGGCCACTTCCTTTAAATATTTTCAAAGTTAATACTATTAAAATTTGAGAAGAAACTAGCTTAAAGGAGGTTTGTTTGTTTGTTCGATTTCTATACCGCCCTTCCAAAAATGGCTCAGGGCAGTTTACACAGAGAAATAATAAATAAATAAGATGAATGCCTGTCCCCAAAGGGCTCACAATCTAAAAAGCAACACAAGATAGACACCAGCAACATCACTGGAGGTACTGTGCTGGGGGTGGATAGGGCCAGCTACTCTCCCCCTGCTAAATAAAGAGAATCACCACGTTAAAAGATGCCTCTTTGCCAAGTTAGCAGGGTTTGCCACTGCACCCTCTTCTTCAGTCATTTCCCTTCACCATTGCCCACACAATCCATTTTTCACTCTGTCCTAATCTCTCTGTCACATAGTCTAGCCGTCAATATTGATTTATGGTCTGCATGGCTGTTTTCATTTGCCGCTTGCAAATGACTAGGAGACCAAGACCCCCATCTTGCTTCATTTCACTTCATCCACCTCGGGCAGCTCTGGCTATTCCTACCTTCTGCAGATAACCTCACTTCTTCTTCCCCAGAGCTGCTGCTCTAGCCCTTTACCTCTTCTCCGCCTGGTCCATCCATCTGTCTGCCTCCTTCTACCATAGCCCACTTCTGCTCGTTTCCTCCTGCCCTCCCCAAATCTCTGCCGATTTTGTCTTCTTCACACAGTCCATCTTTCTGCATCTCACACACTTCCAGGCCTTCACTCACTCTCTCTCTTGTACTAAGAGGAGGCGGTGGCGGCGGCAAAGAATTTGCTGCTGACCGCTGCATTGCTAGGAGGCAAACACATGCCCGGCCTTGTGCAGGCCAGTTTCCGCCTGAGTGCCCCAAGTCACATATCCCCAGCATCATCTCTGGCACTGAGAAAACAGATGGTATAATAAATGAGTGCAGTCTGATAGGGGGGTGAAGAGGGTGCCTGCCTGGGACAACCCCCCTACTCAAACACACACACACACACACACACACACACACACACACACACACACACACAACATACACACACACCCCACTCTGATTATTGTACATCTGTCCATCCTCCTTTCTAGTCCTGCAGAGTAAAGCAATGGCTTAATGCTGATCTGAGCATCAAGTGGCACATGCAGAAGCAGGAGTGTGTACACAAAAGCGAGAGGATGGGGCTTAAGACCTGACATTAAAAGTCTGCTTGGTGAGCAAGGGAGGAAGAAGGCACTGAGGGGAGATTCGCAGCTCATTTTGCAAGGCGGGGATGGGGGCAACAGCTTAAATGCCTTATCTTTCTCAGGCTCTGCTAATGACGTCCATAGACAGTGGTTAAGACATGTAGGCAGAACTGGTGGGACACAGTCCATTCCGGCTTTGTAGAGGAGGAGGAACATACAGCACTGTGCTGCCCAGAAGCCTCCTCTTTGGCTATGCGCTCTACCCCATCTCCACCGCAAGCCCCTGTCACTTCTGTTTAGTCGTGTCTCCCGTCTGTGAGAACAAGTGAAAGCCACACCACTAGGCTGACTTCGGCGACAGGGCTATCGGCAGCAGAAGTAGCAGCAGCTGTGACTCAATCCTTGCCCAAGAGAAACATCCTCAGGCTTTCAAGCATGAGGAGAACACGGAGGATGGAAAGAGCTTTGTTGCGAGGCTCGGCTTTTGACAGAGACACATAACACTCCCCCACAAGCCTAACCTAGCATGCTGGCCGCCGTCACAAAGCCAGCCGCAAACATTTGTAGAGTTTTCTGCTCTGCCTCAGTCTTCAGTGTGCATGTGTGCGCGCGCATGCATGCACGCATGTGCGTGGGTGAGTCCTAGAAACCTTCCATGCCAGAATCGCATGTGGATCCTAGTCTCAGCATACTATCAAGACTATTTCATTATGAGCTGAACAGCAAACCAGATGCAGTTCCAGTGTATTGACCTTTTGTACCAACTATCCTAATGACCATTAGGGGGATCGGGAGCAAAGGTAGTTAGTGAGGGTCTCCTTACCTTGTCCCTGCTTTCCTCTACTCTGTGATCCCTGCTTTGCCTCCTCAGGTACTTCCTGTAGTGAGTCTCAATCCTCTTCCTTTCCTCCTAGAGAGAAGATAGAAACATCTCTCTCTCTCCCTACCTATTCATTATGTAGCTGATAGATAAGATAGCTCTTTCCTATCTCAAATGTGCTTCACCAATAAATCAATTTAGTTTAGACACTACAGTGATCTCCATGCAGGTTCCTTAAATTGCTGCAACAACTAAACTCTGCACTCTGTAACTGGAGTGGTGTAGCTTCCTTGGTGCTTTGCTAAATAATCACAAAACCCCAACAGAATATATGTGTGTGTGTGTGTGTGTGTGTGTGTGTGTGTGTGTGTGTGTGTGTGTGTGTGTGTGTGTGTGTGTGTGTGTGTGTGTGTGTGAATCCTAGACATTTTCCATGCCAGACTCTCATGTGGATCCTGGTCTCAGTGTGCAATGAAGATTATTTCATTATGAGCTGAATATCAACCCAGATCCAGTCAACCTGTATTACACTACATCCTATCAGGCAAATGATCCTCACATAATGTGACATCCATTTCTATGCCAGCACCACACTGTATTTTCTGAATAGTATGTCAGGCTACCAAGAAGAGACACTGAGGCAATGCAGTGCACAGGACCTGAGAAAACCACTTCTGACACCACCATGAGCAACTCCCAAACACAAAAAAGTTTCCAGTGAGCAAAAAGAATAAAATCGCTGTTAAGTGGCGCAGCGAAAAAATGCTTGACTAACAAGCGGAAGGTTGTCGGTTCGAATCCCCGCTGGTACTATATCGGGCAGCAGTGATATAGGAAGATGCTGAAAGGCATCATCTCACACTGCATGGGAGATGGCAATGGTAAGCCCCTCCTCTATCCTACCAAAGAAAACCACAGGGCTCTGTGGGCACCAGGAGTCAGGATCGACTTTACCTTTAACAGGTAACCTGTAACAAATCTAGCTTCTGTTAGGGCTCTGGAAGGCAGAAAGCATAGCATTCCCCAAGCCGCCCGTTACTACTCTTGACATTACAGTGGTTCCGATAACTTCAGCTTCCTGTGCTATGCTTGGGAGGCTGGAAGGGTAAGTCGCCAAGACAAAACCGCCTTGAGATTGTTTTTAATGAAAGGCGGTATAGAAATTCAACAATAAATAAATAAATAAAATAAGACTGCTCAGGGGATGTGACGGCCTCCAAGCGTTGGTTCTCCTCCTTGCACACCCCAAACAGAAGACTTGCCTTCTCCTCCAGTGAGCTGCTATATGGATGGATGCAGGCCCAAACTCTGCTACTGGTGGGTGAGGCTGGAGGCAGTCGCACTGTATTTCTGGTACAGGTGTGTCCCTTATACAGAGCATATCAGCCTGGGAGCCCAGTACGATCAACAGATGCACACAATAGTGGCATTAGTATATATGATTTTTCTCTGGTTCCATTTGCACTTGTCTAAATTTGCTACGATATACTAGGTTTTATTTTTCTATGTAAACTGTTTTGGGAACTTGTTGAAAACCTGTATATAAATATTCATCGTCATCGCCGTCTATACACAGGAAAGCAACATGAAACCTGATACAGTGAGCACATGGTCATGTACTGAAGCCAGAGACTCTTACTGCGCTTCACTCCTGTTTTACTCAATGGCTTTTCGCCTGGCTATTCATCAGCTATGTTATTTTCTGCTCTCTGCCACATGCGAACAGATAAAGTGGGTGCCACAACTAGGGTATACATCAGCCCTCTATTCCTTCTCTATAATACATAAAGGGCTGATGCATACCTTAGTTGTGGCACCCACTTTTTCTGTGGATCCATGATGGCTGCGTTCTTCCTGTGACAAACCTTGTCTGACTTACTTGCAACTGGTAGAACCTGCAATTTTCTTGCCACCCACCACCTATGTACTGTGGGTAACGACAGACTCTTTGTAACTCTATAGTGCCTCAACCTATGTTATTTAACACAATGGTCAAAGTTAGAATATTAGAATGCAACTTCTTTTTTCTTTTGAAATGCAGAACTTTCATTTTTGCTCAACAAATCTTTCCTTAAACAGCTTGTTTAATTTATCCCTTAGTTTTCCATTCTCTTCGCTGGATGGAGGTGACCCAGTAGTGGGTTACTCCTCCTGCCTGCTCCAGTTCAGAGGCGGGGGGCTATGCAGACAACATCAAGTTTAGTCCCCTTCGGCAAGAGGGAGAGGCGGTTCCCATGATCAGTGGGAGCCGCCTGGGGAGGGTTTGCGGGGAGAGCAGGCTCAGTCCGCTCTCACCACAGACGAGCAGTCAGTCTGCTCTGGGCAGCTGCAATGGCCGCCCACACAACTGCCGGCTCCATCACGGAGCCAGCGGGGACTGGGGAGTTTGGGGGTCACATGGCCCCCGGAAGCGCGCAGGGCATGCTGGAGAGACCCCTGAGCTGGGAGGCTGTTTTTGAGCCTCCCGGTAGGGGGTCTACTCATGAGTTGCCACACTGCGGAGCTGTGGCAACTCACAACTGCAAAAACTGGTTTAAGCACTGTACTACTTAAGCGGGTGACCTGCTTAAGAACCACTGGGCTCGCAGCCAAGCCCGGTAGTTCTCATGATGGTAAAAAAATCGGACTAGCCTCCGCTAGCCCGATTTTCTACCATCGTGTGAATAGCCTCGAACTGTCTCAATTCCAGCCCTGCCTGCCTCAAAACAAGTCTTTCAGTGTTCCTGTTCTGTGAACTTTTTCTATTGTGCTAGCAACTGGATTCAGTGGTTTCTTTGTTTGTTTGACCTCAGAGTTCATCTCCTCCTAATGTTGAGAACTTCTGAAACTAGTTCTGGTGGCAAAGTGGGGCTTTGTTCCTGGGCTTCTTCTGGCACAGAGGAAACATTTAGCTCTCTGACTACAAAGTGGGGCCTTGCCAGGTTCTTCTGGCAAGGAGGTATTCCAGGCTGAGGACATCCTCCTCATAGCACTGGAGTCCTGCCTAGCAGAGTGGTCATTTTGGGGCACTGCAAAATAGCAGCAGAGCGAAGCATGAAGGCTCTGCTCCCACAAATGAGACCTATTTTCCATCTCTACCCCTAATGGCTGGTGGCAAGTCCCTTCACCCAGGGTTTCAAGTGGAATAACCTACCTTGGCTGCCTTAGCCCTGTCTTGGCTGCTCCTAAGAACAGCCTCACTGTTTTCTGAAAATTAATTTGTGTGGTGCAGTTTTGGTTTATTGAACTTCTGTAGCATCCTCAACCCGTCCCACTTCTGCGGAGTCTCCTGTGGTGCTTGGAATGGAAGAAACAATGAGGCTCTTCACATGATTAGTGTGAAGAGCTGTAACGGGGTTTGTGGGGAGAGCAGGCTTCCCCGCAGACGATCCAAAGGCAGTCCTGGGTGGCCGGATTGGCCGTTCACCCTTCATGGAGCCGGTGGGGGCTGTGGGGATCAGGCCATCCGAATCAATGAACAGCCCTACTACTTCCCCCCAAACTTGTTTTCCCTCGGTCCTTCTTGGGAGGAAGTCCTATTTAGAGCAGTGAGGCTTCCATCCAAGTAAAGTGAATGGAAGCAGACTTCTATTTTTAAAAATAAAAAGCAAGCAGAGAGAAAGCAGGAAATAATTAGCAACAAAAATGGCTCTGTTTTTTTTAAAAAATAATAACGGCAAAGGGCAATGACCAGAAATGAAGTGGCACAGGTGCACTCAGGTGCAGTAGGAAGGGGCGAGCAAACTCCACCCTCCTCCCCAATATGTCACCATCTATGCAGAAGTGCACTTTGCGGTATGGTCCACCTACATGTTGCTCATCATGCAAGTTCCCCCCGCCCAGTGCTTTCAAGTCAGAAAAAAATGTGGTCCCCATTTCACAGGGGTAGGGCAAATTTCATATGGGACAAAAAAGAACATCAGCTAGACACACTGCAAAACCTTCTGTAACAAGTAGTGTTCACGATGGAATAAATCTGCATCTGGAAGCACCCTAAACCTCTGCTTCCCATCTGTAAAACTGGAATGAGAGTGACCTACAGGTTTCTTGTGAGTACAAAGTAAATATGGTAAATCACTTCTTCTACAGTTAAAATCACCCTTCATTCTCTGTATTTGGACAACTATTTGGATGCAGGTGGTGTAAAGTTCTACCAAAAAGAAAAAAGAATGAACATGTTTTGCATTTACTTTACGCAGCAGAAAACTGCAGAAAATGCTGGGTACTGGGAACTGAACCTTTGATGTCTTGAGGCTCAAGCAGATAAAAGAATCCTGGGATTTTTTATTATGCACAATAGGGCAAGAAAGTAAAGAGGGAAGACTGCTGGTATCTCCCCCCACCCGCCCCCACCCCCATATGTGCACAAGCTCTTTCCTATATACAGTATTATCTTTTTGTTTTTACTTAATTCATTTGCTCCGAGGCTTTTGCAAGTGTTGGGTGTTACTGTATTCAAGAGCTAATTGCTGTGTCTGCTTCTAGGTAGCTGAAAATCTCCTTCAGTGCAGTATTTAGAAATAATTAACTAGAGTAATGCGAGGAAGTAGCAACTACCCCAGAGAAGGCTAAATTACCCTAGGGTAAATGTCACAGTTGCATTATTCTATGCTTTTATTGTATATTTCTGTTAGAAGCTGCCTTGGATTGTGAAGTGAAAAGCAGAATATAGATTATTTGAAAATAAATAAGATAAAATGTTCACTTTACATTAGAGGTTTGGGATAAATAAGTTACCTTTGTGTGCACAGAGTTTCTTCTGTAACAGTTACATTGTGGTGGGAAATAGTGATGCAGAGCTCCCTCAATATTTATCAGAATATTTTAATACAAGCTCCATGTTCTGAATCATATTTGTGTGGTCCCTTCTCCACCATCTGTTTAACACACAGGATCTGTCATATTCCCTCTACAAACATTGCTACATTTTTACTTGTTCTCAAAGAGCAAGAAAAAGAACAATTCCCGCCTTATCTTTGAAGAAGATGACAAGGTCATTCACACAATCAAAAAGTGAGGCTATTCTCATGATGGGGGGAAAACTGGGCTGGTTTTCTCTCATCGTGAGAATCACCGGTTAGCCCACCAAAGTACCCCTCCCCTAAAAACGAGGTGAGCAGAGCAAGTGCTCTGCTAACCCCGTTTTTTCGATTGTGAGACACACTCCACGCCACAGCAACTCACGAGAAGCCTCCTGCCATCGGCAGGCTCCCCAGAATGCCCCGCACACTGGAGGTTGAATTCCTGCTATTGAGCAGCTCTCTGGCCATTCGCATATGGTTTGGGGGGTCAGAAGACCAATGGCTAAGATGACAAAGAAGAAACTGTCCTTCATGTGCTAGGCAACACTGCCTCCAGGAAAATATGTTGAGCAAACCTGTGATATCTATGAGGATGTCCAGCCATGCAGATGTTTATATAATTATGATTAGGGTGGGGAAACGTGTTTGGCGATAGTAATAAAAATCACAGAATTGGAAGGTATCTTGGAGGTCTTCTCGTCCAACCTCCTGCCCCGGGCAGGAAACTTCTGCAGTATCCCTGGCAGATGGCCATCCAGTCTCCGACAGATCTCCAGAGTAGGACTGTCCATCATGGCATGAGGCAGGCTGATCCACTTTCTCAAATCTCTTACAGTAAGGAAATACTTCCTGAAGTCTAGCCTAAATCTGCTCCCTAGCAAGCAGATTTGCTTCGAATCCTGCCCACAGAAGCCTCAGAGAACAAGTCTGCTCCTCCCGCTAAGTGACAGCCCTCTAACTACCCGAAGATGGCTACCATATTGCCCTCTCTCAACACTAGAACTCTAGAACCCAGGGTCATTTAATGGAATTGGTTGGCAGGAGATACAGAAGCAACACAAGAAAGCACTTCTTCGTACATGGCAAAAATAATGTATGCAATTCACCGCCACAAGATGTGGTGATGACCATTAGGTTAGCTGGCTTTAAAAGGGGATTAGACAAATGCATGGAGGACAAGTCTATCAAGGACTACGAGTCATGCTAGCTATAGGCTACCTTCAGGTGCAGAGCCAATATGCCTCTGGATACCAGTTGCAGGGGAGCAACAGCAGGAGAGGGCTATTGCCTTCCATGTCCTGCTTTTGGGCTTTTCAGAGGCATCTGGCTGGCCACTATGGGAAACAGGATACTGGAATAGGTAGGTGTTTGTTCTCATCTAACAAGCTCTTCTCACGTTATGTTCACTTGTGAATATTTTAATTGTTTGGAATGAAAACATTTTTAAAATAAAACATAAGCACAACTGGCAACCTAGTTTGGGAAGCAAGGTAAGAGTGGATATGGATACACTGGTAGCACAGGGAGAAGGGCTCACCAGCATTTGACTGAGACAGTATACATGTTTGCTATTATTGTCACATTATACGAGTGGTCCAAAATGAAGGTCACAAGATATGGAGAAGCAGTTGCTGCTTCAGACATTTTACTGTTCTACCAACTTGTGAAGGGAGGGGCGAGAAAGAGAGCCATATTGGGACCAAAGAAAAGCATCTCTCTCCTTTTCTTATATATGTGCAAGCACCCAAAGCAGGCAAGAGCTGCACAAAGAATGGAAATGCAGAACTTTCCCTGCTGTCAGCACCTGCATCAGAATCCTGGTTTCCCTTAGGAGACAGTTCCTGATTGAGATTTATTACAGGATTCCAGCAGCAACCTTACTAATTCTGTCTAATTCCTGTCTTTTGGGAATAACTCCAAAACACAGCACCACCTTCACTTCTTATCCATTTCATCTGATATGAAATAAAAGTTTCAGTCGCCAACCTCTCACGGTTGGGTAAGATGTTTTAAGGGGTGGTGGCTTACCAGCTCCAGGCGATCTTGGAGGAAACTGATTATCCAGACTCATTTCAAACAGACTTTAGGTCGGGCTGTGGGGCTGAGATGGCCTTGGTTGGCCTGAAAGATGACCTTCACCAGGGCATTGACTGAAGTAGTGTGACTCTGCTAGTTCTTTTGGATCTCTCAGTGACTTTCGATACAGGAGTACCTCATCAGTGTTCCCTCTAAGGCGTGCGCACGCTCACTCACACAGTTTTTGATGTCTGCTCAGTTAATTTTAGATCCTGCTCAAGTTGAATCAGGAAGATCCCACTCTGAGTACAAGTGTGCACACACTGCCTGGATACTGCCACCCAGAACAAAAGTCATTCCGCACACAGATGAAAAAAATGAAAGAGAACACTGTACCTCATTATCTGCAAGGGTTCTGTTCCCACACATTACTGTGGGTAACAAAACTGCTGATAATGAGTTATTGAGTCTACAGGTTTGTGAGGGTTAGGTTCCCAGACTCAACCCCCCACCCCTGCAAAAAAGCACCCTCCAAATGCAAAAATGGGCCAAATAAAGTGCCCTACTGTGCTCCATGGGTCTGCAGCAGTCCAAGGGTGCCCCCCGCAAGTCCAAAAGACCCCCAAATTCAGCAGAAAATAAGGGTTTTAAAAAATTTTTTACAGATGAACCATGAAATGGCTCCGGTCCGCAAAATGATGGCCAAAAATGATCTCCAGCCATCCCTGACCCATAGAATTAACCCCTTCTTGGCCAGTTCCCTCCACATATGTGAGGTCAGGCGTCCATTACCTGACTGTGGACACATGAAACTGCAGATGGTGAGACTGTGGATAGTAAAGTAAGCCTGTACCATTGACCATGATAGCCTATGGATCACCTGAGGGATTTGGGAATAGGAGGCACTGTTTTATAGTGGTTCAGCAGCTATGTCTTAGGTAGATTTCAGATGGTGGCATTTGGTGACAGTTGCTCTTCAAAACAGGAGCTGCTATATGGAGTCCCTCAAGGCTCCATTCTGTCACCAATGCTTTTTAACATCTACATGAAACTGCTCGGTATGGTCATCAGGGAATTTGGTGTTAGGTTTATCAATATGCTGATGACACCCAAATCTATTTCACCGTGTCTCCAATATAAGGAAATGGCGTTATCCTCTTAAATGCTTGCCTACCGACAGTAATGGGCTGGATGAGGGATAATAAACTGAAGCTTAATCCAAGCAGGATGAAGGTGCTCATGGCTTAGGTCCGAGTTACCTGAGAAAGCATCTTTCTCACAAGATCCCCACCACTCACTAAGATAATCAGGAAGAGTCCGTCTTCGGGTGCCCCCGGTTCATCTGGTGGCGACCTGGAATCAAGCCTTCTCAGTTGTCACCCCTAGGTTGTGGAAAATGCTCCCCGTGAATATGAGAGGATTATCTTCCTTGGAGGCCTTCAGAAGAGCCTTAAAACCCCATCTTTTTAGCCTGGCTTTTAAGGATATCTGGTTTTAATTTTAATCTGATTTAAATTATTTTTTAATTTTTAAATTGTTTTATTATGTGTTTTATTTGGTTTTAATGTAAATCACCCTGAACCACTATAGGAAGGACAGCATATATATATATATATATATATATATATATATATATATATATATATATATATATAATTTATAGGCAAATAAATAAAATAAAATAAATAGTTCACTCTTCTTTGCATTAAAGTGCAAATTCTACAAAAACTTCTGATTCAGTAAAGGGACCTTTGTCAAGAAATATATATTAATGTATACTGCTCAAAGCTTGATCAACTGACTTCTTGCAGTTATCAAAAGCAAGTATTGTAAGAAATCCTACACAGTTTGTTAGAGACATTATACTAAAATGAATGAACTTTTCCTTGCAAAGACATCACCCATGGGGCACATGCAGAAATTCTTAACACATACTTCATATCACCTGTCAAAGTTATGTGCATTTATTTAATGTGAATGCTCAGGTATTGCTTTCATTACATTTACTTCACTTTATTTTGCAGGAAACATACTGACTGTCAGCAGCTTTTTCTGTTTGGATTGGCTTTTAGGAAGTGGCACTAAACACTGTGTGTGTGTATTCTTCGCTTGAGATGTATTCCTATTGTTGGAGTTGTGTGGGTTTTATAATGTGATATTTTTAGACTTTATTTTATGTGCAGCATGTTACGACCTGCCCTGAGCCCTTTGAATAAAGAAGAATAAAAATCAGAATAAATAAATATGTTGTGACAAGTCTTTCCAGTATAATCTCTCAATTTCAAAGTAGCAAGTGTACTCCATATCATCCCCAAAAGATTAATTCTTTATATACCAGGGTAGATGTCAGAGGCCCATCAGTTATGACTGAACAATGTGACAATCACTAGTAAAATGGGATGGAACAATTTAGTAAAAACTAGTTTCTAGTGTGCAAGAAACAAACAGAATATGGGTTTACCATCTTTAACCCAATATGGTCTCACAAACAGTATGTTATACAAAGCCACGGAAGACAATGGTTTCTGGCCTCTACAGACTCTACTTAGATGACCTGGGAACCAGCAGAGGGCACTGCACTCTCAAGTTATAAAAAGGGAGAGAAGAAAAGTCCTTGGCAGCTAGATAGATTCTAACAGAAGAGAGAATGAGCCAAATTAAAATAAAAACACATTCTTGGTAGTAATGGTGCGGAGCTCCAAGCCATCAAACTATCTCACAGGCTTCTATTCTAAGAGAAGCAATCTGAGCCTGTATCTGTGCTTCAGAGTATCATGGCTGTTTTGTACCTTGCATTTCTGATTTCTTCAGAGTATCCAAACATGATCTATGCCTGATAACGTATTCTACCAGGGTGACTGGGTTGCTCTTTGGGATGTACAGAGTCTGCTATGTTGTCCTCATCTTTCTAGATTAGATTTATTTTGGAAATTTTTCACCATCATAGAATTGTATACACATTTCATAATATCTGAAAAGCACAATCATGCTTAATTCTCTCTCTCTCTCTCTCTCTCTCTCTCTCACACACACACACACGGTTACAGAGCAGGTAATGGACAGATGAGACTTGAAACAACTTTGAACAAGGTCTCCTTCTGTAGGTTTCTTTTTGGTTTAGGCAGGATTACTGAAATGTGATGGTCATAAGAAAATATGAACCTAACCTCCATTTCCATACTATTTTGTTTGCGACTGTTCAACATCTGATTATTTTCAGGTTCAAAGAAAAGAAACACACCAAGCATAATATACTCAGCACTTCACACAAGTGAGTGAAAAGCTTCCACTCTCTCTTTGTACATTCGATGGAAGGATTTTGCCACAACATGAAAAGGAGCTTCATAGTTCTCCATCTCTTTCTGTAAAGAAAAAAAGAAATTAAAAGTGACAGGGGTGGGGGAAAGAAAATATCTCACCCAGTTACTCCATCAAACAATTATTGCTGGGAGGTGAATTCTTTACCGTCACAGAGTTATACAAACAAAGACCCATTTATACAAAGACACTCACTACTGACATCTCACAGTATTCTAGGCCATTGGTCTCTGCCCACTCTTGTGCTTGTTTCTGCTCCACAACTCGTCTTTCAGTCAAATCGATCTTGTTGCCCACTAGCACCCCTACAAAGACAAAAGAAAGGGGAAAACCAACCCTGAATTGACTGTAAGCACTACAAAACCTAGCCCATGAACAAGAAAGTGTGGGGGGAGACATAAAAATGGACTGTTTGATAAGGTAATGGAGAGGAAAATCATACAGGAATCACTCAAAATATGCACTTTCCGAGTTTGTTTCAGATGATAATTGAATAAACTAAGGAAAGCCATCTCACTGCTTGAAATTAAAATGCTGCTGTCTCCCAAGTAGAACACACAGGCATAAATATTCATGTAAAATAGTTTATGGTATCCTACCTGGGATGTGCATTCCAGAGGTCTGGGCCCTCAGCCTCTCTAGCCACTTGACACAGTTACTGAAAGATTGTTCGTTGGTGACATCATATACAATACACAAGGCATTTGGTTGCTCCCACTGTGCAGCAAGAGGAAAACACTGTCAACTCTAATGAAATGGATATGGTCAATAGCCAGCACAACCCCAGGGTCCTCATAAGGAGTGGAGAAACTGATGTGGTATAAGAAGCATTACAAAGCCCAGGCTAGAGATACAGTAAACGTGAAAAACACAACCACCCTACAATCCACCATGATTGGAAAAGGCCCCGACACTAGAAGGAAAGGTACGTTTCTGTGTGCCAGCTACACTCCTACCCCCAAATCCACTAAAGAATAAAAGGATGGTAGATATTTAGAGACTGGGGGTTTATGCTGCATTGGTACCTGGTCTAGGTTACCTGAAACACTGTGGTACACATTAATAGAGTAAGGTAATCATAGTAAATGTCTAAAAATACTCAAATGAAATTACAACACCACTTCTGGCAAAAGTGAGGAAAATATGATCTAACTTACACTTCCTTCTGTGGTATACCCAATACTAACATCCTCGTGGAAGGGACTTTACTAATGTCCATTATGCATAAAACAGCATTGTAATAACCCAAGAGTTCTAAAACGAGAAGAACCAATTAACCACATAAAGGATTAAAACAACATGGCTGAAGTGAAACATTGAGCTTTTAGAGCCAGAGTGGTTGACTTCAGCCTTAGCATGCTCTTATTCTCTCTCATGTTTGTGATTTTAAATACAACTAGAATCCTTATGGTCCAGCTATGTATTTTTCAATACATGAAGGCATACTTGGAATATCTGAATAATTAAGATATAACTCTGTTAAGTGAACCTGAGCATGAATTGTTGCAGAGGGACAGAAGTGGCATCATTGTGAATCAGACCAAGTGTCATCTAGTCCAACATTCTTGGCAACAACCACAGCAACCAACAGGTGCAAGGTAGTCCACCAGGTTGTAGTCTAATTTCTACCTATCTATGTTTTAGGGGACCTTCTCTGCTCCTCACACAGCTTCTTTCTCTAGGGGATCATTTTTTCATTGTTGCCCCAAGTGTTAATTAGAAAAGAGAAGTGGCTGTGACAAGCACAGGAGGCAAAAAATTATTATTCCCTGCCCTTGCCCCAGCTTTAATCAGGCTTCAGAGGCCAGGTTGGTTCATTTCACAGCACAGCTGCTGAATGAAAAACTTTATATTCTACTTGCCAGTTTCTCCAGCATCTCAGAAAACAGTTCCTTGCCTGCTGAGTCAAAGAGGAATAGTTCCTGAAAACAGAAGCAAAAATAATGTGTAGCCATGCAATCTTCCATAAGTAAACAGCTTATATGAAATGGATCTCTTCAGTCAAAGCAGTAGTAGTATTAAAATGTCTCCCTCCACAAGATGCTATGAAGCTTGTAGTCTACAGCATACATTCAACACACAGAGTACTTTTGGACATGAAATTTACTTCTGTGTTGTTGAGCACTGAAGAAAGCACACCCCATAGCCTAGGGTAGTCTTGCAGGCCAGATCCAGCCCACCAAGGACTCCATCAGCAAGTCGCCAAATGTTGGCAGCACAGAGCTGCAGCATGAGATTAGTAGGTTAGATATGGCCCGTATCACAGACCCAGCTTCCGTTCTCAGTACTGACTTACTATATATCAGGGGTGCACAACTCAGAAAAAACCATGACTTGGTGTGTGTGGGCCAAAGTCAATTTTCAGTGCATTAATTATTACATCACAATTAATTAACAATATTAATGAAAGCAGTTATTAGTACTTGTGGATCTTTCCCCCATCCATCAAGGGACAGAATTTTAACCAAGGACAGCGGCCAGGAAATACAGCCTGTCCATGCTCAGTTAGTGGTGCATTTAGAGTACATGCCAGCCCCAAACAAATGCCAAGTCTTCTCTTCTCCCTAAATCACTGTTGCTTTCAGGATGCAACCCTAGGCAAGTTCACTTGGGAGGAAGCCTTACGGGGTACACCGTGGCATATATTTTCAAGCAAACATGCATAAGATGATGTTGTAAGGCAGTTTCCAGAGAGAACAAAAGATGGGCCCACCTTGGAGAAGAGAGAACTGATGGGAAAGAGTAACTCTATGCCTTTCTGAGGTGTGCTCTACTTGTGCTCGCATGACACAGCAGCAGCAACTGGCTCACTCACTCTTTGGTCCATCACTACCACATGCACTTCTTCTGGTCTCAAGGGGCATATGGCACTGAGCTGCTGGTATATGTCAGTGGTACAAGCCAAAAGCTCTTCATAGCTCAAGCTGTTACTATAGGAAATTCCTACCTGGGGGCAAGCAAAAAGACCCCTGTGGGCAGGATTTGCCCCCCAGGCCTTATGTTGTGCAGGCCTGCTATATATGCAAGACAGCAGCTGGGATGCTAACAGTTACATGCACCCAAAAGACGTAGGAGCATCAATGACTGAAGTTTGTGGTGGTGGTGGGGGACACACACAGGACCAGATGTTTACAAATATGGAGACTCAACCAATGGAATGAAGTTAAATCAGATAAAGTAATGTTAAAAAGCTTTTTATATACAAAACCAAACCCTGTTTAAAAAATAGATGGGCTCACCACACTATCACTTGTCTCTGGGATAGGTACAGTCTTTATCAGCACTTCCACTCCTGCTGTCTGTCAATCAAAATAAGGAAAACATGTCAGAAAGATTCAGAGGAAATCAGCTGATTTTCATACTATTCTTGCCTGGGGCCAAAACTCTTTCAAAATCACCCTCACACCACCTCCAAATGATAGATTTTTCAGTCACAGAAACACTCAAAATCCAAAAATTGGATGTCAGACACTAGGTTGGAAAAACAAAACTAGGCTGTGGAATGAAGATATTTGTTCACAGTAATATAAAGTTCTGGGGTTTGTTTTTGTTTTTACTGTAGGCCTAGAAGAACTAGCTGTAGATTCTCACACTTATACAGTCAGCATCCTCTTCACACAGAGGAGCAGATGTGCACTCTCCGTTCACCATTCAACTAATGTAACACGTACTTTGATATTCAACACAGAGGCCAGATTTACATAGTTCTTCCCCCACCCATTCGCATGTTGGGAGGGGGGCAGATAGCATGAACTATGTTTTCCACAAATACGGGCTTCTGCCCAGAACACATGTTTACTTAGCTCGGGGGTGACCAACTTCAGCCTTCCTGCAGACGCTGGAGAACATCTCCCACCATCCCTGATTATTGGCCGCTGTGGCTGGGGATGATGGAAGTTATAGTCCAAAAACAGATGGAGGGCCGCAGTTGTACAGCTATGACGTAGGTGTATAGTGGAAAATGGACTGGAATTTTCCACTATATGGAAAATACAGGAATTCCCCATCTGCATACCAAGTAAGTATGTGAACTGGGTCCAGGTAAATATATTACTGATATTTTTCTGATTGGTTGCTCCAAAATATGCCTAGATAATTGGCACTGATTACGTAGTCCCATGATACATAATTCTGGATGCTAAAATTCCCTTTGGTTAATTTCCAGATTTGTGAAGGTCACATTGCTCCTTCTCCTCCCCAATGATTATTATTCAGTAATCCAAAAACCTATGGTATAAGATGAGAATTAAGATGCTTCACATTTTCACTTGTGCCCTAAAAGGAGTGGAAATTGCAATTTAAGGTGCCCACTTTAACTTCTGTACCATATAAGCTGTACAGTCTGGTATATGATGGTGTTAGAACCCACCTTGAGGGGGTCTTCTGAGCCTGATAAAAAAGGGGCCCAAGAGTAAATAGTGGACTTGGTTGATGAGGATTGGGGGACATTAGCGCTTGCAGAGGCTCCAGAACTCCCCTCAGAGCATCCCCCAGAAGGCGGCCCAGGGACTTTCCAGAACTTCCCAGGGGGAAGACACCAAGGAGCCATTGCCTCCAACTCCAACCAGCCCCTCTGAGAAAACTCCTTGCTCCACAGCCACCCCCTTCCCTCCAAGTCCAGTTAAGAAAAGAGGTGTGGCCACAGCTCCCTGGACCCATTGGGACCCCCGTTTGGACCTCCCGACATGGCGGCGTACCTATGCCCGCAAGGAACTCAACCAACAGTGCAGGAGTGCTCATCTCGCAACTAGAACTCAACAAACTAAGGGGTCTCTTTGGGAGGAGGAACAACAGCCAGATTCCTCATGAGTAAGGATTGTTTGCTCTCATTCTCCAGGAACAGGGGGTGGCCCTTTCCTAACAGTATTTAAGTTACTTCCTTTCCTGTCCCAGTTGCTGGCAAGAACTGGTCAAGCAGGTTTGAACCTGGTGAGTGCTCATGTCAGCTGGATCCAGGGCTCCTGCTGTTGCCTGACCTGGATGATCCTACCCTGCTCCTGAGACTCTGCCCAAGACCACTGAATTGGAACTCTTGCCTGCAAATCCTCACTGGAACTTCTGTTCCTGTTGCGGCTCAACTCCACTGCCAATCCTGAAGAACCACCACCAGCTGCAGATGGTGAGCACTTCTGTGTTTGGGGCATGACAGATGAATGCTTTAGAAATGAGCCTCCATGCACCTACACTTGGCCTTCGTCTTTCAGTTGAATATTGGGCTGGGGAGGGATGCATCCAGACACCTATTTAATAGGTGCAGTTTCCCTAATCACTTCCTGGAGATGCCCCTGATGAATTTCTGCATGATGCATCTCTGATCAAGGCAAAGTGTGGGTGCATGGAGCCTCATTTCTAAAGATATCCTATACCGGACTGCACAAAGTCTTTACAGCTTTTGGATTAAGTCTTTTTGGGTTACTGAATTTCCAGGTGTTTTTAAAGAGTAAAATCTGATTTCCCTTTTTGTGGTTTAGCCAAACCACAAAGTAGAACTTCCTGAAGTTGAACACCAAAATCTTTGTAAAACCTTCAACTAAGAGTCACATTCTCCCCGCATCCTTGTCTGAAAAAACCACAATTAAATAAAATTTGTTAATTCAGTGACAGTATGTATGATCCTACCTCATGGATATTCCGCACAGACTAAAGATACAACAAGAAGCAGGTAATTTGTGTTCACTTTAAATCTATACTTCATTTTTTCTTTTTCTTAAAAAAACAACTACTCACAATGATAGTTAAAAACAACAAATACTTTAACAACCATGTCCTCTCAAACTAGATTCTCTTCCCAGAAATTTCCCATAAACCTCAGTTCTCCTGCTTAATTTCTTTCAGGATGATGTTATCAGTAAAACAGTGGTAGGCCTTAAGCCAATCTGAAAAATAGTTGGCCTTAACCCTCTGAATTGTGCCTTTCTACTATATATGACACATAGCAATAGCAATAGCACTTACATTTATATACCGCTTTATAGCCGGAGCTCTCTAAGCGGTTTACAATGATTTAGCTTTATGAGCCCAAAAGCACCCCACCTCCATTCATGAAAGCCCAACTTTTAAGGGATGGAAACCTATAGGAGCCCTTATCTCTTCTTTTCTTCCTTCATTCACTCGGGGCACACAGGCCTCCCCCCCCCACAATTCTAGGGCCTGTTCTCTGGCTACAGCAAAGCTCTGAGGAGCTGGTATGAGCTCTTCTTCCTCTTTTAATAAAGATGTGGCATATTTTAATGATCCTTATCAGTGTCTGTCTCTTTTCCTTCTGTCTAGAAAGTAGTATGTTTTAAAAGTTGTACATAGTGATATAGCCTCTGAGCACAGATGGAGTAGATTTCTTCCCTTTAAGGCCTCCACTTAATGGTTAATGGTTCAGAGGATAATGGCTTACTCAAAGTAGTCTCACTGAAATTAAAAGGATATTAGGCATTCCTTAACATGTTCTTTTAATTTCAGTTGGATAACTTTGAGTAATGTTCCTCATTATTTTATTATTTATTTATTTGATTTGTATACCGCCCTTCCAAAATGGCTCAGGGCGGTTTACAATTAAAACAAACCACTAAAACAATAAAGAGCTAAAACAAATTTAAAACACAACATAACAATTAACAATTTAAAAGCATTTTAAAACAACAATTAAACAATTACAGTGATTAAAAACCCCAAAATTGGGTTTTGAATTTTAAAATAAACCAGATATTAAAACCCCTAAAATTTAGAAAGCTGAGAAACCTTGGGTGAAAAGATGGGTTTTCAGGTGTTTTTTGAAAATTGCCAGAGATGGGGAGGATCGTATCTCAGCAGGGAGCGCATTCCACAATCTCGGGGCAGCGACCGAGAAGGCCCATCTCTGTGTAGCCACCAAACGGCTTGGCGGTAACTGGAGACGGACCTCCTCAGATGACCTCAATGGGCGGTGGGGCTCATAATGAAGAAGACGCTCTCTTAGATACCCAGGGCCTAAGCCATTTAGGGCTTTGTAAGTTATAACTAGCACTTTGTATTTTGTCTGGAAACCTATTGGCAGCCAGTGTAACTCCATCAGTAAAGGAGTAACATGGTCTCTCCGAGATGACCCAGAGACCAAACTGGTTGCCGCGTTCTGAACCAACTGAAGTTTCCAGACTACATACAAAGGCAGCCCCACATAGAGTACCAGTCGCTATCTCCTTCTTACTGTGTTCTCTACAAAGTAGGAGAGGGTAGATTATTGGCATTTTTGTTTTAAATATACTAACAGATTTTGTGCCCTGTGGGGTGCTTTGACTAATGTCAGATAATTTTGAGAACAATCTGTGTGCTGGCTGGGATGGATATATGGAAGCAAGTCCCACTGACTTTAATGGAGTTTACTTTCTTCTAGGTGTGCACGTAGAATTGCATGTTCAGTTATCAAAATGCTGCTGGAAAGAGCATGTGCACTCCAGCCCAGCATCCTCTTTCTCATAGTGCTCAACTACATGCTTCCAGAAAGTTCAAAAGAAGCGCTGCCAGGAAATCTCAGAAACCATTACCACCCAGTGCCAACAAACTATTATTGTGGGGTAGACCTCCCCTTGAACATAGAGGTTCTACATGAGAGCCAAAATGCCTGTGAATATGGAGGCTTCATTAAGTATGGCAAAGTGAAGCTTCCATATTCACTGGCAGTTTGACTCTGATGCAGAACCTCCATGTTCAAGAGAAGTCTACAACAGAATGGTGGTTTCTTGATACTGGGTGGAAACGGTTTTTAAGGTTTCCTTGAGGTTCCTTCTTCCTAGCATAGGGTCCTTGGTCCCAATACTATTCATTATTACTCAGAAGTAAGCCCCAAAGAAATAAATGGAGTTCCTGCCTTCTATGCTTTGCTGAGGGGCTGGGAAGAAGGGGAAAAAAGAGAACCCACATTCTTGCCTAGGATCCCTGCTGATCCTGATTCCTACATGCATTTACTCAGAAGTAAGCTCCAGTGGAATCAATGAACTTTCTAGTAATTCTGTTCTGTTTGTATACGGTCACTGACCAGAAAAATATATATATATACAGCTCAAACAGTAACAAACTAATCCAAGTATTCATAAACATTATGAAATCTAACTATACAGATACACTCTTACTTTGAATTCGAATAGCAACAAGACAATTTATTCCAAGCTTTGCTTCAATGGCTGTTTAACTATACAAGTGCCAGAGTGCTCATAGACTGCCCTTCACTCACTAGAAATTGCCAGGACTTGCCCCTCCCAACTTCAGAATTCTCAGTGGGCAGACTCTGTTATATTCTTAGCTAAGTTATTTTCCTTATGGGCATTTCCAACAGTAGTTACTCAAAAATAACTAGATGTTTTTCAAACCAGCAAAAGGCACCAGTCCCATATGGACCTGAATTTTTGCAGAATGCTAAAAAGACATCAAACATTTAAAAAATATACATTATCTGTGGTGAAAAAAATGTTGCCAACACTTTGAAATCTCTTTTTAGGAGTTAAAAACGCCAACTGCTGTATCTCAGCCATCTTGCAATGGATTTGTACCAAATTCGTAGGACTGGTGTCTCTTGTCCCCTAGGTGATGTGTGCATGATTTCAGAGGGATTGGGTGAATACCTTTGACTTTATAGGCAATATAATGTTCAGGGCTTATGATGATGGAATGTTGAAAAAACTCATCTCAACTATGCTGGCACAACTGTGCCAGTATAACTCTAGAAGGCTTACCAATGTATAGTTTTTCTGGAAATGGGCCCCATCATTGCAGAACATCTGGACCAAGGCAGTCTTCCCCACTGTTGAATCACCTGCATGAAAAATGGAGGGAAAAAAATTGATCTAATCTAACTATGCAACTTCTTTCCTATAATTATGAATGCAATTATGTCTTAAGAAATAACCAGTTCTCTTCTAATTTCATATTTGCAAAATTAATTTTTTTTCATGTGAACAGGTAATAGCTTTAGCCTATGCAGAGTCAGGCACCTAGGTTCACTGAAATCAACAGGAGTAGGCACTGTTCTGAGCCCTTCTGGAGAACATGACTGGCTAACATCTTAGGCAGGATATTGACAAAGGTCTGCTCTGATATTATTTGTAATTGCTTTGAGCAGTGGTTTGGGACTTCACCCAGACAGATGTTTTTGTTAATTCCTTAACCTGTTGTTAGGTTTGATAAAATAGTTTATCTATTGATAGTTAAATAAAATGTATAATGACCCACCCACCAATCCCACTCCTACCAAATAGTAGACCCAAGTCCCTGACCACTTATTTCACTTGCTGCCATTTAAGTATTGTTTTGCCAAAACATTTCTTCTTTTTTATCATCATCATCCATCATCAAGGAGCTTTCAACATAACCTCTATTAAGCCTATTGTTCATAACAACAAAAATGGAAAAGAATAGCTCTAGAGCATCAAAACCAATGGAGCACAATGATACTGTGAAAGATCGTTGAACTTTCTGAAGCCACAATACACTTCCAGATCTGGAAAAACATTTAAAATTCTTAACATCCCAATAATATATTTTAAAACCAGCATCAAAAATTTAGGTATGAGCATCACATTAAGATGTGGGGCAAGGAGCCAAAGATTTATCTGCGTCAAATGCCCAGACTGATCTTTTCTCCCTGTTCATCTCATGCACACTGGTGGAACAAGACCACATCTTCCCACCCTGCCCAGTGTGTGCATACATGCTGCTGGAGTAGGTTCCCCATTGGTAGCTTGTAGAGACACCAAAGTGGGTTGGGTGGTAGGGCATGCTGGGTGCTACCTACCTCTCAACCCACAAAAGAAAAGGGCAAGCAGGCAATTTTAAACAAATTTTAAGCTCTCCCCCAACCCCCACATAGGATCCTACTTTTGTGGGCTGGGTGGTAGGTAGCACCCATCATGCCCTATCACACAACCCACTTTGGTGTCCCTAGGAGCTACCTATGGATAATAATGGGGTGTTTTGAGTTTCCCCATTGTTCCCTATGACCAGAACAAGCTGCACTCAGAATGCACACACAAGGTTTGCATTGAAATTTGCAATGCATTTTGCAACTCTACCTTGAAAAACACTGTTGAAGCACACAGTAAAAGGGAATCTGTATCTCCCAAACACAAAACACACATTTCAAACATGTCCAAAAATGGCCCAAAAATAATCCCTGACCCAGAATCCACTGCCAGCCATAGTCAGTGTTCCCTCTAAGGCATGCGCACACATGTGCACACACAAGTTTGTTGATGACCGCTCAGTTAATTTTAGATCCCACTCAGATAGAATCAGGATGGTCTCACTCTGAATATACTTGAGCACACATTGCCTTGATACTGCTGCCCAGAACAAAATTCATTCCACACACAGATTAGAGAACACTGGCCACAGTGCCTGCGCTGCAGTAACATCATTGGCACATGTTGCTCTCTCACATACAATTATATGACTCTTTACTTCCTAGCATTGCAACAGCTGCCACAGCAGCACCCTTAGCAGCAAGAATAGCCATAAACTCAGCTAGAGAAACTTCAGCCACATTTTGACTGAGTACATCTTGCAGTGCAGATTGCAGGGCAAAACAAACCACAGCTCAAGGAAGCAAGGCACTCAAGTTCTGCATTTATCAATCTGAGATCCAGCAAAACCAGATAGTTATAGCAGCAATAGCACAGCATATTATACTCAGTGCAGAGAAAGGAAAACCACAAAATCAAACCTTCCTTGATTCTTCAAGAGAGGCAAAGTATAAGGGCTGGCTCTGCCTCCCACTCCCTTTGAATACATTATGAAATTCCCTCCTCTGGTGTCCCCCCACCCCAGTCAACGGGGGCACGGTTTCCCATGGCAACACTTGATTTAAATAACAAACCAACCAAGAAGCAAGGAGATTGCAAGCCAGCTGGAAGCCAGTGTCAGAAAATCAACCAGCAAGGGGAAAACAGGCCTCCAAAATGGCACTTGAAACATAAAAACATTTTGATTGAAATGGGGTTTATTTTGTTCCAAACTCGAAACAGGCCCTCTATTTAAAGGGTGTTCTGTTTCGAACTCAAAAAACTCAAAACGGCCCTTTAGAGTCGAAATGTTCTGATGTAAAAACATTTTACAGGGGATAGCAACTGTCCCTATTCAGCCTAGCATAGCACCCTTCTCAGTGGCTGTTGCTGGTTTTTCTATTTCCTTGTTTCTGAGACTGTAAAACCCTAAGGGATGGGGAACCATCTCCCCATTCCTTTTGATATGTAAACCACTTAGATAACATTCTTGTTGAAAAGTAATGTATAGTCTTAATAA
This sequence comes from Hemicordylus capensis, assembly GCF_027244095.1. Taxonomy (NCBI): domain Eukaryota; kingdom Metazoa; phylum Chordata; class Lepidosauria; order Squamata; family Cordylidae; genus Hemicordylus; species Hemicordylus capensis. Next base: position 220,071,612 of record NC_069661.1, on the reverse strand, counting down.
TGTCTGATCCAGGCCAAATTTGACACCTGCTTTTTCCCTCTTGCATTTCAATAAAACAAAGAGTTCTGGGATAACTAACTCATACATTGAGTACTTTCCCCATAAGCATGAAAGTAAAATAATTTTTCTTTTTTAAACTACTTTTTAAAAACCAAAAATGACTATTTTTATCAGACAGGTCTTTGAAAGACGGAAAGAGGGGAAAGAGGTTGGTTTTGGAGACTTACAGCTCAATTTTCTATAGGCATGTACTAGAATTTGAGTTAAGTTTATTTTAGGCTACATTTTCCAGATAATATGACAATTGATATTGAACTGCTGGTTCTATTGGTTTCTGATCTGTAGATTTTATCACAGGATGTGTATCTATATACAAATTATGTGTTAGGTCAATTTTGGGGTGTGTTAAAAGTATCCCAAATAAAACTGAAAATACCAGGCTAGAGAGTATTGACCAGGGTAGTGGCAATGTGATCAACAGTGCAGATGTTTTTAAAAAAGAATATTCAGTCTAATATTTTTTTTTAAAGGTTCTGCACTGTTGATCACATTGCCACTACCCATATATCATATTATCTGGAAAATGTAGCCTAAAATAAATTTAACTCATAAATTCTAGTACATGCCTGTAGAAAATTGAGCTGCAATTCTCCCAAACCAACACCCTCTTCCCCACATTTTCTTTCAAAGACCTGTCTGATAAAGACAGTCATTTTTGGCCAAGTCACTGCAATGTACTCTTATTCTTATTAGGAACCTAGGAACATGGGAAGCTGTCATATACTGAGTCAGACCATAGGTCCATCTAGCTCAGTATTGTCTACGTAGACTGGCAGCGGCTTCTCCAAGATTTCAGGTAGGACTCTCTATCAGCTCCTCAACCAAAGCCCCTCACTGAAGTTTACAATAGCAATGGCAAATCACTAATATTTAAGTCACCCCCCCCCCAAAAAAAGGCGGGGGGAAAGAAAACAAAATCACTGACGCTCTTAATATGGGTAGTTTAACTTTGGCATTAGAATGTCAAATCTGGCTCAGGATAATAGAATACCTATTGACGGACCGTGCGGTTTGTTCCTTTTGCCTTTAGAAAGACTGCAATGACCTGGCATACTACTTCACTTGTGCTTTTACAGGTCACAGAACTGGCTTGTACAGCCCAGTGCTAACCAAGCGGACTCAAAGGTAGACCCCACTGATTTCAATGGGAATTATTCTCAAGTCAATACACTTATAATTGTGGCCGCTGTTTTGAGAGTTACCCTTCTTACTGCAATGGGTATCTGACACGGGGACAGCTGTCAACTTGCAACTCATCTATGATGAGATAGAACCAAGAACGATGTTGCTTAAAAGGACAGATTTAGAACTCACCTGCCACGATGCATTTGGCAGCCAGCTTCACCATGGTCTGTACTACCCTTCACAGTAAGTTTAAAAAAAAAAAAGCGTTTGTGGAGAAAAGACACTTATTGTGTTTGTGCATGAAATCGCATTTGTCGCGGTGGGCAGGGGTTATGTAGGGATCGATCGAGTGACACACACCCCCACCCAATAAGAGGGGCCTTCAGAAGAGCAGCAGGTCTTGGTGGGGCAGGTGGGTTGCGTGTGGTGGTGGTGGTAAGACTGCAGGCTCCCCAAGAACCCTGCTACAGAGGGGTCACTGGGTCTCACACTACAGGGTGAAAGGAATGCAGGCGTGGGCTAACCGGGCACAAGCAAACGACTCCGCACATCCACTCCTTCCCCTAGCAACAGGACACAAAGCCCTCCACTTCCCCCCTCCCTCGCTAATACCCTCTGGGGAGGACTCTCAAACCTGAAGAAGCTATTGGTTAAGGGTTGTGACTACCTACACTTCAATTGGCTGTCGCTTTCATGTCCTTCCGCCCTCTCGGCCAAGGCAGCGCCAACATACGCAGCTCATTGGTCCTCACCAGACTTCGATCAAACAAACACTCCCTAACGATTGCTTAGATTTGTTGTCAATCTAAATCGAACACAGTCCGGCCCTCCGCGGCGGTAACGTGCCTCCTCCCCCACATTTCCCGCCCATCCCTCGGCAAACGATGAAGTCATTCAGCGCTACAATTTTGCATGCGTGGACAAAGGAATCTTCTCTACCCAGTGATTTATGATACGGGAAAGAGCCAATTTTATGATTGGCTAGGCCAAGATGGACCGTACCACTTAGATAGAATTATCCGTTTATGTGTGTGTTCTGAAAACAAGCCTCTTTGAAGAAATATTCGAATGACCTGCCTTTTCTTCGGGATTTTGCAGGGCTCGAAAGATTCGGAGTTTATATTTTCAATACTTTGCTAAATTGCCCCTCCCCGCTCCTCGACAATGGACCTTCCTACGGTTCTATGTAGTTCTCATGTCTACGGTGGCTCCACGCAAGGTTAACTGAGTTTTTCGCACCTGCGCAGACTGATCCCGACTCTTTTTCCCCGCCACCCCTATACAAGGAGGAAACAGTTGCCTCCCGCGTGGCTTAGATACTTTTTTAACGGTCACTCTCGCTCTCTTGCCCCACACTCCGCTGACTGACAGCCACGTCCAGTACTTGCATAACCCCGCACCGGCCCCTGCCCCAAACGGCTGCGGAGGGGGCGGGAATGAACGGCATGAGGCGAGGGAGGGGTCGGGTCTCTTTTGCCCCGCTTAGGGTGGAGGCTGTGAGCCTGTTATGATTTCGCTAAACACAGTGCTTAATTAATCTATTAACTAAGGGATTCGCTGCCACAAGTGGGGGCAATGACAGCTACTTTAGATAATTTCAAAATTAAAAGGGGGTTAGGCAAATGCAAGTCACTTTAAGTGGCTCAGCGGGGAAATGCTTGGCTAACAAGCAGAAGGTTGCTGGTTCAAATCCCTGCTGGCACTATGTTGGGCAGCAGCTATATAGGAAGATGCTGAAAGGCATCATCTCACACTGTGTGGGAGGAGGCATTGGTAAACCCCTCCTGTATTCTACCAAAGAAAACCTCTGGGCACCAGGAGTTGGATTTTATTTTATTTTAATTTATTTGATTTCTAGACCACCCATCCAAAAATGGCTCAGGGTGGTTTACACAGACAAATAAATAAGATGGACCGCTGTCCCCAAAGGGCTCACAATCTAAAAAGAAACAAGATACACACCAGCAACAGTCACTGGAGGTACTGTGCTGAGGGTGGATAGGGCCAGTTACTCTCCGCTTGCTACTTGAAATTGACTTGACGGCACACTTTACTTAGGCAAGTGCAAACTGATTGAATCCGGGCAAGATGTAGGTGCTGTTGTTCAATAGGAGAGCCAATTGGGATGAGGGGACACGACTGGTTCTGGATGGGGTTGCATTCCCCTTGAAAGAGCAGGTGTGCATATTGCTGGACCCGACTCTGCTTTTGGATGCTCAGGTGGAGGCCAGAGGTGCACCTATGTAATTTTGGAGCCTGGACCTAAAGCAGGGGAGTAACTATAATAGGGCAAGGGGAGACAGTTGTCTGGGGGCCCCCAGAGGCAAGTCATCTGACTGACCCCCAGCCGCGCCCCTGCCCGGGCTTTTTTCAGTTATATTCATCCTCCGAAATTGATGTGAGTGTTAAGACCTGGAGCTACCAGAACAGCATCTTTCTCTAGTACCATTAAATGACTTGCATCGTCCACAATTTACAAAACCTGTATGTATAAATTTTACTATGCTTTTTATTACCACTATTCAGCCTCATTTAAGATTTCTTTACTTCATGAACTGAGCTTCCTTGTGTGTGTGTGGGGGGGGCATTTTAAAATTGTGTCTCTGGGCCCAATCCAACCTTGCTACGCCCTTGACCTAAAGGCCTTTGGAGGTCCCATCGCTGTAAGTTAAGCATAATTTTTTAACACATAGGTTCTTGAGGGCACAAATCACACCACCCAGGACAGACTAAAGACAACTTGGGGCCCCTCAGGAGGTGTGAAGGCCCTGGACTTTGGCCCTGAAGTCCAGGGGTAAGAGCCCCTCTGGTGGAGGCAGTGGCCAGGTGTGCCTTTGCACAGCTTTGGCTAGTGTGCCAGCTGTGGCCCTTTCCAGAGAAGATAGTTCTGGCCAGAGTTACCCACACCTTAGTCATTCGTGGCTGGATTATCTATCTATATATTTATTTCTCCTGGGTGTGCCATGGAATGTGCGTCCCGGCAAGCCATCTGATTGGATGGGGCGTAGGCCAATGGTTGCGGCAGGCCGGCCTGCTGGCTCTGGGACTGGCTGGCACTGGGGGAGGCAAGCAGCGGCTGCAGAGGCCAGCGGTGGGCCGGTGACGCGGTGGCGGGCCTGGATACTGGGGCGGAAGGTGCGGGTGGGGGGAGAGGTGGCCAGCCCCAAAGAGGCCGGTCGCAGAGACTGGCAAGCGGTGACAGCAGGCCCGGCAGGCTGCGGAGGCGGCACTTGGCGGTGGGCCTGGCCGCAAAGGGGGCACTCGGCCCAGTGTCGGGCCAGGCCACAGAGGAGCTGGGCCCGGCGCAGAGGAGGCTCTCAGCCAGGCGGTGCCGGGACCGGCGCCGAGGCCAGGAGCCCTTGGGAGGCTGGGGTGGGAGGGAACTGGGCGGCGGGACTTTCCTGTTTGCCACCCGAGAGGAGGAATGGTGGCGGCCCGGTAAGTAGAACTTTTAAAAATGCAGAGGGAGGAGAGAGTGGGGGAGGGGGGAGGGCAAGAGGGAGTGGGGCAGGGGGGAGGGGGAGGGCAAGAGCGTGGGGGAGGGGATAAGAGAGTGGGGCAGGAGGGAGGGCAAGAGAGTGGGGCAGGTTGGAGAGGGGGAGGGCAGGAGAGAAGAGCGGGGGGAAGGGGAGGGAGGGCAAGAGAGGGTGGGGGAGGGGAGGGAGGGCAAGAGAGGAGCAGGGGGGAGGGAGAGGAAGGGCAGGAGAGACAGGCAGGAGGGTGAGGGGGGAGGGAGAAGGAGGGCAACAGAGAGTGGGGCGGGAGGGAAGGGAAGAGGGGCAAGAGTGTGGGGCAGAAGAGAGGGAGGGGGAGGGGGAGGGGAACAGCCGGCCCCAAAGAGCGCACAGAGGCTCTGTGCAGGTTGGCTAGTTATATTAATTCTCCTGGGTGTGCCTTGGAATGTGCGTCCCCGCGCCCCGCTGATTGGCTGGGCGGTGGACGCACCTGATTGGCTGAGGTGCACCCAGGAGAATTGGCTGGCTGGGCAGCCACAGAGGCGAGGTGGTGGCGGGCCCGGCAGCGATTGCGGTGGGTCTGGCTGCAGAGGTGCAGCGGTGGGCCTGGCCGCAGAGGCAAGGTAGTGGCGAGCCCGGCCGCGGAGGCAAGGCGGCGGCACTTGGCTCGGCAGCCTGGGCCTGGCCAGAGACTGGGGCAGGTGGGAGGGAGAGGTAGCCAGCCCCAAAGAACACACAGATGCTCTGTGTGGGGGTCAACTAGTTGTAACCTACTCTACATGGGGCTGCCATTGAAGAATATTCAAGAACTGCAGCTAGTGCAATATATGGCAGCTAGGATTTTATCTGGAGTTGCCTTCTGGGATCATAATTCACCCATTTTAAAAGAGCTACATTGGCAGCCAATTTGTTTCCGGGTCCAATTCAAGGTGCTGGTTTTGACCTTTGAAGCTCTTAATGGTTTGGGGTCTGGATACCTGAGGGACTGCCTGCTACCAAGGGTTTCTACTCACTTGATGAGGTCACCAGAGGGGGCTCTGCTCCTCGTGCTGATGGTGAGAGAGGTGTGGTTGTCGTGAATGTGGGACAGGGCCTTCTCGGTTATTGCCCCCAGACTTTGGAATGCTCTCCTAGTGGGCATCCGCTCCTCAGTCTCCATCACAGTTTTTAAAAAGCAAGTGAAATTTGGCTTTTTACCCAGGCTTTTATATGACTGTTGTTTTTGTTGCTGCTGCTCTGTATTATATGGTCCTAATTGTATGTTTTTAAATTTAATTAGATTTGTATTTTTATATTCCAATTTAATATTTTCGTTGGCTAACTATTTTATAGTCTTGTGTTAAATGTTCTGTAAACCATTAACACTTGAGATTGTTTTGATGAAAGGTGGTATAAAAGTTTCATAAATAAATGGACAAGTCTGACAGTGGTTACAAGTCTTGATGCTTATAAGCTGCCTCCAGTTGCAGGGGAGCAACAGCAGGAGAGGAGCATGCCTTCATTTAGTGTTTCTGGGCTTCCCAGAGGCATCTGGATGGCCACTGTGGGAAACATGATGCTGGACTAGATAGGCCTTGGGCCTGATCCAGCAGGACTCTTATGTTTAAGAAAAAGCAGTGGCTGAACTGCTTCTCCTTGGAGGGACAATGGTTTCTGTCTCACTACAGGTGCTAATTAACTTAGCCTAACCAATTCTGTTATTATTGCAAATGGACATTGCACCAAGGGGCAAAAAAGCCACAGACTCTATTTGTATTTCACAGTCTTTGTCCTCATTCTTCAATGTCCTTTTTTTTCTTTGTCACTTGTAAGGGGTGGTTGCCTATTTTGGATACCTACCTACCAGGAATACCACTTTATATGTCTGATTAAGTGGACTGTAGTCAGAAATGCTTATGCTATCATCAGTTTATTAGTCTTTAATTTATTTATTTATTTATATTTATTTATTTAACATATTTTTATACTGCCCAAAACTTGCGTCTCTGGGTGGTTTACAAGATAAAAACAACATTAAAACATTAGCTAAAAACAAAAACAAAAAATTTGAAACAGAACAATTTTAAATTTTTAAAACAATATTCTAAAACATTAACAACAATCAAAACAGTATCAGTTAAAAGCCTGGGTGAACAGATGCGTCTTTAAAGACTTTTTAAAAATTGTCAGAGATGGGGAGGCTCTTACTTCACTAGGGAGCGCATTCCAAAGCCTTGGGGTAGCAACGGAGAAAGCCCGTTGCTGAGTGGCCACCAGACGAGCCGGTGGCAAATGCAGACGGACCTCTCCTGATGATCTCAAAGGGTGGTGGGGTTCATAACAAAGAAGATGTTCTCTTAAATACCCAGGGCCCAAGCTGTTTAGGGCTTTATAGGTTATAACTAAGACCTTGTATTTTGCCCGGAAACATATCGGCAGCCAGTGTGTTCTCAGAACCTGTTCTCAGGTGGTAGGCCGCACCATTCCAATCAGCTTGTCCACATCCTCAGGAGTCACAAGCTGGAACTGATCCAACCTAACCGCACAAGAGTAGTCACTGGACGCCTCCACATCAGACACTGAAGTAATTGTGGAGACGGAGTCTTAAGTAGGCTCGAATATGAGAGATTTTCCCCACAAAGAATTCATTAAACACATCACAGCGGGCAATCAATGGTTCCAGATTCTGATTCAAGGGAGGAGGGGCACATACTAGCCCTCTCACAATCCTGGACAACTCCACCGGACGTGAACTTGCAGATGCAATACAGGCAGAAAAGAATCGCTTCTTTGCCGCATGTATTGCCTGAGCATAGGTCTTCAAATGAGCTCTATGTTGCAAACTGTCGATTTCAAGCCGAGTCTTTCTCCACTTGCGCTCCAATCGTCTACCTCACTGCTTCAGCCTCCATAGTTCTTCTGTATACCAAGGGAAGCGGGTCGGAGAGGATGCTTAGGAGCAATCATGTCTATTGCACCTGTGAGTTTGCTGTTCCAGTTCTCTACCAGGGCATCAACAGGATCACCAGCAGAGCCAACACTAAATCCCTCCAAGGCTTCTTGAAATCCTAATGGATCCAATAACCTTCTCGGGAGGACCATCCTAATAGGTCCCTCGCCCCTGCAAAGGTGGGAAGTGATTGTGAGTCCAACCTTAACCAGATGGTGGTCTGTCCATGACAATGGGGAAATCACAGGATTCCCCACCCACGGAACACCACCCTGATCAGAGTGAAAGACCAAATCAAGTGCATGACCAGCAATGTGTGTCGGCCCCGAGACCACTTGGGATAGGCCCATAGTTGTCATGGCCGCTATGAACTCCTGAGCCGCCCTGGACAAATTGGTCCCAAAGTGAACATTGAAGTCCCCCAGCACCACAAGCCTGGGGGACTCCAACACCAAGTCTGAGACCAAGTCTATCAGCTCAGTTAGGGACTCCGTTGAGCAGCGGGGCGATTGGTACACCAACAGAAGTCCCAGTCTATCCCTGGTCCCCAGACTTAAGTACACACATTCAATATGCTCCAACACTCTAACAGGGATCCTGGTTTTGGAAAGGTTATTCTTATAGATCACAGCCACTCCACCTCCCTGCCCACAGTCCCTCACCTGCTCCTCAACAGAGTACCCTGGAGGAGAAGCTGGGACCACACTGGGCCCCTAGCCTCCCCCAGCCAGGTCTCTGTAATGCATACCAGGTCGGCACCTTCATCCAGAATCAAATCATGGATGGTTTCTGATTCATTCTGAACCGACCTGGCATTACAGAGGAGCAAGGTGAGGTTCCAAGGGCGGGCGGTACTGCTCCCCAAAGCCAAAGAGCTGGCAGGACAGCCAGAAGGGGAAACAGCTATTAGATTTCTAAGCCCCCTTCCTCTGTAACGGCCCGCTGACCTGCCAATGTTACTTCTGTTCCCCACCACCACCGGAATGGCCGCTCCACAGTCAGTGGAGACACCCCCTGTCTCCCCATCTCCAGCCCAGACACATCGTAAGACTATCTCACCCAGGAGAAATTAAAACAGAAGTCCCACTATTAAATCCACCACCACCCCATACAAATACCTGGGCCAGGAGACATGGCCCTCACCCTTGCTGTCTCCCGAGTTGTTGGGCCTGCCGCCACTGGCAGAACCCTATATAGCCCTGAGCAGGCAGCTCTAGGCAGAAGGAATCCAAGAAACTGCCAAGTCACCCTCCTCCTTGGGCCCCAGTCCTTCAAGGCCTCATCTCAGCACAGCAGCCAGTCTTGGGTGGCAGATAACAGACAGGGGGGCAGCAGGAGAAGCAAGCAGGCTTCTTTAAGGTGTCACTAGCTTTTGACTTTTTGTTTCCCCTGGGAGGTGGAGGGAAACTGCTTCTCTCTGGAGAATTCCATGAAGAAAATGGAGGAGAGAGGGCTAAAGGTTATCCTGCTAACCATGCTCCATGGTTGTGAAGTGAAAGCCTGTTTCTTAATCCTGAAAATTTTAATCTATTTATTTATAAGACCACCCAGAGACAGCCCTTCTATGAGACAGGGCGAGGCGGATGCCTCAAGCCTGGGCGAGGAGAGGTGCAGAGGGTGGCAGGCACTGCCCCCTGCCATCATGAGTGCAGCCACCTGCAGGTTGGGGGATGGGTATCATATTGCCCTTCACCTCAGGCAGCAAAATGTCTTGGAATCAGCCCAAAGGTCCATCTAATTGCTACAGATGTAAGAGGTTTTCCTCTTCCATTCTGCCAGCCTGTCCCTTCATCTGTTTGTCTTTTCCCTCTGCTTGAATCCTGCTTGCTATGCAGGTGCAGGAGGAGGATGGCTGCATCATCTTCCACTTTATTAATGTATTACCTTTACATCCCCTTTTCCTTCAAGGACCCAAAGGTAGTTGTTTTGTAATGGATTTTTGTCATACACAATAAAACTATGAAGATGACTTCAAGGCAGTATACATGGTTCTCCCCCCCACTCCACATTTTACCTCCATATCCCTAGGTAATTCAGGCTGAGAGAGAGTGACTGGCCCAACATTATTCAGTAAGCTTTATGGCTGAACTGGACTTTGAACCAGGGTATCTCCAACTTAGGTGTATGCACAAAACCGGTTTTCCTGGTTTGGTTCGAATCTGAACTGGATTTTAACCAGACTCGACTGGCTCAGTACTGTTCCTCCAGAACCAGGCCCCCAGCTTGGTTAGAATTCGAGCTGGCTTGGGCCCGGTTTGAAGCCCCAACTGTGCATTTAAAAGGGTTAAAAATGGTTACTTGCAGTGGCCATTGCAGGTGAGGGTGGCGGTGGCTCTCCTCGACCACTGGCCTCCTTCCGGGTGCCCAGGACCTGCTTTGTGCCAGCTCAGGCCTCCTTCGGCCTGTTTTGGGCTTGTGTGTGTACATGGAGCCCACTTGTTTAACCTCCACACATGCCCACAGGCCAGTGCACACATGCACGGAGGTCAAACAAATGGCCTCCATGCATGCGCAGCAGCCCGAAACAGGCTGAAGAAGGCCCAAACAGGCATGAATTAGGGTCCTGGATACACAGAGGGAGGCTGGCGGGGGTCAGGGGAGCTGCTTCCCCCTGTGGCTGCCGCACTTCTGTGAGTAACCATTTAAAACCCTTTTAAATGTGCGGTAGGGGCTTTGAACTGAGCCTGAGCTGAATCAGCTGGTTCAGCTCGACCTGGAACCGAACTGGACCCAGTTTGGTTCGAGGTCGAGCCTTCGAGCCAGTTTGAGTGCAAGCTGGCTCATACACACTTACTTCTAGTCCTCTAACAGCTACACCATGCTATAGTGTACAAGACTCCATCATGATGGCAAAAGGTATCTGTCTGCAGCATCTCTATGTAGCAACACTAATAATTGATGAGCCCTAATATGTGGTATGACAGAGCTTGAAATTTTTTTATTTTAACAAACTATTTGGAAACTGCTATGCTAGATAAACCTTAGAAAATGCAATAGTTCCTTTTGAGTATCTGGGGAGTCAGGATATTGGCCTTCAGATAAGAAAGAGGGATACGCTTGATGTAAGTGTGAGGAAGGTTACTTATGATATTCACCTGGAACTTACAAGGTGTGGATTCAGTTCCCACCTGTATTCCTTTTCTTCAGATTCAATTCACACTGTACTTCAGCTTTTTGTCTGAGGAGGTTAACAGGTTTTGGGGAGAGGTTTTTTGGTTGTGGTTTTTTGGTTGTTTTTTTAACAAAACAGTGAGGTGATCAGACACTGTGAGAGACAGATCTGACAAAAGAATGAAAATAAAATAGTTATGCCAGTGCAATTATGTTCTGAACAAGCAAACTGTAATACCACAGTTCTTAAAGTGTTAGTTGGCCCACTCTAAAGAGATGTGGGCTTTTGACAGAAGAGGTATGAGGAGAAATATGAGATGAAGGAAAAGAATGAACAAAATGAGAAAATTTCAGGAAGAGAGAACAGCAAAGCAGAGGAAGAAAAGGGCGGGGGACAGACAGTGAAGAAGAAACCCTTAACTGAGGCATACTTGTTTTGTTTTTAATAATCATAGATTGCTTGGTATTAAGAATTCTACCTTCAGCCTATGCGTTTGTGAAAGACAAACTTTGACTAAGAGTTTATGTAGTGATTGGCCGCCCTTCCCCTAAAGAGTGAACTGGAAGTTAACCCTGTCCTGACTGATAGGCTGGTGAACTCCAGAGCTCAGCCAATCAGCACACCAGGAAGGTGGGACCTAGAGAGCCGTTGGGAGGAAGAGAAGACTTCTTTGTTAGAAGAACCAGTCTGGGAGTACAGAGAGGAGGACATGTGGCCATGAGAACTGGCTGCAGGAGAGTGTCCCTTCTGCAGGTCTTGGGAAGCCAGGAGAGCAGGCAGCTTGAATTCTCATCCAGGATTTAATGAGTTCAAGACAAAAGAAGCCAGGGCTTTGGCTTTTAGTCTAGGGAAGTTTAGTCCAGGGAAAGCTTGTCTAGTCCAGGGTTTCTTAACCTTGGGTCCCCAGATGTTGATGGACTACAACTCCTATCATACTAGCCACAATGGACATGGCTGGGGATGATGGGAGTTGTAGTCCATCAACATCTGGGGGCCCAAGGTTAAGAAACACTGGTCTAGTCAGATTTTGCGTTAGACTTTCAGTTTCTTTTGTGTGTGCTTTGTGTATCCCTGAAACTGTTCTATGATTGTTTACCTGTAACGTAACTAAACTAAGAAACACTAGCCTTTGCTCATCCAGCCAGGGCATTGCGAAAAGACTCTGTATGCTTTTAAAGGTGCTTTCGTATTTTCCTACATACCTGTTCCTTGCAACTGGATAACTATGATTTTTAAAGCATACTGCCCCAACATCATTTGGGGTGCTTTTTGAAGTATTATTGTAACCTACTAAGTATTTTCACCTGTAACTAAAAGCTGAGAAAGCCTCAGATGGGAGCAGTCTGTAGCATTTGAATAAAACTTTTTCTTCTTGTTCTTTTCTTTTACAAGCCTCTCCGAGTGGGGTTTTTAACTCAGGAGAAAGCGGGGGGCAGGGGGCTAGGGGCTGGAAGGGGGTCATACTCTGGTGCAAGCATGTCCTCAGACATTCAGCAAACTACCAGTTTTCTCACCACATGTAGGCTTGCAGGTGGAAGATTTTTGTGTACTTTTCCAATAGCATGAGAAAGAGAGTTTCCCTGGGATTTCCACCCCAGGCCCAGGGAGGTTCAAGTTCTATAATAGAGAGGGATGTTGGCAGCGGCAACCATTTTTGAACCTACCAGAAATACAGGAAAGTTTTAGGAATAGCCTTTGCCAGAAAGCTCAGCAGGGATGATTCAACATTTCTTTCCCTCACGGGAGCTTGCTCTGAGACAAAGGCTTTAATTTGCTACAGCTTGACAGACATAGCCCACAAGAAAAGGAAGGAAGAACTGGGTGGCAGTTTTGAAATATCTGAAAGGCTGCCTACAGAATGAACTGTTTGATTCAGACATAATGACCAATCCTGGTTTATCATTACAAGAATGTGCAGGTGTGAAGTTTGGACTTTTACACTCCCTCTTCCCCTTCTCCTCACCTTTGAATGTGGAGGGAAAGGATGAAAAGCTGCCAAGCATGGTTTGCAACAAGCCATGTTTCATCTGAATATCAGAAACTGTAGTTTGTGCAAACCATCATTTGTTCACAAACCAGGATATCAATTCATGGTTTGATATAAGCCCTCTCCAGGCATTATATTTTATGGGTGTACAGTTGTCTGTACACGTACATATTTTTGTGATAATGACTGTGCATGTATTCAGTTAAAAGTGAACCTGGTACAGACTCCTATAGGCTACAGATAGGAATTATACTACCATACATGTGTTGAACATAACATGTGAATGTGGTTTGGTTTGTGTCTTGCACAAACCTTCCATATTCAGATAAAATGGAAACTATGGCCTGTTGTAAACCAGGATTGGAAGCTTCTCATTTCTCCTCATGTGCAAAGGAGGGGAAAGTGGAGGAGGGTGCATGTGAGCACAAGGCTCATGCCTGCTCATTCCCAATCCATTGGAAAGATAATCTCTTTGGCTGACAGCCAGATTAAGTTACTCAAGAGTTGTCCCACTGATGTTAATGGGACAAGTGCATCATGACTAACTTGTTTCATTAAGTTCAGTGGGACTATGCAGAATAATTTGGCTGTCAGCCATTGTGAACTACTTTCTAACTATAAGAATGCAGGGACAATGTGGAATCTCCTTGCAGATTCTAAAGAAGAAATTCTGTAAGTATTTGCCATGGTTTAGAATGGTTAATTTCAGCTTTGTTCTACACATTTATTGGAAATTTTCACCGAGGTCATACTTCCAAGTGTTATAGAATTAAATCTAGGCATGGATAGTTTCTAAGCGGGGAAATGTGGTTGGTCAAAATGTCCTTTAAGAAACCTTATGACATGGATGGAACCTATTATTTATTTAGTCATTCATATAGCACTATTAATGTACATGAGAATAACTCCTGAGTAGTACATTTGAGTAACTTAATCTGCATGACAGCCACTGTTGCTAGCCTGTGCAACAGAGAAAGATATCATATTATAGCCATTCTCTGAGGAATTTAAAGTGGAGATGGTAATTTGCCGTGGAGATTGTTGATTTATATTATCCCCTTCCCCATATTTCAAATACTTTGGATCAAAGGGAAGCAGAAAAGACTTGTGTTTATATTATTATAATTTAAACAGTAGCTGACATGAGGAAAATTACTAAAAATCATCCCATCGAAATTAAAAGGACAGGTTAGGTACCATGTCAGCCAGTATGTTATAATTTTCATAACATTTATTTATATTCATTGATCATTGGTTTATGTTGGAACTATTTTATTAGGTTGTTACAAAACAAAAAATCTTATGTTTTACCAGACTTTTTTCTAAACTGAATGTAAAAAAAAGAAGGAAACACTTTACTCTAGGGGCTCATGCCAAATTGACCCCATACTGAACCCAAGCCCTTTGCTTTCCCATTGAAAAATTGGGGTTACCTGCATTAACCTTAGTTTAGCCAGAAAGACTGCATAATCTCCTATTAATGCTGATGTAAGTGATCCCATACATTTAGCTTCACATCAGAATGTCACCTAATGCACTTCTCACATTGATAATCTTTTAGTCCCATCATTCACAGGTCCAGATAAACCCATTTAGGCTCTATAGGAAACCATTATTCCTATCTCACTACTAGAGCTAATTTATTTGTATAAGCAGGAAGACTGCTATTACTGCTGGTGTGAATTCTCTCTGTATGCATCATTTACCTTTAAGCTTTACATAATGATGGTCTCAAACTGATCCTCTTGCATTGCATAGCACTTTCAATCCCCTGTTTGTGTGTGTGTGTGTGTGTGTGTGTGATATAAATAGCTCTTTTTGTCTGCTTAGAAGAATGCCTAGAGCTTTGGAGTCAGACGGTATATAAATTAAAATAAATAATAATAATTGATAAAACACTTTTAGATCTCCAGGCGGTGTGTACAACCATTTAATAATAGCAAAAATAGAATAGTTAAAACTACAATTTCATTAAAATTTAATAAAATAAAATAATTAAAAAGCAAAATAATATAGATACCTGCCAATTAAGGATAACACTTCATACATCTGATGAAGTGGGCTCCAGTGTGGTGTAGTGGTTAGAGTGCTGGACTAGGACTGGGGAGACCCGAGTTCAAATCCCCATTCAGCCATGAAACTAGCTGGGTGACTCTGGGCCAGTCACTTCTCTCTCAGCCTAACCTACTTCACAAGGTTGTTGTGAAAGCGAAACTCAAGTATGTAGTACACCGCTCTGGGCTCCTTGGAGGAAGAGCGGGATATAAATGTAATAATAATAATAATCCATAAAAGTTCATGCTGGAATAATTTGCTACTTAGTAAAGTACCACAAGACTCTGTGTTTTGTTTAGTTTATTTGTTTATCCATGTACATATGCTTTACAATGAATGAGAAGACAGGTCTCTGCCCCAAGGCATACACAATCTAGAAAATGACATAAGGGGAAAAGATAGGGGACAACAAGGGAAAGATAGGGAAATGGAGGCAGAGATAAATATCTCCAGCAACAGCAGTTGGCACAGAGGCTTTACAAAGGATCAGAGTGTGGAGCCAAGGAGGGCTTGGCGGGAGAGCGGGCTTAGCCCTCTCGCCCTGCACACAAGCAGTTGCTCGCTGCTAGGCAGCTGAATCGGCTGCCCAGACGAGTGGCGGCTTCATTTGGGCTCTACTGCAAGCAGCCATGGCTGACACACGATCAAGCTAACGAGGTTAACAGAGAGCTCGCTCTGTTAACCTCATTTAAGGGGAGGGGTTGTTAGGTGGGCTAGCTGCCGTGGAACCACCGGGCTCGCCCGCAAGCCTGGTGGTTCCGACAATCACTGGAAACCGGGCTGGGCTCCCTAAGTCCAGCTTCCAGTGATCATGGGAATAGCCTCACAGTGTTCTTGGCTCAGTCAAGGTACAGCTCAAATCCAACACGGAGTACACAAAAGCCAAGCTCTAATTTTTAATAACTTAAAGACACTTAAACATTACAGGGGGTGGGGTTCACAGTTAACTGAATATCCCTCCCTTTAATTAAAATAACTGTTATGAGCTTCCCTCTTCCCCAAACAGTGAGAAGTTTCAGGACAGCTACCTGGGTTTGGTTTAGTTTCT
Source organism: Hemicordylus capensis (assembly GCF_027244095.1). Lineage (NCBI taxonomy): Eukaryota > Metazoa > Chordata > Lepidosauria > Squamata > Cordylidae > Hemicordylus > Hemicordylus capensis. The sequence continues at coordinate 220,055,841 of NC_069661.1, read as the reverse complement.
TTTGGGTGAGAGAACACTGGCATTTTTAAATATCTGTTTTATTTACAAATATACTAGTAGAGCATAAGTGGAGGCAAAGAGGAACTCTTACAAGCTTCTGGTTTAGATGAATGCCAGCTGGCACAGTCTATGAGGACAGGTGACAGTTGTCCACTCAGAGTGTCCCCAACCTGATGTCACTGCAGGACATCCTGATGCACTGTTGGGACATCCTTTAATTGCCTGAGAGGGGCATTTATCCAAATCACCCCTCTTCAAGTGCTCCAAAAACTGCGCTTAGTGTTGGGATGTCCTGCAGTGATATCAGGATGGGCACACACTGAACATGTCCCCAACCTCATAGTGTGTGCTGGCTGGGATTCATCTCAACTGGCCCAAAGTAAATCTGTTATCTCACATCAGATCCCCAGAGAGAAGGCCCACACCCCCAAGATAGCATAAGAACAGCCCTGCTGGATCAGGCCCAAGCAAAAAACAGGAGCAGTCACGAAGTGGGCCAGAGGCCAGATCTTGTCTAGCATCCTGTTTTACACAGTGGCCCACCAGAAGCCTCTGGGGAGCCCACAGGCAAGAGGTGAGGGCATGTCCTCTATCCTGCTGTTGCTCCCCTGCAACTGGTATTTAGAGGCATCTAAAGCTGGAGGTGGCTGTAGCCACCAAACTAGTAGCCATTGATAGACCTATCCTCCATGCATTTGTCCAAGACCCTTTTAAAGCCGTCCAAGCTGGTAGCCATCACCACATCCCATGGCAGAGAATTCCATAGATTAATTATACACTGTGAAAAAGTACTTTATTTTGTTGGTCCTAAATTTCCTGGTCATCAGTTTCATTGGATGACCCCTGGTCCTAGAGTTGTGTGTGAGAGAGAAGAATTTCTCTGTCCACTCTACTCCATGCATAATTTTATACACCTCTATCATGTCTCCCTGTAGTTGCCTCTTCCAAACAAAAAGCCCCAGTGCTGGCTGAAGGCCTCGTGTGCCTGAGGCAGGGTGCCACTTTGGTGCAACTTTTCCCCCTTCTCCACCCCCCTTTTAAAAGCAGAGGGCAAAAGGGTGTGTTGTCCCTTCGCTGATGCCCCTGTAATCTGCTGCCTGAAGTGTATTAGGAAGTCACACTGGGAGTTTTAAGTTTGTGCGTCTGACAGAGAAATTGGAGTGAGATGCAAATACAATTTTGATGTTACAAACAAGTGCTGAGAACAGGAAGTCACTTTCATTTTGAGTCACTTTCATTCTGAATGTCAAAAGGCACTTTTAGTTTAGGGACTTTTGAGTAATCTCCCCTCCAGATGGGGAGATGGTAGTATTTGCTGATTATCTCCTGATAATAATTGAAGATTAGAGGGCAAGGACATGAGGACATTTCTGACACAGCAAAAATATTGTAGCTATCCTGTAGGCTGCTACATGCTCAGAATTTGAGATGCGTATTTGAGTGTTGGATCTGTGGGCCAAAGGACTGTAAATCCTACATAAATTCTGGACACATTTCTGCTCAGAATGCTCTGTCCTAATAAGAGAGCCATCCAACATTGTTTCTGGAGTTAGTGAGTGTTCAGGGCTGCAATGAATGGTAGAGAAAGTAACCAGATGATGCCGGGGCGGGATCAAATGCAGCTCGGCTTGCAGCTCTTTCTCCCACCCCCCTCATTAATGAGAGCTGGTCAATAATTCTCCAACCCACACAGCTCTACCTGATGAATGGACAGCCTGCAGACAGCACAGCTCTTGTTAATGCAGAGGCAAGGTGGGATGGGATTGAGAGGTGCAAAAGGTGCTGCAGGGCATCAGAGGCAGCTTTACCTCATTTGGCACTACCTTGGCTCATAAGGATGAGCCGTTCCTGGGTAAAACTGGTGTCTACCTGGGATTTCTTTTTAAATTGTGAGCCCTTTGGGGACAGGGCACCACCTTTCATTCCTTTGTGGTTCCATGTTGTGTATGAACCAGGCCATTGTGTCCTGTGAGCCCCTGTCTGTAGCTTCAAATGATACAGTCTAGACATAGGTTTATCACTTCAGTGAGAAAAATGAGAACTCAGCCTGAATCTGTCTGTCCCTAAATCATGGGGCATGGTAAAGCCAAGCCACTGGTGAAGGGAAAACATTAAACCACAAACTGAGGAAAACAAGACTATGCTTTCAGCAAGTTCAACCAAAATGTATATTCTTTTCTGTCAGATGTGCACCATTGTCTAAGAAACAAATGAGGAAGTATAAGTGGGACACTTGATTTCTGATGGTGATTTAAATCACCATGATTTAAATCAGTCCACGCTTGAGTGGGCCTTGGCTTGGCTGGTGGGGCATAGGAGAGGGACAGTGACTCATGGGCAATGATCTTTGGTATGCAAACAGGTGCGTGGCAAGCATGCCCCACTTTTTATTTGTAAGATGTTGGTGGGTATGTGATTCTGGTTTGGAGCTCAGGTGTAGCTCCGGGTGCACTGGCGTGTCTCTGCTTTGAAGTTGCAGGTATCAAGGAAATACATCTGAAAGGGCACATCTGTGGCGAGAAGCATGTTAACAGTCTACAAATTGCAGTGCTTTAGAATGGCAGTGACCCTGCCTTTCCAGAAGCTAAAGTGGTAGCAACAGCTAAACTATCAGAATGAATGAGATTATGAGGCACTTTTGGTTGACTGGACAGTATGTATTTTCAGTTTTCTCTCTCTGCGGTTCTGCTGCATTAGATTCTTTTGTCACAGCTGGAAGAGTATTGAAAACAGTACTCAGAAGAAATCTCCGAGTTCCATAACCCAGCAATTTGCAATTGCAGAGGTAAGATTCCCAGGCCAAACTTAACTCATGCTTCTTGCATAAGCACCCAGCAGCGGGTTCTTTTCAATAAATAATCACACAACATCAAATAATGTGCCTAATTTATGTGTGTAGCAGCCATAGTATAACTGAAGCCCTGAGTGCGCACGATGACAAGATTGACCTAAATTCTCCTGGAAACTTCCTGCATTCTTCAATGCAGCTGATTAGAGATTCTGCTTTAGCCTTAGATGCACTTAAAAATTGAAGATTGTAATGAATTAAAAATCATGCTGAATAATGGCATCTTCATGACATCGCTTTCCATCCTTTCATCAGAAATATGCATTGTCCCAAAATGTAAATTTTAACTGAGTGGAAGATATTTTATGGAAAATTCAGAATAGCATGATAGACAAGGCAGTGATCATTTTGCTGATCGGGAAGGGGAAAGCTGCGCATCTTGAAAAGTGTGGCTAGAACTTGGACACATAAAATCAGTTATTAGAGTGCATCCAGTTGGCAGGAGGTTTTTTTGGTGGGGGGGTACAATCTGCTACTGGCTATCTTGGAATTGATAACTGTGCTCCAGGGATGTATTGCAGACAGGGGAAGCTTGAGGAAGAAGTCCTCATCTTTTTTGCAGGAGAGGGGCGAGGAAAGAAACTTTTGGTAATTAAGCTATTAAGTTTGGCAGGGGGGAGATCAGTAAAATGAGGGGGGAACCCTCAGATGCTTGGGGTGGGATCCACACTCCTGCTATGCTTCATTTTGCAAGTGTATGTGTGTTCCACATAAAATTGTGCACACAATTTGAGAAATGCAAACATTTGAGAAATTTTTTAAAAAATATTTGATCCTCCTACTTCCTGGCTATTGCCCTGCCTTCATTAGCAGAATATTTTCCTTCTACTTTCTATCTTTTACCTTGCAGTGAATTGTGTTGCATCCATGTGTTCAATCATTTAGACATCTCGTTAATTTTGTCTGGTATTTTCTTTTAGAAAAAGCTAAACCTTGCTGCCTCCTGCCTATTTTTTTTTTAATCATCTTCTCCCCCACCCCCCACTTTTCAGTATACTGGATCACATTTCTTAGAGGCAGGGGAGGGGAGGGTATATGGGAAGGTATATGGTAGAGGGGAAGTGTTTGGGTATATGGATAGACCAAGTTAGCCTCATCCTTTGAGCATGTGTCCTAGATGGCACAATCCAAAGGAAACCACTCAGGCAATGTATCTGTCCAGTACCATCTTGGAGGGGCAAACTCATAAGCAGCTTTTAAAAGAGATAACTACCTCTCCTGGCACTCAAAGAGGCTACTCACATGAGTGTGAAAAACCAGGCTAAGGGAGCCCAACCTGGATTTGCACACTCCTGTGAACCTCTGGGATCAGGCCCAATCCCAGCAGCTACATGGCAGCAAACCCACCTAAGTAGCCACCCAGCACTCCCTTAACCTCATTTTTGTAATCATGTGTCAGCCACGGCTGCTTGCAGCCACAGCTGGCTCACTTGGGGTGGTGGGGAGGGGGGATCCCCATAATGCACCACACACCCGAGCGGTGCATTATCTGAGCTCCGAGGGGCAGGGTGACACACGGCAGTGCATCCTGGCACCCCGACCCCCAGAGCTGCCAGAAGCGCAGCTGGTCATCTGAGTGTGCGATCCACCCACCCAGGGAAGAGAGCTCATCTGTCTGCGGGGAGGGTGAGTCCGACCTGCTCCCCCACAGACCTCCACGGAGCTCTTCTCACTGATCGTGAGAAGAGTTCCATAATGTATTGCTTGAGGGCAGCTACCTTCCCTTGCCTAATGGCTTCTGGAATGTCTTTTCTGTCCGATACTTCAAAACATGGGCCACAATTTATGAATATAATGAATATTTTTATACCATTTTTCAACATAAAGTTCCCAAAGTGGTTTACATATAAATATATATATATTTTTAAATGGCTCCCTGTCCTCAAAGGGCTCTCAATCTAAAAAGGAAATGTAAGAGCAATGCTCTGCTGGGGATGGATAGGGCCAGTTGCTCTCCCCCTGCTAAATAAAGAGAATCACCACTTTAAAAAGGTGTCTTTTTGCTCAGTTAGCAGGGGCTGGTTTTAAATTCTCTAAAGTTGTGGAATAAACATCCCACTGGACAGCGAAGAATAAAACATGATTAAAGTCATAACAACTTTGGTTCTTCTTTCAAGCATAGGTGGGTTTAACGAAAAGCATACAAGGGTAGTCCACACATGTGTGAACTTGATTGTTCAACACTGATGATGCTTGACACTCAGTTGAATGTGTGAATTGACTCAGCTGAACAGCATCACATTTGGGGTGATGCTGCAAGGGTTCCCTCCATTGCTGCTCATTTACACACTCAACAAGCAAATATGTAACATTTGCAATTGTGCCAGCTTTCTGGTGATGATAGAATGTAACAACCTAGGATGCACAGAGTGATGTCAAGACCTATAGGGAAGGCTTGTAGCTCAGCATTGAAACAGCAGTTTGAACAAGAGAGTATATTCAAGATTTAGTTTGCCAGATTTGGTATGGGACAGGATTGCCCGCAGTAACGATGCAGAAGAGAGGTGCAGCTTCTTTCCCCATTCTATGCTGCCATATAATTGCCCCATCCTGTTTGAGGCACATGCGTATGAAAACAGGCTTCTGGCCATGTATCCTTAGATGGCTGAGGAATTGCAGGTGTAAATGGGTGCTGTGTTCATGATTCTTCTCCCGGTTTCATGATTGAGAATGCCGCTTCCCACTAGCAGGGGGCGGGGGCAGGCTTGTGCCCTCCGCACGAGGAACAGGACACGGACATTGCCATCTCACTTGGCTGAGCACATTTTTACATTTATTTATTTTTACATTTTTTACAATTAATATCCCGCTCCTTTAAAGGAGCCCAGAGAGGTGTACTACATACTTAAGTTTCTCCTCACAACAACCCTGTGAAGTAGGCTAGGCTGAGAGGGAAGTGACTGGCCCAGAGTCACCCAGCAACTATCATGGCTGAATGGGGATTTGAACTCAGGTCTCCCGGTCCTAGTCCAGCACTCTAGCCACTACACCACGCATGGGTCGTGCTCAGCCGATTATTGAAGGGGGCTGGCTGGCTCCTGAGGGCAGGCCTCGCCCCACAGTCAGGACAGTGCTCTGCAGCATGATGAGGAAGGAGGACGCCACTGTGGAGACCCTGTCAGCCACCCCATGTGATGGCTACCCACCTGCCCCTGTACTCAGTGGGGGATATCCAGTCGCCATCAGGGCCAAATAGGAATTGGGGGGGGGCGCACCGGATTGGTGTGTGGTGCACCTTTTTTTGGTCTACTTCCCACTGAGCTTGCCAGACAAGGTGGGGGGTGGAATACGGGTGCAAAGGGAGGGCAGTATGAGTGTAGTCAGTCACTTGGCAGGAGAATGCGGTTGCGGGTAGGTGGGATTCCTGATGGTGTTTGGCTGGAGGGCCATTGAGGTAGGAGGGTTGCCATGCAACAGCCCTTCCGGGTTTCGCGGCCTGGACGGTTTGGAATGGCCTCTCTTGTGGGGTTGCTTGGCTCACCACTCAGAGTTGTGCAGCTTGGGTCGCGGTGGGCCAAGTATCCCTCCTCAGCGTGGGAATCCACACGGTGAGAGGATGTCCGGACTTGGTCATTTCCCCTAGCGTGAGACAGCCCTCTTTAGGAGGGGGTCTCACACAGGGAGGATTACCCTCACTCTGGTTAATTAAGTACCCCTTTGCAAGTCTATTCAAGGATGTATGCATTTTTTTTACTCTACTTGAATGTGTCTTGTCTTCTTTGGGCTTGGGGGTGCAATGGACAGGTGTGGTCTTGTTAAACTGGCAACAACAGCTGTTAGCTGAGTAGGGGAGCAGTGAGTCTGAATAGAGTTCCTCACCTTCCTCCTCACCAAGCAGTGCCCCTCCCCTTATTGCAATAAGATTACAGTGCATAAACATGATCAAGGATAGTAATAATACATGTGAATATAACTGAAAAAAGAAAAAGAAAAATCCCTTAAACATAATGTATATGTAATATATCATCTCATACTGCGCGGGAGATAGCAATGGTAAGCTCCTCCTGTAGTCTACCAAAGACAATCACAGGGCTCTGTGGTTGCCATCGACACCGACTCGACAGCATAACAACAACAATAAGATACTACCAAGAGAAAACGGAGGAAAAAACCAAAACACTTTCAAGGATATATATAATATTTCAAAGCATAAACAATTCATTGAAGTCCATCCAAATAGCTGAAAAAAAATTCCTCTTCTTTACCTTACTGATGAAAACAAACCAACAAACCAGTTCAAATGCTGACAGAGAACACATATCAGTGATCCAAAGTTGCTGTTCAGGAGTGAATTTGTCCTTCCAGTGCTGTATTATAATCCTTTTGGCGACACCCCCAGGGCGCACCTAGGTAATTGGGACTCCTGGACCTCCCCCTCTGTGAGGCCCCTCCCCCCAAACCTGCTTTTGGGGGACTCCTTCAGCAACCCCATGACCACCCCACTGCTGTCTCACTGCACCATGCCTCCATGATTTTTTTTCTCCTTAATTTAAGCTGCCGTGTGCACAGCTGAGAGGTGGTGGCCGGGGGTGGTGGCCAGGAGGTGAGTCAAGCAGGCTTCGCCTCCCCGCCCAGTGGCAACAGCCAGAGAGACCGCTGGGTCTGTCCATTCAGCCCAGCAGCTCTTGCTAACTGAGAGGTGCTCCAGTGCGTCTGCACAGTTGAAATAGATTGTTGCAAGCCAGTGACGTCACGGGCTTGCAACAATTTATTTCAACTGCGCAGGCACACTGGAGTGCCTCACAGTTATCAAGAGCTGCTGGGCTGAATGGACAGGCCCAGCTGTTGTTCTGGCTGCTGCTGCCAGCGGGGAGGCAAGGCAAAGCCTGCTTGGCTCACCCCCCAGTCCACCCCTTGGCGGCTTAAATTAAGCCAAAAAAAGAAAAAAATGGAGGTGTGGCATGGTGGAGCGGGTGTGGGGTGGCTGAAGGAGCCCCCCCAGACTTTGGAGGCCATGGACTGGGGCCCCAAGGTCCGGGGTAAGAGTGCCACTGGACATCCCAAGCGTGAATAATTCGCAGTACTTGACATAATGCTAGATTCCATATGCTGGGGATGCACCCCAACATAACATGAATTTCCTTAACTGGCAATGATAACTGCAATGTCTTATTAACTACTATATGAATTTCAAGCCAAAATGGTACAAAACCAGACAGGACCAAACCATATGCATAAGTGTACCCTTATACAGATTACACCAAGTTGTTAGGTGTCAAGACCAATAATTATTTAACAGGCTTGTGCACACAGATACACATTGGAATTAGTACCAAAGACAGAAGAGAGGCACCACTATAAGTACTGAAGTGTGTAACCATTTAATGGCCGCGTTTACACAATTGTTTGAATCTAGGTTTAATGTGGGTTGCCAACATTAACTTGATTGTGTGAACCCAAATAAATATGCCACGCCAGCCAAGGCAGGTTTATGAGCCACACAATAGTGTGGTTCACACAATTACGCTAATGTTGGTAACCCACATTAAACATAGATTCGAATGATTGGGGCGATTCACATGATCACTGATAATGGATGGTTGGGGAAGGCTCCAAAAAGCTTACCTTCTCTGCAGACAATTGAAGGATTGGTGGTGGGAGCACACTCTGCACTCCAACATGAGCAGCCCTGCTCCATGAAGCACGGAGCAGGGTTGCGGGATCCAGAGTCCGAACCTGTTGTTCTGGCCTCCGTAAATCCCACAATGCAGCGTGTGACACACGTGTTGCATTGGGGGATTCCCCCAAGAGATGGTTGCTCTAGGCCTGACCCCGCCGGTTCTCACACACAGCCTAACCTGGATTTGGCATCCCTAGAACAGCCTCATAGTGTAAACCAGGCCAGTAAGTTATCTGTTGAACCTTGGTTACACATTCAGGCTACAACTATCTATACAACTGGTGTAGCTAACATAGGTTTATTAAGCAGAGTTATATACAGTTCCTTAGCAGGCTTATAGACAGACCTGCAGGAGAGTATCTCCTAGTCTAAAAGAAGAGAGGGAGACTGGGTGGTCTCTAGGGGGCACTGCGCAGTTAATTTATGATCCCTGAACACCACACATGAAGAAGAAGCTGCAGATCTGATTCCAATTCTCTCCTCTGTGTTATTATGAGCTCCTGAGTAGAGCCAAAATGAATTTGCAGAGAGAGTTCTCAATCAATATCTGTTACCTTGAACTTCTTTACAAAAATTTCACTTTACAATATCATAATTAATGTTTTGATCAACATACCCCATTGAGGGTGCTATTAATTATTTTTTTGTGGCGGGGGGTGGGGGGGTGGAATCCTAAGGTACAATTGTTCCATTAATACATGATATTATTGTTGCCTTCAAGTTCAACAATACTTAAGATTTAATTCTTTAAAGGTATCTTTCAATACTGCGTTTCTGGTATTATGTGTGCAATTTTCTGTCTGCTCTAATGTCAGACAGAAGACTGGGAACGATTTCTCTCCCCACACCTTGGTACACTTGCTGCTGGTCATGACTGATAATACTGGGCTTCGAACAATGTTGGTATGACTCAGTAAATGTCAGCTCTTTTCAATGCCTTTAGGCAGAGTAAGAAAGATAAAACATAAGTTGCATGCCATCCTACAGTCAGGGTGAGATGTTATTCCTAGCTGGACTGAACTCACAGAATCTGTCTGTTTCCATAGGAGGTGGGTGACCCTCAATGGAACTGCCCAATAACGGCGGACTAAATAAGGAGTCTTGGCATTGCTGTGTTGTCTAAACACTCCAGTAGTTTCCCGTTTTCCTGCCGCTCTAGTTATAGATGGTGTAATTGCATCTTCTGGCCACATGAGGTCAGTGGCTGCTGAGAAGATATAGATATAGCTATATAGCTGTACATTGAACCTCTTCTTGCACTGTTCATTTCTTTAGCCTGTGCCCAGGCCCCCTGTTGCCAGTCCTCTCAACATAACAGATAGAGCAGTTGGTGTAAGGCAACCTAACCTTGAGAAAATAGGTTTTGGATGCCATTAACTTCAGCAGATTGTGTAAGTTGACCAAAGAAGCTGCCTTCTACTGAGTCAGACCTTTGGTTCATGTAGCTCAGTATTGTCTGCACAGACTGGCAGCAGCTTCACCAAAGTTACAGGCAGAGTTTCTCCCAGCCTTATTTGGAGATGCCAGGGAGGGAACCTGGAACCTTCTGCATGCAGGTGCTCTTCCCAGAGGGGAAATATCTTACAGTGCTCACAGATGTAGTCTCCCATTCAAATGCAAACCAGGGCAGACCCTGCTTAGGAAAGGGGACAATTTGTGCTTTTAAAAAAATGTTTAAAATAATCTGCCTGTGAAGCAGCAGTGGCAGAAGAGAGCACTTCTAATATGGTACTGGGCATGCACATAGAGCCAGTGTGGTATAGTGGTTAGAGCGTTAAACTAGGTTCAGGGAGACCCAAGTTCAAATCCCCATTCAGCCATGAAACTCACTGGGTGTCTCTGGGCCAGTCTCTCTCTCTCTCTCTCTCTCTCTCTCTCTCTCTCTCTCTCTCTCTCTCTCTCTCTCCTGTTCTTCTTCTATATATTTTATCCCTCCCTCCGTTTTCTGTTTGCATTTTGATTTTCTGTCCGGGTCCTGCTCACCACTTCCTGCCATATTCGGCAGAGGGAAACTTTCTGCTACAATTTTTTATGGTGGGGTCCAGGACTCTTCTCGGCCTCACCTATTCTCAGAATGTTTTCCCCTTGGGAAGGGCACCCTCGTAGGGAAGTCCTTCCCCTCGCAACAGTCCGGAGTGTTATTGTACTCCAGCTTTTGTCCGTTGCTGTGTGATTTTTCCTCTATCGGAGGGCTGATAATTTTTTTCAGAAAGAAAGAAAGAAAGAAAAAGAAAGAGAAAGAAAGAGAAAGAAAGAAAGAAAGAAAGAAAGAAAGAAAGAAAGAAAGAAGCAAACTAACTTTTCTAATGTGGTTTTTCTGAGGGAACGTCTTCTGAGGGAGTTCTACTGCCCCCTCTGGCCCCCACTGCAGGCTAGAAAGGTTATTTTCAAACGCTGCTCACTCTGTAGGGCGAAAATCTCTTTCTCAGATGGGCATCTCGCTGTTTAATTTGTTTGTGAGAGATGCACAAAGGAAACTCCTACGCACATTGCCTCAAGTTTACCAAGCAAGCCTGAAAAAACAGGGCAAGTTGTTTATGCTCCCTCTTGTGGGAAAGAGCTCTTGCCCCTCAGAAGACCATGGAGTTGGTACCAAGTACCTCTCAAGATACTCGCCCTGTGACTACAGATCCTTCCACTGTTGGGCATCCAGGGCTTGGAATGGAGGCTTCTGGCACTTTGATACCATCTGCTATGCCTACTCTGTAGCCCTTCACAGACATGCTTGGCTACAGTTGTCTGGACTGGTGCCCAAGACATGCTCTAGGATAGAGAGCCTACCATTTGACATAGAGGCCCTCTTTGGGTCTAATACTGATGATACCCTTGAGAAGGTGCAGAAGCTCAGGAATACTGACCCTTCCAGGAGTCTGCAGACATCATTCTCCAGAGGTCAGAAGCTGTATTGCTGGCATCGTCCATCAACTTCTGGAGCCTCTTCATTCTCACAACACTTGGACTTATCTTCATTTCGTGGCCAACGTCAGGGGTTGTACAGAAGACCGCATCAGCAGTACCAGACCCAGAAACAGGGTTCCACCAGACCTAAGTCTGGACCCTACGCCAAATGAGTCTGATTCCCTCTACCCTCAAATTGGCACCCGTCTGTGCCCCTTTCTGTCTCTCTGGGAGGAAGTCACCTCCAACCAATGGGTTCTGGCCATCATTTGGGTGGGCAATGTATTAGAATTCCTCATTGTCATTGCCTCTCCTCGTCATTGCCTCTCCATGTCACACTGACCAAGCCTGCCCCCAACTGATCGAAGAGGTGCAGGTGGATAGTGGAGGCCATACGCCTGGCATATCAGTTAACAAACAAGCCCTTGCTGGGTCCAGTTTGTGCTCACTTGGCGCGGGCCATGGCAACATCAGTGGCCTTGATGCTAACCTTCCCCAGGATGCCATTTGTTGAGCTGCCATACGGGCATCACCTCACATGTTCGTGTCACATTATGTGCTTGATGTGCGTTCCAGACAACATGTGGTTTTTGGAAGGACAGTGCTCTGCTCTATTTTCCAGTGACTGCCTGCCTGCCTCCTGTTCAGGTAAGCTTGTGATGTGCCCCTGTGTGACGGACAGAGACCATGATGAAGAACAACAGGTTGCTTACCTGTAACTGAGGTTCTTCTAGTGGTCATCTGTCCATTCACACAGCCACCTTTCCTTCCCCACTGCCACCTCTGTTTTCTTTTTGCTCCATAGATTGTCAGACTCCAGAACTGACTTGAAGGGGAGAGAAAGCAAGGCTGGAAGGGACGGAGCTACCACTAAAAATCAGAGAGCTTGAGAGATTCCGTTGGCTGTCCCTGCACAGGCACAGAGCCCATGTGTGAATGGACATATGACCACTAGAAGAACCTCTGTTACAGGTAAGCAACCTGTTGTTTTCCTACATCAGTTGTTCTACGGTGGTGACATCTTGGAGAGCTGGTGTGGGGAAAGCAGGAGATGGTGGCTGATGGCGTGGAAAGATTGCAACTTATTGTTTGTTCCTTGAGACAAAAAAGAGTCAGGCTAGCCCTGTCCACTATAGAGTCCCTCCCTCCCTTATGGAGACTGCTTGTCCTGGAAGTATATCATGCAGATACAACTTTAGGCTGAGCCCACACTTTCACAAATTTAAGAGTCATTCACACATTGCATGCACGATTGCTGCACATGATCAGGAGAGGAGAGGAGAGCTGGTCTTGTGGTAGTGAGTACAAATTGTCCCCTTTGCTAAGCAGGGTCTGCCCTGCTTTGCATTTGGATGGATAACCCCATATGAGTGATGTCTGCTGTAAGATATTATTATAGGGGATGTGGATGTAGCTAACTGACAGAGCATCTGAATTGCATGCAGAAGGTCTCAGGTTCAATCCCTGGCCATCTCCTGGTAGGGCTGGGGGAGACTCCTGCCTAAACCTTGGAGAGTTGCTGCCAGCCAGTGTAGACATTAATGAGCTAGATGGACCAATGGTCTGACGGGTACAAGGCAGCTCCTATGTTCCTGTCAATACCATAACAGAATTCTGGCAAGACTGCAGAGTCTGCATTGTATCAGAAAGAGTTGGAGATAACCTGGGTAGTCCCAGGCTGTGGGTAGTCCCAGGGTGTGGTGGAGAAGAGAGCTGGTCTTATGGTAGCAAGCATGACTTGTCCCTTTAGCTAAACAGGGTCCACCCTGGTTGCATATGAATGGGAGACTTGATGTGTGAGCACTGTAAGATATTCCCCTCAGGGGATGGAGCTGCTCTGGGAAGATCAGAAGGTTTCAAGTTCCCTCCCTGGCTTCTCCAAGGTAGGGCTGAGAGAGATTCCTGCCTTGGAGAATCCACTGCCAGTCTGTGAAGACAATACTGAACTAGATAAAGCAATGGTCTGACTCAGTATATGGCAGCTTCCTATGTTCCTATGTACCTCTGGGCACCTGAAACAGGGCACCAAATGCCACCCCCTTACATGCAACCCCCCTTTCCCCTCTTTTTCAAGAAGGGGGCATCTTGCTTGCTTTGCTGGTGCCCCAGTAGTCTATTGCCTGAGTCAACCACCTCACCTCATCTCAAGAAGGGGCCGCCCTAGTCCAATGCCACACCATCCCTCTTGAAAAAGAACATTCTGACCTGGAATGACATCTTGCACCAGTGTGCAAACAGCCGCAGCTGACAAATAAGACTGGAGCACTGCTTCCTACATCACAATTTCTGTTCATTGGATTACTCCTGCACATTCCTTTCATGGCAAAACTCACAACATGGGAAAGATTTGCATCCACGGTTGTTTCAACAGCAGAGACAGATATGCGGAGCCTTTCCCAGCTTTTTCTCAACCTAATCCTGTTGGACTCATTTATATGCAAACATTCACCTTGAGTTCCTCTTGAGAGAAACGGGTGTGTGTGGAAGAAATTTAAAAATGGGTAAATGAATGTTTCCCATGTTACAATAATTTTTCGGGGAGGAGACTTGTGAGAGAGCTCCCATCAGTGTAAATAAAACATGGGGAGCAACCCTTAGATGTGCAGGTAAGTCTGTTATGCTCATAACTACTTTTGTGTTTCTATAGAAGCAGGTGGAGGCTTGGAAGGAATTTGACTTCTGCAGATATCCTCATTTCCAGAATAATTTTTAAGTATCTTTAAGAACTGGTGCCAACTGCTTTAATGAATTTCATGAAGGGAACTGTGAAAATAATAGTACTCCTACTACTTCTACTGTTACCACCACCACCACTACTACCACTACTAATACTATATATTACTAGTACTACTATACTACTGCTGCTGCTGCTACTATTACTCATATCTCTCTTTTCAACAAAAGTTCTCAGAGTGGTTTACATAGCAAAAGGAATGAGAAAATTCCTTTGAAGGTTCTGACCTTCAAAGCCTTGTGGGGCTTGTGGCACCTGTCTACCTAAAGACCCACTTCTCCCATTCAGTTACATCCCGTCCGGTTAGATCATCTCAGATAGCCCTTTTGTCGGTTCCTAATTTCCGAAGAGGTTTAGGGCTCTAGGACCCGCGAAAGGGCTTTTTCGGTTGCTGCCCCACTTCTTTGGAACTCTCTTCCCGTTCAGATTCATCTAGCCCCTTCCTTACTGATCTTCAAATCAATCTGTTGAAGACTTTTCTTTTTCTCCAGGCTTTTGCCCTGTAGTTTACTTTGTTTGTTTTTTGTTAGTTACTTTAGTTTTTAATTTAGAATGTAATGTTTAATGTTGCCTTGTTTGCATGTTTTTGTGCACCGCCTGGAGTCTTCGGAGTGGGCAGTATATTAAATGTTTCAAATAAAACAAAACAAACAAACAAACAAACAAACAAATAAGGTTCCCTGTCCCCAGTGGTCTCACAATCTAAAAATAAACAGAAGGGAGATACCAGCAACAGTCACTGGGAGGGGTGTTTTGTTTTGCTGGGATGCCTAGGGAAGTAGTCTCCCTGCTAAGGTAAGAGCCGACACTTTCAAAGGCACCACTTTGCCCAAGGCGTCTCTTTTCATTTCTAACATCTGCATTTTACCACTTTTCCAGGAAAATTAGGGCTGCAATCATGGGTTCGATCCCATTTTAAACTCACAACTAGCTTGCGAGGTAGGTTATGGTACAGAGGGGCAGATCCTCCCCTAAGCATTTAAGGAGTTCCCCCTTCATTTTACTGAACTCTTCCAAATATATTTCTCCCCCCCCCACCCCTGCATGTGTCTTTCCTCTATCCCCAACGTTTTGGATGAGGAGTTGCTTCTCAAGCTTTTATTTATTTATTTATACATTTATATCTCACTCTTCCTCCAAGGAGCCCAGAGTGGTGCACATGGTTATGTTTATCCTCACTCACAATAATCCTGTGAGGCAGGTTAGGTTGGGAGATAAGTGACTGGCCCAGGGTTGCCCAGTGAGTTTCACAACTGAATGAGGATTTGGACTCGGATTTCCCCAGTCCTAGTCCAGCACTCTAACCACTACACCACGCTGGCTATTTATGATCTGCTTTTATGATCTGATTTTCTCTGGTGCAAAATGCATCTCAATGAGAGCTTGTCCAAATTAATTCCACGTGCAAACAGATGCCTGGGAGAACAATTGGATTTATACACTTGCATGTTAGCAAGGGGGGAAAGGCAAACAGGGATCCTTGATCTTCCAATGCCCGTTCAGAGAAGCTTGTAGGAGAGATCTGGTGGCAGCAGTAACCTACCAGTACTTCTGGGTTTATCTTTTTCTTAGCTTTCTGGGTTTCTGGGAAGCAGATACCTGTATGGAAACCCTGTATGAACATTGTGAAGGAGATTAATTGTTCATAGGCAGCCTCTCTGAGCACGCTGCGGAAATGACTCATTGCTGATAGGAGTCATTCCTGAGCTAGTTGCCTGAGAAAGCTGCTAAGAGCAGGTTAAAACTGGTTCGGCCAGTTTATTCACTAACTGACCTGAGTCAGGAAAGAAAATTTCCATACACCAGTCTACCAGCCCCCCATCCAACCCACCCCCGACCTTCATATCTCTAATCCTGAGCAATGGAAAGCAGGATAAAGCTCTTCCTTTTTGGTTTCTTAACAGCACCCATGCTTCTGAGAACTGGTGTGGTGTAATGGCTAGGACTGAGGACTAAGACCAGGTACTCCTGGGTCCAAATCCTTACTCAGCCATGGTGCTCACTAAAGGGCTGTGAGGTTCTGCATTTTCTTTTCCCAGTATTGTTTGTTTGCAGTTAAATTTATGTAATTTAAATCTTATTGCTATGTAGGTGTGTAATTGTAACATACTTACACGGCATGTTTTTTTGCCCCAGAGGCAAGTCACATGACTTGCCCCAGAGGCAAGTCACATGACTGACTCCCCCAGCTGCACACCCGCCCGGGCTTCCTTCAGTTGTATTCATCCTCCAAAATTGATGTGGGTGTTAAGACCTGGAGCTACCAGAACAACATGTCTTTCTCTAGTACCATTAAATGACTAGATAATTAAGGATGATGTTCTATTGTGACACATAGGGGTGTGTGTGTACACACACACACACACACACACACACACACACACACACACACACGTCTATCTATCTATCTATCTATCTATCTATCTATCTATCTATCTATAATTTATTTACTTCATGAGCTCAGCTTCAGTGAGGGGGGACCATTTTAAAATCTTGTCTCTGGACCCACTCCAACCTTGCTACGCCCCTTGCTACGCCCCTGCTCAGGAGGAAACATCTGGAGAAGATAGTAGTGTCCTGCTCTTTGAGAGAAAAGAGCTGGTTCTAAATTGAGCTTTTATTAGAAAGAGAGAGAGAGAGAGAAGGAGGGGTATGGCTAATTCCTTCTTGGTTGAATCCAAAATGACGATGACGACAAAAACTCAGTTAAGAACAGAAGACCTTTAAGCTCATGCACAGGGAGTGTTGTGAGGAACGTAAAGTTGCCTTACCTCTTTAGGGAGAAGAAGGAGTTTTGGTCTGTTCTTAATTTAAAGCAGGGGTGTAGTGGAGGGGGCATATGCAGGGACGGAGTGCTGGTACTTCTCGGCTTCTCTGGCTGTTGGGGTGGGCATGGCCACGGGGCCTTGGGGAATGCCTGCATTTCTGAATTTGCAACTACATCACTCATTTAAAATAAAGAAAGAGCTTAAACTAATAGCAGAGAGGAATAAAGAAAGTAACCATCATAATCTATTGAAGCTGTCATCTGAACCAGAAATGTACCATCTTCAAGAGGTGCTGTAACTACCAAGCATACCAGCTGCTGTCAAATGATCCACTACCAGCTTCAGAATTATATTTGTAACCAGGTTAAGCAAGAAGACTGTGAAACCTTGAATCACACTTGTAAAAAAAACCACCCAAAACTTTAGGGTCCCCCCCCTAAACATAAAGTGTGGTAATGCCTCTTTCCCATCTACCTACACACTGAGCCCTCACCACAAGTTACCAAAATCTACACCTGCTGTACCTGTGTGGTGGAAGCACAAGACATTATATGACTTTTATTATTCTGTATGAGGCAAAAGCCTTAAAGAAGGGTATTGGAGTCACAGGGAATCCAGGAAACATCACAAGGGCCTTGGACCTCAATCAAACATACTTTCCAAGGCTGTTGTGAGGGTACAGGTGGGAGACAATCTTGTATAAGACCCTGAAGATAGGGTTGGATAAAATATAACAAAGAATAACTTTTATACAAATGCGTGTTGTGCCATTGCTAACTGAACCATTAGCAAAGGACCAGTGAGAAGCTAAGAGGATGCATTTTGATTTAAGAAGCAACCTTTATATCAGATCGGGTCTATTAATGGGAACCTGAGGTGTTTTTTTTCAGGCATAAACTGAATTACACAATACCTTGCATACAGAAGAAGTGTTGCTAGTTGCCTCAAGGCTTCTTCTCATCTACAGATCTTCAGTTTATGAAGCATTCTGTTTCCTGTCCTAAACTACTGACTAGTGTTACTGGTAAATACACACTGTTGACCAGTGGTGTATCGGGGGGAAATGGCGCCCAGGGCAAGCTTTGGCCCTGAAATGGCACCCCCCGCCCCCACATACCTGTGAGGGCGCGGCGGCGCCCCCCAGGTGGCAGATCCCCGGCGGTGGCGGCGATGCAGCGGGCGTGCGGCGGCGGGTCGCCCGCCGAGTGCGGCGGTGGCTGGCGGCGAGCTGTAGCGCGGCCCGAGCGACGGATCTCTCGCCAAGGAGTGCAGGCAGAGCGACGACGGGCCTGCTTTCTGGCCCGGCGTCGCTTCCCAACTGCGCAGGCGCGCCTGCACAGTTCACAGAATGAACTGCGCAGGCGCACCTGCGCAGTTGGGAAGCGATGCCGGGCCAGAAGGCGGGCTCGGCGTTGCTCTGCCTGCACTCCTCGGCGGGCGATCTGCTGCTCGGGCCACGCTACAGCTCGCCACCAGCCCATCGCCGCCAGCCACCGCCGCACTCAGCGGGCGACCCGCCGCCCGCCACTGCCAAATCGCTGCCGCCCGCCCGCCACCACACGCCCGCTGCCACACTCGGTGGGCGATCGGGGGGGCAGGGGGAGCCACTTTTTGGCCCCCCCCACGTGACCCGCCAGGGTGGCGCCCAGGGCACGTGCCTTGCCTGCCCCCCTCTATCGTTACGCCCCTGCTGTTGACCATTCTAGAGATGACACTGCATTACAGCCATTCGTGCAGGGCTGGATTAAGACACTCTGAGGCCCTAAGCTATGTCAAGCTTAAGAGGCCCCATAGCATTACAGAACTGGTCAAAAGTCCTACTACTCATTCCTCTTCTCACTGCATTGCTCGTGGTTACAGCAGCAGTGTTAATCTGAAGAGGTGAACACTGCCTGTAAGCATGATGGTGGGTGTTGGTCTAGAACTAGCCCTAGTATAATACAATTTTGATATAATTTACTATTTTTTCTGCACTGATTTATAAACTCAATGTGAACATAAGAACAGCCCTGCTGGATCAGGCACAAGGCCTATCTAGTCCAGCATCCTGTTTCACACAGTGGCCCACCAGATCCCTCTGGGGAGCCCACAGGCAGGAGGTATGTGCATGCTCTCTCTCCGGCTGTTGCTCCTGCAGCTGGTATTGAGAGGCATCGTGCCTCTGAGGCTGGAGATGGCCCACAGCCACCAGACTAGTAGCCACTGATAGACCTGTCCACCATGAAACTGTCTTAGCCACTTTTTGATAAATAATTGTGTAGCCATAGAAGTAAATTTTTGTCTTATCAGAATGATAGTGTCTGTTTTAGAGTCTTTTTTACTTTCTCCTTTAGAACTTTAGTCATTTTTTGGTATTCAGAGGCCCTAAACTGTAACTTAGCTTGTGCCTAAATTTGGCGCAGCATTTGTGAAATCATCTTTGAGTTTGATTGGCATCAACCAATATGCAGGCTTTTGCACAAATATCTCACTTACCCCTTCCAAATGATGAATATATCGGGGGTGGGGGGAGATTTAGATATATTGAGTAGCAGAGTAGGGGAAAGATTTACTAAGCATTAAAAATGTTTTTTTTTTTGGAAATCTGATGTTAGCTATTAAGAAATGTTTTACAGCTTCAAGGACAGTTAAATCAAAGACATCGGCTGCCAAATGAAGTTGTGTAATTGCTATCATGAGAGATTTGTCAAGGCTAAGTGTTTGTGTGTGTAGGTAAGGTAATATATATCCAGGAGAGTTTGGGGAGGGTGAAATCAGTCTTTCCACAAAGCAGCGAGATCACATTATTTATCAGAGGCATATTCCTGCTGAAATAATCTGGCTAAATGCTCCCCATTGTGCACTAGCCTGCACTACAGCAGGAGGGGTAGGAACCAAAGGGAACTGAAACCTAACCCCATCCGATCTTCCCTTCCCTTCCCTCATCTTTTTCAAGCCAGAATAAAACGAGGCACACATGAAAGGCAGGCAGAGTGGAGCCCAGATTGATGTGACCTTTATTATTTTAACAGCATCTTTCAGCACAATTACAGAGTTACAGGGCTGCAGTGCAGAGAACAGAGTTGGAGTATAAAATGACATAAATAAATAGAAGAGGAACCAAGAAGGTCAGCAGAAAACAGCTGGAATCAGGCGGTGAAGGGTGGACGTGGACGAAGGGTTCAGATTGGTCAAAGCCTTTTATGATTCAGCCACCAAACTTTTGAATTCTGAAGGAGAGATAAAGGTGAGGAAGAAAGTCTGTGGGAAGGCAGCTCAAATGACTGTAAATTGGATAGGCCAAGCATCCCAGTCCAGCTTTGGGATCTGTGCACGCTTCCAATTTCCGATGTATGCTAGCAAAAACCTAGGTAGGAGTGGGGAGTGATCATCTGTCAGACAGGAGCTGGGTAAGACAGGAGCTGGGAACTGCCTTGGGGTTGTTGTTTTTTAACAAAAGGCGGTATATAAATGCAACAATAAATAAAATAAATAAATAAGACAGCTTTCTCTCCGACCTCATTTAAATGCTGGGAACAAGTGCTGGTAGAACAGCACCATTCTTCTCTCCAGCTCCTGTCTTGCAGAGGATCATGCCCCCTCTCCTACCTAGGTTTTTGCTAGCATCCAATCCAAAACCAGGAGCATACACAACTCCCAAAGCTGGAGAGGATGTTTGTCCTCTCCAATTAACTATTGTGCGAACTGCCTTAGTAGTATATATACCACGTGAGAGCTTTGGTAACAGCATCATCCTCATCGCTAATGTTTTATGAGATCCAGTGTGACTCTGGAATGGATACAGTGGTCAGATTGCTGATTGCACTGATATCAGTGGGACAATAAAAGACAGTAAACACTTTAAGGTTTGCATTTCATTATAGAGCTGTAAGTCTCAAAAAAGCAACCCTACCATGGATTACTTGGGCCTTTCCAGACAATTGTTTCATTGCACAATATGTGCATACTCGACACCCTAAAACCTGCCTTGGATCACACAGGGTGTCCCAGCCCTCACTGACAGGGGTCCCACAGAGGGCGAAATGGGGGATGATGCTCATGTACCCTGCAATGTCCTTACAAGCTCTCTCTCCATAGTCCTATACACAGCACTTATTATAATGAGCATTTTGCTATGGTAATGGAAAAATCGGGTAGATCATATCTCACAGAAGTCTAATGTGTCTGGGGATGAAGGAGGTGTATTGTCTCTGAAAATGACACCCTCTCCTGACAGACAGATGGGGTGTGCATGTTGGTTGGGTCTAGTCCAGAGGAGAACTGGTCTTGTGGTGGCAAGCATGACTTGTCCCCATAGCTAAGCAGAGTCCACCCTGGTTGCATCTGAATGGGAGACTACATGTGTGAGCACTGTAAGATATTTCCCTTAAGGGATGCAGCTGCTCTGGGAAGAGCTTCTAAGTTCGCTCCCTGGCATCTCCAAGATAGGGCTGAGAGAGATTCCTGCCTGCAACCTTGGAGAAGCCACTGCCGGTCTGTGTAGACAATACTGAGCTAGATGGACCAATGTTCTGACTCAGTATATGGCAGCTTCCTATGTCCCTATGTTCCTATGACCATTGAACTGGGCCAAACCGGTTCAGGGGATATACTTGTATAGGGGAATCCAGAGAGAATTCCCCTTCACAAGTAAAGGGGTTCAGTTCTTAAGCTTGGGGGCAGTGAGAGGGGGAAATTACCCCTCGGCCAGTGCGGCTGCTGGAGTCATTGCTTGCCCTCCCAGTACCCCCCTTTACCAAGCTTCCCAGCTTGGCAGTTGCTTGGTAAAGGAAGGGGGCAGGGCCAGGAGGCGAGCAGTGGTGCTGGCAGCCATGCCGGCTGAGGGTAAGCAGTTTCCCCCTTTTGCCACACCGCCATTCATCCCAAACCGGTTAGGTTTGATCACGGACCGGACCACCCTCAGTTTGGTCCATGACTGAATCTCCAAACAGGCCCTGGTTCAAGGTGAACTGGTTTGGGATGAACTGCCTGTGCACACCCCTATAGACATAGAGGAAGCCTAGAGATTTGACGTTATGGTGTGGAAACAATCAATGAAATGGGAGACAGGGCAGCTCCCAGTACTGTGGCTGAACTCAGTTGCTCCTTCCCTCCTCTCTCCTCCCACCGGCTATAGTGCTCAGGACTCTTGGTATGCCACATAACAGCTAGGGGACAAGACACATGAAGTGCCATGAAGAAGGACTGTGTGGCGAAGCTGCAGTCAGCTAACCAGGGGCAAGCATTAGGTAGGTTAGGAGCTCCTGGGCTAATCTGAAGTAGCTCTCCAGTTTGAGGCCTGCTTTTCCGTCCGTCCCTCCGTCCCTCCCTCTCTTTCCAGCCAATACCGAAAATCTGATTGGCTGGCTGAGTGGGGGTGGGGATGCCTAAGCCACTTTAAACCCCTCCCCCCATCTTCAGGGTTGCCTTTCCTTTCTCTCCCATTATTTTCTCTTAATTTCTCCCCCACGCCAAAAAAAAAAAAAAGCAATGGCTTTTCCTCCTCCCTCCTTCCCTGCATCACAGTTCTCTTGGAATTTGGGAGTTTTGATGCTGAAAAATCCCTTATTCTGCCAATGCCAATGGCGCCTCTGTACCTTCAGGACCGCCCCTCCCGTCCAACTTTGACCTGCCCTGTGAGGTCATCTCAGGTGGGCTTTCTCAGAGTTCCGGGCCCGGGCTCGTGGGAGGCCCTTCTCTGTCGCAGTCCCCTCCTTATGGATACCTTGCCTCCTGAGATTCGTAATGCCACCTCCCTTCTGTCCTTTTAAGAAGCTTCTGAAAACTTATCTATTTTGTCAGGCTTTTAGTTGTTGTTGTTGTTGTGTGTGTGTGTGTGTGTTCGCTTGTGTGTATATCTTTGCTGTTTATGTAAACTGCCTCGAGTCTAAGGAAGTCAGGTGGTCAATAAATTTGCTAATTAATTAATCAATCAATTAATTTTATAAAAATGTAAACTTCTGGTTACTTCTTTGTAAATGGCTCTACCTCCCCAAGCTGCAGTTTCATGCTATTAGCTCTCAAGGCTTTAGCCAAAATTTTTTTTTAAAGCTCCTGGAAGCCTTACGTCTGCCCACCCCTATCCTAGATTCTCACTTCAGTTGGTTCTTTTAGAGACAGAATGTGAATCTCTGGGTTGCAACCTGGAAACCATGTCCATTGTGGGGGGAAAGGAAAGAGAATCATTCTCTGTAAACCACTGTCTGGAGAAAGCTTAGGCCAAGGCTTGGGAAAGGGCCACCTGATTGCATACAGAAGGTCCCAAGTCCAATCCGTGGCTTTCCAGGCAAGGCTGAGCAAGTCTTGTCTGGAATCCTGGAGGGCCACTGCCTACTGAGCTAATAGTCGGACTCCCTAAAAGGCTGCTCCATATATTTCACAATGCAGTTCCCCTTACTGGAGGGCTTTCTTTCTTTCCCTGCTCCTCCATGCCTCCCCAAGCTTGAATTCTCCAGGAGAGGGCTGGCACCTACCATCAACGCCGATTTTGCCATCCCCGTCTTTATCTCCAGCAGCCATGAAAGCCTTGGTTTCTTTTTCAGACAGATCCCTGGCATCAGGGGTAAAGCCCTTCAATACAAACCTATGAACAAGAAGAATTTAGAAAAGGAGAATCTGGTTCCAGAGACCTGATACTTATCTCATTTTTAAAATGTAGGTATTTATTTTAATATTCACCTTTATCTACTGCACCTGTTCTACCAATCGGTGCTCAAAGCCCTTTACAACCTACAGTACCATACAATAACACAACATAACATAATTCTATTTTAAAACATTGAGGCTATTCACACGATTGAAGAAAATCGGGCTAGCCTCCGTTAGCCCAATTTTCTTCAATCGTGAGAAACACCGGGCGGTGGTTCTTGAGCGGCTAACCCGCTCAAGTAGCCTGCCCCTTAGCCCGGATTTGCGGAGTGCGTGCTCCACAAACCCAGGCTATTGGATCGTGAGTAGCCGCGCGCCATGGCTACTCACAAGGAAACACCCCCCCCCGGAGGGGAGGTGAAAAGCCGCCTCCTGGCTCTGGGCATGCTCACGCAGGTCATGCTGGAGCTTGCGGGGTCCGATTGGCCCCCACTCCCCCCAGCCCCCACTGGCTCCATCACGGAGCCTGCAATTGTGTGGGCGGCCAATTTGGCCACGCAGGGCTCCCTCCCCGCTCACCGTCCCAAACCGGGTCTCACTGATCTTGAGACCAGCAGTGTAGAACAGCACTGAAATAATAGCGTTATTGGAGTTTAACCTTATGTGGGGGTCTGGCAGAAGAAATGCATCTCCCATAGACAGTAGGGCTATTCATACATTACACTGAGGTCATTCACACAATCAAAAACTGTGCTCTATCCGGGTTTGGGAGCTGTGTGTGCTCTCAAATTTCGGTTGTGTGGAAACAAGGTAAGAGGAAAACTTGGGTAGAAGTGATTGTATGGAAGTAAGGCAGGAAGAAAAGCTACCCAGGTTTTCCTCCTACCTTGCTTCCACGCAATCACTTCTACCCAGGTTTTCCTCCTACCTTGTTTCCACACAACCGAAATTTGAGAGCACACACAGCTCCCAAACCCAAGTAGAGCACAGTTTTTGATTGTGTGAATGACCACAGTGTACGCACACACAATCTGTGAATACTGTTCACAGATTAAAATCATCAATAAATCAAGTAAACAGATTGTTGATCCGTATGCATGTACAGTTATGCAGACATTACTTTCTGTACAGCAACAAAAACAGGTTGCTTGCCTGTAACTGGTTATATCTGAGTGATCTGTGTGCATTCACATATAAAGTAATGTGCCTGTGCAGTAGTCTTCCGGGTAGAATTATCATGCTCCTCGCAGTGCTCATTGGTCCCCAGGGTTGCTAAAGTGAATGCATGAACAGTCACTGTCCATGTATTCTCTGTAGTGACCCTGGGGATGAGGCCTCTCAAATGTAGGGCACTTATTGGAGCTCTTCTCACAATCAGTGAGAAGAGCTCCATGGAGATCTGTGGGGTTTGACTCGTTCTCCCTGCAGACAACTGAGCTCTCTTCCCCGGGCGGGCGGGCAGATCGCCCGCTCAGACAGTTGGCTGAGCTCCCGGCATCTATGGGGGTTGGAGTGCTGGGATGTGCCACTGTGCGCCACCCCACCCCTGGAGCTCCGATAATGTACCACGTGAGTGTGCAGTGCTTTATGGGGATCCCCCCTCCTTCCCCGAGTGCAAGTAGCTGCAGCTGACACACGATTTAAAAAAGGAGGTAATGGGAGTGCTTGCTCCCTTAACCTCATTTAAGAGGGTGGCTACTTAGGCAGGTTTGCCGCCATGTAGCCACCAGGACCGGGCCCGATCCTGGTGGTTCACATGAGCATGCACAACTGGGTTGGGCTCCCTTAGCCCGGTTTTGCACACGCATGTGAATAGCCTCATAATGAGATATGTGACTAGCCCTACTACCTATTGAAGATGCTTTTGTTCGGTTCGGCCCAATGCAAGACAGCAGTGGAAGGAAACTGTAACTGCTTGAAATAATGACCGAAGCATCTGAAATGAAGCTTTCTCTAATGAGACATGTGTACATCAGTGGAATGTGTAAACAGCCTTACTAGAGAACCATCTGTTGAATGTGTCTGCTGGGACTCTCTGGGAAAGCAGTTTCCTAATCTGCCATTAAAAAAGACCTATGACTAGGGGCAAATCGCCTTACTTCCAATGGTGATGGTGGTCCATAGATAAAGCAACAGCCTGCCTGTGGATCTCAGTTTATGTGGGTGGGTTTATTATATATGGGAGAAGGTACTCTCTAAAGCATCCCAGACTCAGACATCAGAGGGATTTAAAGGACAACAGCCAGCAGTTGAATTTAGCTTGCTATGGACTAGTAGCTTACAAATGGAGCTTACAAAGGACTGGTGTCACATGCTCTCTGGAGCTAACACCTGACAATTATGCATCCTCATTGTGGACCAGCTGAGACTTCTGAACTGTCTTCAAGGTCCACCCTATGTACAATACATTACAGAAGTCAAGTCAAGAGGTGACTCTCGCATGCATGACATGTCCCGGTCTCTAGCTGCGCAAACCTATCCCTTATGGGAAATGTGATCCCTATCAAGAACTGGCATTTCCTCTAAAGCCTGGTCACCAGAGCCACCCACCACCAGTATTTCCATCTTGTCTGACCTGAGCTTCAGTTTATTCACTCGCATCCAGTTCATAATTGAGGCTCGAGCACTGGGTAGCGCAGGCAGGAGCAGTTCACCCTGTCCTGGCTTGTGGGGGTGACCTTCCTAATGTCACCAAAAAGGAAATTGTCACATGAAGCTACTGCAGGTGGAAGAAAGTCTCACTAGGGAAAGCTCCATTTCAGAAGCCTAGCAGCTATTTCAAGCAATGTTACAGATTCCTTCCACCCGTTCTCTTTGGAGAATATTCTACTTTTAAATGTTTTCCCCAGGCGCGTCTCAATGCAAGCAGCAGGGCTGTAGCCCAGTGAGGGCAGGAACTTCAGCCACCCCCTCCCCTGGATTTGGACAGTTAACATTCCCTTCCTTGAATGTTCATCCTTCCCTTAAAAGAAAGAAGTATCTTGCCATTATACTTTGCGGGGGGGGGGAAGGGGGGGAGATACAAGAAAAATTACATGTAAGCCGTATTCAGCTCAGTCATTCAATAAGAAAGAATTGGTGGGTACTTGGCATATTATATATTTTAAACTAAGATGAATCATTATTAAAATGATTTAATGCATTAAATAGCTTTAAGCACATTAGAGTCTTTTCATTTAGTTTTCTGCTATTTTGAGATAGGGCAGCCTTCCAGTGAACCGTTTTTAGACGGTTTTAAACCACTACTAACAGTAGTGGTTAAAGTGCTGGATTAGGACCAGGGAGACCCAAGTTCAAATCCCCATTCAGCCATGAGACTTGCTGGGGGACTTGCTGGGCCAGTCACTTCTCTCTCAGCTCTCTCTCTTCTTCTCTCCCTACTTCACAGGGTTGTTGTGAGGAGAAACCTAAGTATGTAGTACACCACTCTGGGCTTCTTGGAGGAAGAGCGGGATATTAAAAAATGTAAAATAAATAAATAAATAAATAAATAAAAATAACTACCTTCCTCACCAAACATCTAGCTGGAGGCTTAAACTGAGACATTTCACAAAATCTTCGTTTCAGTTAAGTGACTGGGGCTGAATTTCAACAATGAAAGTATGAAGCCAGATCTATCACATCAGGGAGCTGGTGTTGGTGGGTGCTATCTTTTCGGCAGCCAATTCACAAGACCAGTAATATGATGGCAGCTTAAAATGTCTGCATACGCTGGCTTCCAGCAACTGTTGCCACATGTAGGATCAGGCTGTGTGGCACTTTAATATTACCCACATTTCAGCTGTCCATGATGGCGGAGAAATTTCAATCTTTGCTTACATTAGTTCTTCCTCCTCAATGAAGCCACTTGCATCTTTGTCCAGAATCTGGAAAACTTTCTTCACTTCTTCAGGTTTCTTCTTTTTCAACCCCACCAACTCAAAGAACTTCTTGTAGTTAAAAGATTCGGCAGCTACAGGAAGATAAATTGAGTGAGAAGACCACTGAGTAGGTTGGTTACGTTACCGGAACAATTAGCAATTTTCTCCCCTTCAGGCTCTATTCACTTCACCTTGCAGGAATCATGAGGCTGATTAACACATGCCTATCCCAGCAGGAAGGTGGGTGGGTGGGTGGACTCAATTATGACAGCAATGAATGCACCACTGAGTCTTCTCAACCACTTCAAGGCTAGTCATTTTTGTGGATGCCATTGCATGGCTGCTGGCATAGCACTGTTTCAGTAAGACGGAAATATGGCAAGGACTATCAAGGAAACTACTAACTTGTGTGCTGTTGTCTTCAATCATGGATACAATCCTGTTCCTCAGCAGAGTCAGCATCAATGAGAAACAAGTTCCAAACTTTCAGCTACCCCCATTGGAATGCGATCAAGGAGCTTCCTATCAATTTCAGACACTAAGCAGCCATTGGTGGGCTGGTGGGTTGGTTACTACTACAGTTCATGGACCTAAAACTGTACATAGATTTAATACTGGAGAAACAAGGAGTCTCTTCCCTCAAGGGATGCACCGTCTTAATAGAGGAAGGCTTTCAGAGGTGTTTAAAAAACAAACAAACCCAGAACTTTCAGAATGTCAAGAAGTTTTTTCAGAATGTCTAGAGCTGTTTGGAATGTTCGGGACCTGTTTGAACCAGAAGTAGGAACTCATGGGACAAGGGGAGGTTCTGGGGTGAGGTGTGGCAGACCTTAATAGGCAATAAGGTAGCAACTAGGGCTGAAGCTGCAAAATTTCAGAATACTACTACTAATAATAACTTTGTTTATTGGCCACCCATAACAATTGTCCTCTGGGCAGTTTACAAAGTAAAACAAGATAGCTCCAAGGAGACAATGGCAACAACACGAGCTCTACTCAGTTGTTATTCAAATGGGGTACAGCCAGGGTTTTATCACACATTGGGTGGCCTACTGCCCTTTGCCGACCATGGCAACTGTGCTGGATGGGCCCATGGAGGACAGCAGCCGGCTGGCAAGAGAGGGAGAAAAGGAGGGTCAGGTGGTGGGCCTGAGGCAGCAGGCCATCCCACGGTGCGGGGCAGCCAATGGCAAGCTGGTAGTGGGGGCACTGCAGAGGCAGTGAATGCCGGGGCCTACAGTGCCTTCCTTCCTCTGTGGGGTCCCGAGTGGCCCCCTTTCCCCATTGGGCTCCAGGCAGCCCATGTTCTTGGGACGTCAGTCAATTATAGATCCACTCCACTCATGAAAGAGCTGCCACTGGCCACTAGTAAGGATATCAGTTTGCACCCTTGACTACACCTCATCCCCCCCAAACTACTGATATGCCCCCTTAGGCAGAGAGGAGATAGGGCTATGGAAGTGAGTATTTAAGCCTCACTGAAATCAAAATGCCTGAGGCACCTGCCTTAGCTATGGAAACATCTCGGAGAACCTGCACCACCACCTTCTCCCTCCCTCCCCATCCCCTCCCCATTCCATGGAACCAGACTAAGAGCCTTCTGGTCTCCCACCAACTGTCCAGAGCATAAGTACAGAGCCATGGAGTGTAGTGATTAACCTGGGACTGTGGGGACCTGAGTTCAAATCCTCACTCAGCCATGGAGTTCACTGGGTGCCCTTTGGCCAGTCACTCTCTCCCAGCTTAACCTGCCTCACAAGGTTGTTGTGAGGATAAAATGAGGAGGGAGAGAAGGATTGTGTATACTGGCCTGAACTTGGAGGAAAGGCAGGTTTAAAAATACTAACTATATATGTAATATAATGTGCTTTGGTGTTACAAATTAAAACCATATAGTGGTTGCACTGATTAATATATAGAGCAAGGATGCACTGGTGCAGCAAGAGAGCATTCTAACAAAAATTCACTTTTGCACTGGTGCAGCAGGGAAGCAGTTGTTTTGTATTCCCTTCCCTTCCCCAGGAAGCCCTTTGTGCCTGCTCCAAATGTGTCCCTGAGGGCTGCACAACCCTCAGGGACATTTTTTCTGGTGACATAGAGGAATTTGGGGCAGGGGGGGGGATGAAGAACTGTTACTTCCCCATTGCATTGATGCAGTTAGTTGGGAAGTTCTGTTAGGCTGCTCTCACCAGTGCATCTTTGTTCTGTACATCAGCCAGTATCATGGTCAGCTCAACATAAAGTGGAGGCATAACATTTTAACTTTCCTGGGGTGGCAAAAACAACCCAACAAAAACCCCTACTGTCTTAGTTTTCATATTTTATAATGGTCATAAGCCCTGTGCACCTAAGGAGTGGGCAGGACAGAAATAGAATAGCAGTAATAAATAGCACCTGAATTCACTCCGATTTAGGACAGTTACCCAGAGACTGCTAGACTGCAGCCCCTCTGTTGGAGTTCAGGCCGATCCCCCGCCCCCACCCAGGGCTTCAGAAGCTTCAAAGCCTGTGAAATTGAACAGCGGATCATCCTTCTTGCCAAGGGGTTTGAATCCAAAGGCGGCGCTAGGGAAATCTAAGGCAGTGACCTCCAAGAAGTGCCCTGATTAGGCAGGACTGAACGCTTTGCCTTTTCCCTTTGGACAGCAGCAGCAGCCGCCGCCGCCTTTCTCCGGGACCGGCGCTGCACGCAGATCAAGAGAATGAATGAATGAATGACTGAAAAGAGGCGGCGCGCGAGTGTGTATGTAGGGTTTGTGTTGGAGTGTGCGGAGACAGTCCGTTCCTCGAGGACTCCCTTTCTCCCTCTGGCCCATATTTCCCTGGTGCTGCTGGAGTAGTGAACAGCCCACGAATCAAGAGGTTTTCTACTATTCGTGGTGCGTTCAGTTCTTCGGCTGCTGCTGCGATGCATTTCCCTCGGAGCTCGCTGTGGGCTTGCAAGGTCATCGCATGGGCAAGGAGGAAATGAAGCGGTGGCGGCGGCGGCCAAAGGGACATAGCGCTGGTTTTAGGATTGGAGTGGGGAAGGGGCACTGTTAGCATTCCCAGTGGGGCTATAGATAACCAGGGTGCGGAGAAAGTTGCTTAGACAAGACACAGAGAGATCCCAGGACGATGCAGGTTCCTTAGGCGCCCGGGAGTGTGAGTGAGTGAGTGAGATTCCTTGGAGCTTCTGAAGCCTGCGGACTGCTTGGTGAGGGGTATCTTGCCTGATGCTACTCTCTGCTTGTGATCCGGATTATGCAAGCGTGTGTGCATGCGGTGGTGGGATCTCTTGGAGAAGGGGTCGGACTCGGACTTGACAGTCCTCCCTTATTCAGTTCAGACCCAGGATACTGTATTGCATTGTCAAGATATATCTTGCGTATTGCCAAAGCAATGGAGCTGTGGCTCAGGGGTGGAACATCTGCAAAAGGTCCCAGATTCAATCCCTGGCATCTCCAGGTAAGGTTGGGAGTTGGAACAGACTCCTGCCTGAAACCGTAGAGACCAGCTGCCAGTCAGTGTAGACAATAATGATTCAGATAGACCAATAAGGCAGCTTCCAATATTCCCAACAAGGACGGCAGCTTCCTTCGAAAAGCGGGGAACTGGGTGAGTTATGACGGATAGTGCCTCACCAAGGGGGTTGTTGGGGCGGCACTTGCTAGAAGCTGGAGCTCTGTGTGTGGGTTCACAGAGGAGGCTGAATCTCTCTCTGAAACTTGTGGCTTATCCCACCCTGCCCACAATCCTGAACCGGCGGCAGCAACTGCTGACCGCGGCACGCTGAAAGGGAAACTGCTGCTGCACGTGAAGTTTTGGGACCCTTGCGGCCACCCCAGCCCCCCCAGTTCACGAAAGCCCGTGGATTCTTTCAACCCCTCTTCTGCATTCTGAGAAGCAGAACCTTGTCCAGAACAGAGCAACACTGGGACAAGTCTGGCGCGCGGATCCTTGGGAAGAAGATGGGGAAGAGAGAGGGAGGGAGAGAGAAGGGGAAGAGTGAATGGTGGGGAGTTGGGCGGGGGGAGTCAGTCGCGCTGGTGGAGACCGAGTCTTGAAGGGCGCTGCCAGAATGCCAATCATCATGCCAATCGCTGGGACGGTTCATTTGTGCAACTTCTCCGCTACGTGCCCGCAGTGGCTGCCAGCTTCCCTCAGGGGTGAAATTAGTGGGGCCCTGCGATCCGCGCAGCGTCCGAAGGAAGTTAGCAGAGACGCCTCATCCCGGCGCTTCTAGCGGCTCAGCCTTGCGTGCCTGCTTCGCGCGCTTCACAGCCCAGCCCAGCCCTTCTCCCTGCTGCACCCTCTGGTCCTCCTCCTGCCTCCCCTCTTGAGCGGCACTTTGAAGAAATCTCCCCCCCCCGCCTGCCCCCCCTCGCCCCCATCCCGGGGCAAAGGAGGCCCCGCCGCCGCGGCTTACCTGCAAAGGCTCCCACCGCCTTCTTGATATCCTCAGCGTTGAGCACGTCAGTCATCGCCATCCTTGCAACTGTTGGAAGAAGAAGAAAGGCAAAGTGCAGTTAGAAAGATTTCAGAAGGAGGGGGCAAGGGAGGGAGGGAGGGGGAGGCGAAAGTGCCCTTCTTATCATTTCTGCTCATATGACCAAAGCTGCAGTGCCGGGCGGGGATGGCACACCGGGAGAGGGCTGGAGTGGTGCCAGCCACAAGCAGCCGAAGAAGTGCCACCAGGCTCTCTGAGAGGCTGGCAGGCAGGCAGGCAGGCAGTCTGCAGACCCCTCCGAGGAGAGAGGGATTGTTATGGCGGGGAGGACAAGAGATCTGTGGATCGGCACGTAAGGGTGGCGAGGGGAGGTGGGCCAGACAGGCGAGGGAGGGGTCATGTCAAGGTCAAGCCGTCGGCCCGCTGCAGTGCAAGTAGAAGTAGTGCTAGGCCGACTGGATGGATGCAGAGGGGCTTCGGAAAGGTGAGCTGGTCTTGTGGTAGCAAGCATGACTTGTCCCCATAGCTAAGCAGGGTCTGCCCTGGTTGCATATGAATGGGAGACTTGAGGTGTGAGCACTGCAAGATATTCCCCTCAGGGGATGAAGCCGCTCTGGGAAGAGCCGAAGGTTTCAAGTTCCCTCCCTGGCTTCTCCAAGATAGGGCTGAGAGAGATTCCTGCCTGCAACCTTGGGGAAGCCGCTGCCAGTCTGTGAAGACAATACTGAGCTAGATAGACCAATGCTCTGACTCAGTATATGGCAGTTTCCTATGTTCAGCACATTTGGACTTCCATCCTTCTTCCAGGGAGCTCTGGACAACATCCTTGAGTCTCTCCCCCTGGTATCCTTGAGAGAATTCTAAGAGCTAGTCATTGGCCCCAGGACACCCATTGAAGAGGTGAACCCAGGCAACCCAGGCAAGCCAAAGTCCAAAAATCTATCCTAGGAGATATGTTGTTGGACTACAATTCCCATAATCCCCAGGCATAAGGTCATTGTGGCTGGGGATGGTGGGAGTTACAGTCCAACAATATCTGTGGGGGCCCAAGGTTGAGAACCCCTATGAAGCGCGGAAGCTGCCTTATACCGATTCAGACCCTTGGTCCATCTAGCTCAGTATTGTCTACACAGACAGGCAGCGGCTTCTCCAAGCTTGCAGGCAGGAGTCTCTCTCAGTCCTATCTTGGAGATGCTGCCAGGAAGGGAACTTGGACCTTTCTGCAGGCATGAAGGGTTCCGTACATTTGGTTAGCCTAACTTACGCCATTTTGCTTCTGTGACCATGCTTGCATGAAACTTTAGAGTAGTTTATTGCAGCAAAGCAAGCCGTGGGGCTGAGCCTGAACTATGTAGGTCACGAAACAGGGCTCTCTGTGTAAACCACAGACTAACAGTTAGTTGCTGACAGGTGCAATTGCTTCAGCCTGAAAATCTCAAGGAGAGGAAAAGAAAGGTCGGGGCCATTGCAAAGGGGCAAATCTATGAAATGTATATGATAATGTATAGGAAAACAGAGCAAGCTTGAAACAGCCAATAAAGTCACCTTGCTGGGGGGAAACGGCATGAACTTGTTTACTCAGGGGTATAAGAATGTGTGTGACCCTTTGCCGGCGCACCACTCCCTGCCTGCGTGCATTGAGTGAGTCCCCAGGTTGCTTTGCTCAGCTGAATAAAGGAACTGAAAAGGATCTCCCTCTTGTCTCCTGTTAATCGGCAAGTATCTTACGGGGACGGGGGCAGGAGTCCTCCTTACCCAGATGAGCTGGGAAAGGGACCCCAACAGGCAAGCATGTAGATGATCTTCCTAAAGTGACCCCATCCCCTGAGGGGAATATCTTACAGTGCTCACACATGTTTCCCATTCAAAAGCAAGACAGGGTGGACCCTGCTTAGCAAGGGGGATGATTCATGCTTGCTACCACAAGACCAGCTCTCCTCCCATAAGAGGAGGAGACCCCCTGCTCTATCTATTTGTCTTGTCCCCCTTTAAAAATCATTTAAGCTATGGCTTGAAGTAGATAATTTCATAAGCTAATTCTGTGCTGCGTGGAGAAGAATTCTGTTTTGTCTGTCCTTAACCTACTGCCACTCAGTTTCATTGGGTGACTCTGAGCTCTAATATTATAACACAGAGAAAATGCTGCTTCCTCCACACCACTCATTATTTAAAAATCTCAGTCATGCCTCACTTTTTCTAAACTAAGAAGTCCCAAGTGCTTTAGTCTTTCCTCACAGAGAAGGTGCAGAAAGGCCTATTATTAACTCCTTGATCATTTGGGTTGTCCCTTTCTGAACCTTTTTCAGTTAAACGATATACTTATTTAGGTATAGGCAATCAGAAGCTCATGCAGTAGTCCAGATATGACTGCATCATATATTTCTATAAGGTGATTATGATCCCATCTATTTTCTTTTCAATCCCTTCCTAATAATCTCTAACATGAAAGTTGCCTTTTTCATTGTCATTGATCACTGCATTGATATTTTTCACATCTCCAAGATCAATTTCCTGAACAGTCACAATCACTTTGGACCCCATCTATATGCACATGGTTGGATTTTTTTATTTTGGTTGCCCTCTTCTGTCCCTCCATTGTGAAAACTGTCCATATATTCCTGTCCTCGGCTTCTAGTTTGTTGACTAGATAGCAGTCCATAAAAGGTTTCTTCTAATTATATGATTGCTAGATTTACTCAGGTGCTTTTGATGAGGGAATTGGTCAAAAGCTTTTTGGAATTGGTCAAAAGCTTTTGGAATGACCCAGGCCTCTCAGAGGCCAATTGTGCAGGTGTGGCAGCCTCCAAAATGGCCACTGCACCGCGGGGGAAGAAAGAGCCAACTGAACGGACTGGTTCGGTCTGCACTGAGGCCGGCGTGGGGAAGGGGAACCTCCACGGATCCCCCCGCCACCTCCAACAACTACCCCAGAGGGAGTAAGTGCCATTAAAAAACCCTTTTTTAGTTTAATAAAAAAGTCCACTAACCCCTGAACAGTCGTTGGGTATTTTGTCCAGGGCTGGACCAAACAGAGGGTGGTTTGGTTCAACCCCAGACTGTTGAACCAAACCGGCTCAACGCTGAACCTGTTCGACATCAAGCCGGTTTGCACATCCCTAATTACTTAAGCAGTTGTTAAGTTTTGTCTCATTGCCATTAGGATTCAAAGCAAGAGTGTATGCGTATATCTGAAGTCTATAAAGTTTACGAATAGCTGGAGTACCAATTGTTATTGTTCGAGCTGCATGTATATATTTCTCTGGTCAGCAACTGTAAATAAACTGAACGGATCTATTACATTGTTATTACATTACATTATATACATACAACAACAACAACAAATATTTATATACCGCTTTTCAACAAAAAAGATAAATAAGGTGGATCCCTGTCCCCGAAGGGCTCATAATTTAAAAATAAGTATAAGACAGACACCAGCAACAGTCACTGAAGGTACTGTGCTGGGAGTGGATAGGGCCTGTTACTCTCCACCTGTTAAATAAAGAGAATCACCACATTAAAAAGGTGCCTCTTTGCCCAGTTAGCAATATATAATATTATATTATTACATCTTCTACTTTGACTGCAGCCTGCTTCCCTGATATTACTATTATTTCTTGTTTACACAGTCAGACAGGTGTTATTAACTGGTTTGTTTTATCCAGACATCGAGTCCTTCCCAAGGACCTGGGATGCCAGAATTGTATTATCAATATTGTTGTTGTTGTTGTTGTTATTATTATAGGTATCGTCACAGAATATAGGCTGTTCCCAGTAAAGCTGCTTCTTGTAATTGGCTGATGGTGATTTCTGTGGCCCCTATGGTGTTGAGGTGCTCTTCAAGGTGTTTTGGAATTGCACCTAGAGCGCCAATTACCACTGGGATTATTTTGGTCTTCTTCTGCCACAGCCTTTCAATTTTAATTTGTAGATCTTTGTATTTTGTTATTTTTTCCTATTTCTTTATCTCCTATTCTGCTACCACCTGGTATTGCTATGTCGATTATTTTAACTTGTTTTTCTTTCTTCTTGACTACAATTATATCTGGTGTATTGTGTGGCAGATGTTTGTCTGTTTGTAGTCAGAAGTTGTTGTTGTTATTTCTTGTTTACACAGTCAGACAGGTGTTATTGACTGGTTTGTTTTATCCAGACATCGAGTCCTTCCCAAGGACCTGGGATGGCTGAATTTTATTGTCAATTGTTATAGATTTCGTCACAGAATATAGGCTGTTCCCAGTAAAGCTGCTTTTTGTAATTGGCTGATGGTGATTTCTGTGACCTCTGTGGTGTTGAGGTGCTCTTCAAGGTCTTTTGGAACTTTCTTTTTCTTCTATTTCTTTTTTTCTTCTATATTTTCTTCTATTTCTTTTTCTTCTATTCTGCTATCCCCTGGTATTGCTATGTCGATTATTTTAACTTGTTTTTCTTTCTTCTCAACTACAGTTATATCTGGTGTATTGTGTGGCAGATGTTTGTCTGTTTGTAGTCGGAAGTCCCAGAATATTTTTACGTCTTCATTTTCTACCACTTTTTCAGTTTTATGGTCCCACCAATTTTTGGCTACAGGTAGCTTGTATTTTTTGCAGATGTTCCAGTGTATCATCCCTGCTACCTTGTCATGCCTTTGTTTGTAGTCAGTCTGTGTGATCTTTTTACAACAGCTGATTAGGTGGTCCACTGTTTCATCTGCTTCTTTACAAAGGTGGCACTTGCTGTTTGTTGTGGATTTTTCAACTTTTGCTGTTATTGCATTTGTTCTTAGTGCCTGTTCTTGCGCAGCCTGTATTAAACCCTCTGTTTCTTTCTTCAAGTAACCATTCTTAAGCCATTGCCAGGTCTTGGTGATGTCTGATTTTCCACTTATATTGTGCAAATATTGACCATGCAGGGGCTTATTTTTCTGCTCAGTTCTTGACTTGTTCTTTCTTGTAGGCCTGCTTTCTTTCATTGGTGTTGAATAGTTTCGCGTTATCGACCATTTTAAGTGCATCTTCTTCACTGTCCTTGATATATTCTTCAAGGCCTCTTTTCTACTGTTCTACATCTACTGTTTGATGGACCTGCAGCTTTCCTCTTCCACCTGAGCTGCGAGGGAGGTATAGCCTATTGACATCACTGTGGGGGTGCAGAGCATGATTGATGGTCATGATTTTCCTGGTCTTACGATCCAGCGTCTCTAGCTCTGCCTGGGTCCAGTCTATTATTCCTGCAGTGTATCTGATAACAGGTATAGCCCAGGTGTTTATGGCTTGTATGGTGTTCCCGCCATTGAGTTTGGACTTGAGGATTTTTCTAACTCTCTTGATGTATTCACTTCCAATTTTTCTTTTAACTTCAGTGTGTGCGATGTTATCAGCCTGGAGAATGCCCAAGTATTTGTAATGTTCTTTCTCTTCCAGGTTCTTGATGTTGCTTCCATTGGGCAGTTCTATTTCTTCTGTTTTTCTTATTTTGCCTCTGTTCATTATTAATGCAGCACACTTGTCTAGTCCAAACTCCATTGCTATATCGCTACTGAATATACGGACAGTGTTTAGCAGTGATTCGATTTCTGACTGGGACTTTCCATACAACTTCAGATTGTCCATGTACAGCAGATGGTTGATTTGACTTGATGTTTTAGATGTTTGGTATCTGAGGCCTGTTTTGTTTAGTATTTGTGAAAGTGGGGTCATGGCGATTACAAACAACAGAGGGGATAGCGAGTCCCCTTGGAAAATGCCTCTTCTAATGCTAACCTGTCCAAGTGTCTCGCCATTGATTGTTAACTGTGTACTCCACATGCTCATTGCTTTTTTTATAAATATCTGAATGTTTTTGCTGACACCAGTTGTTTCTAAACATTTTAGTATCCATGTGTGAGGCAATGAATCGAAGGCTTTCTTGTAGTCAATCCATGCAACACTTAGATTTGTTTTTCTTCTCTTGCAATTTTCTATAATCATTTTGTCAATCAGCAACTGGTCTTTTGTGCCTCTGGTGTTCAGGCAATTCCCTTTCTGTTCAACTGGAAGCTGTTTGTTAGTTAATAAGTGTTGCATCACTTCATCTGCTATTATTCCAGTTAATAATTTGAACATGGTTGGCAGGCAGGTGATCGGTCTATAATTACTTGGAACTGCACCTTTTGTTGGGTCTTTCATTATGAGATGAGTTTTTCCGGTTGTTAGCCATTGTTCAACATCACCGCCTTGCAAAATGTGACTGAACTGTTTTGATAGTTGTTTATGAAGGCTTGTTAGGTGTTTAAGCCAAAAGCCATGCAGTTCATCGTTGCCTGGAGCAGTCCAATTTTTAATTTTCTTTGCTCTTTCACTTATTAATTCTGGTGTTATTATTAGATCTTGCATTAGTTGGTTACATTTTTTGACCTCTTTCATCCAGCCTGCTTTTTTATTATAATCTATTGGATTGTCCCATAATTTCCCCCAGAACTGCACTGTTTCTTCTTTATTTGGTGTTTCTACGTTTCTTGCAGTTTCTCCTTCTATGCTTTGGTAGAAACGTCTCTGATTCGACTGGAATTGGAGATTCTGCCTGTGTTGTGTAGTTCTGGCTTCATATCTGCTAATCTTCTTTGACACTGCTGTTATTTGCTGCTTTATTATTTCCAGGACTTCTCTAATTTTCCTTGAATCTAGGTGGTATTTTTGGATCAGATACTGTTTGGTGTTTTCATTCTTCAGCTTCTTGTCTTTCATATCTTTCAATTTACTAGCATCTGATCTAAGCCTGGAGATTTTATTTTCTAATCTAATCTTCCATTTAGGTGATGTACTGCTTTTTTTTTTTTTTTACAGGTCCACTGATCTTATATCCGAGCTCTTGTGTTGTTATTGTTGCTGCACTGTACATTAGTTGGTTTGTTTCTTGCAAATTATTGGTTGATATTTCTGCAAGTGCAGCATTGACATCTTTTAATGCCTGAGCAAGTTGTTTTTTGGCAACTGTTTTTAGAGCGGGAAGTTGAACCCTGGTGGTTGTTTGGTTCATGTGCTCAGTTATTTTTTGCTTTAGTTCTTGTTGCTTTTCTGTTAAATGGCATTTGGGTTTTTGAGGTGAAGGCAAAGGGGAGGTTGCCTGGTTTTGATTTTGAAACAGTTCAGCAACAGTGGCATCCTCGATTTCCAACACCTCCTCCACCTGCGCCTGAGCAACTTCTTCAATTGGTGGTAATTCTTCTTCCATATCTTGAGCCTGTGTTGCTCTTTGCAGTTCTTCCAGCTCAACTCCTGTGAACACTTTATTTCTTATTATGAATCTTCTCTGGTCTGCTAGCCTTTGTTCTGTTATTTCTGTATCTGGATGCTTCTCTTTCCAGATTTGGTACATTCTTTTTAAATAACCTCTTCTAGTTGGACAAGACTTGTAATAGCAGATCATTATTTCCTTGTTGGCATTTTTCATATTTTTTTTTGGTTAAGCGACGTTTCTTCCAGTAACTTTGCTGTCTTCAGCCCTGGTTGCTCAACTGAAGATCCTGAGTCCTGTTGCCCACTTGCCACCAGATGTCCAGGGACTATAGCACCTGTCGCGGTCCTTGTTGACCCTGGCGACGACCAATCCGGTATAGATTTATTAAAGTTACGTCTCACCATATTGTTGATGGGAGAAGCACTCTTTGTCTGGCTCCTCTGGTGAGACCTGTCCAGTATGGTTGGACCTCTGGCATAGCTCTCACCTTCCTCAGAGCACACAAGCCCCACAACCACGCCAAGGTAGTGCCTCACTGGGGGGTTGTTGTTGTTGTTGTTGTTGTTATTATTATTTACTGTTTAAGGGGACGTGGGTGACTTCAGCACTGCCTATGTAAATACCTGCAATGTGGGCGCAGCTGCAGAATGCAACTTCATAGGAACATTAGGAAGCTGCCATATATCGAGTCTGACCATTGGTCTATCTAACTCAGTATTGTCTTCACAGACTGGCAGCAGCTTCTTCAAGATTGCAGGCAGGAATCTCTCTCAGCCCTATCTTGGAGACGCAAAGGAAGGAACTTGGAACCTAGATATGCTTCCCAGAGCGACTCCATCCCCTAAGGGGAATATCTTACAGTGCAAACACTTCTAGTCTCCCTTTCGTATGCATCCAGGGTAGACCCTGCTTAGCTTAAGTGGACAAGTCATGCTTGCTACCACAAGACCAGCTCTCTTCCAGCTCTCTTTTCCAACATCCATTGGAAACAACGGGCATCATGCAACTGCATGCACAGAGCCCTTTTTGCTGACTTCTGCTGCCCTGCAATGCAGCCCCATTGCAGAAGTTTGCATGCATGCAGGGGTGTGAGTGGTGCTCAAGCCACCAAATCCCCTTGTGCAGCATTTCAGCCATTATTATGGTTTTACCATTATATTTCCTACAACAAAGGCATTTTACAATTGGAACAAACACAAGAGACCCTGCCTCAAAACTTATCACCTAAAATACATGACATAGTTAGGCAGTTAGAATGGGAAGGCCTCATTGAAGAGGTCAGCAATGAAAAGAAAAAGAGAAAAATCAGAGAGCGCCTGGGGGAAAAGATGAGGTAAGAAATCATTTGAATGCAGACATAGAAGTAGCACATACTGCATAATATCAACATTAAAAGAACTCCAAAGATAAGGACTGATAAAAGAGAAAGGATGAATACAAAAAGGAGCAGATTTACCGAGGTGTGGCTCAATTAAAAAAAATTGTACCAGAAGATCAAAGAGAACAGGAAGGAACATACAGCTGAAGAAGAGATGAAAGATAAGGCGGTAGATGTGAACTAAGTGATTTAAAGATGAGAAGCAGAATTTTAAATTTGATGCAGAACATAAACTGAAGCCAATGAAGCTCGTGGAATACCAGGGCAACAGGGACAGAAATTAAGGTGCACACCAACTTTTGCTTAGGACCACATGCCTATTAACATTTTTCTCCCCATCTTAAGATAATCCTTAGCATTTTAGTAAAAGTATGCCCCCAGGGCAATATGACTTTTTGGGCCTGGTATTTCCACGCACAGCAATTCTATGAAGGAGCTTCCTCCTCACGTCTAGTTTATTGGACTCTATGCCCCTTTGGACATGCAGAGCAATACCACCCCCAATATATCCAGCCCCTATTCCACTGATTCTCTTCATCCCACCAGGTTTCTGCTATGCTCACTAGACCCAGGTCCTCTTTTAATACTAAGCAGTGCTCCCACCCCTCATCTTAACCCGGAGGCTTCTGACATTAGCATGGATACACACTACATATTGTATCCCCCTCCAACTGTTATTTTCATGTACCGTTTCCCCCCCTGCTTTGGTCTCCTTAAGTGCCCATAACAGCCCTTCTGCAGTTGTACTGATTTAGCCTTATGCAAGGGAAGTAAACAGCTGAAGGCCAAATGTGCCAGGTTCAAGTGGGTACTGTATCCACTGTTTGCTTGGGAATGGACACCCTGACCAGCAAATGGAGCCAGCTGTTTTTAAATGGCATACAATAGATGTGTAGATATGCAAATTAATATGCGAACAGGCCTTTCTGCTGATGCAGATAGGCTCATGGGAAGGTTCTGACTACAAAGGACAGACACTGGCGGAGCCACCATAGTATGAACAAGCCCAAATAACACGGGCTGCCACACTTCAGGGGCCATGCCTCATGCCCCAGCCACGCCCTCAACATCAGAAATTCGGGGCGGGGGCATGCACCCCGTTTGCAAGTAAAATCCAGCTGTAGCAAGGCTGGAGTGGCTCTCCCTGCTAGCCACTCTGGCTGGATTTCCCATTTGCAAGCAAACCATGCCTCCTGCATCTGACATCAGACGCTGATCTGATGTGATGTATGGGGCATGGCTGCCCCCCCCCGCCCGGCGGTGGCAAGTTGTACCTGGGCCACCACTGGCCTCCCTCCACACTTGGGTACAGAAGTGCTTCCCAGCACTCTGAAATCAATTCCTGGGAAGGCAGTGCCCATTTATTTTATGGCCTCCACTAAAAATGTAACAAAGGGCTCTAAGAAAACCCAGATAGAAAGAGACCATCCATGTTGGTAGCAGCGTAGGTCAGAGCTATAGCAGACAGTCAGGCGTCAAAGCAAAGGAGAGCTAATCGGACAGCAGAACTGTGGCTTTTCACAGCCATTGCCCTGTTGGTGTCTGAGTTTGAAAGCAGAGGTGCAGTTTGAAAGAAAAACAGCCAACAGTGTTGCGGATGCAACTTGTGCATCATGTATTGCCTATGCAGCCTGTGCCACAATAAACATAAGCCTTCAAAGCACACTGGTGGCAGAAGAAACAAAATCGAGATGGGGCACAGAAGGGACAAAGTGCATTTCTGGGTGCGTGAACTGTGTCCCATGTTAGATTTCAGAAACATAAATCATAGTATATTTCACATTAAGACTCTCATCTGGAACATATCTTCTCTGCAATAAATCCTATTGATTTTGATGAAGTTCATTTAGGTGATGCATACTTTATTTTTATATTACAAGCATTAGCCATTAGCCAACCAAATTCAATAAGGAAAAAAGCTCTCAAACAAGCTGGATTTCCCATGTAAACACTCTGAGACTGAAAGAGAAAAGC
The DNA here is from genome assembly GCF_027244095.1 of Hemicordylus capensis. Classification (NCBI taxonomy): domain Eukaryota; kingdom Metazoa; phylum Chordata; class Lepidosauria; order Squamata; family Cordylidae; genus Hemicordylus; species Hemicordylus capensis. The sequence goes on along the minus strand of NC_069661.1, from coordinate 220,013,568 downwards.
ACTCTCTTTATGAAATATGAAAAGTGCCTTTCCTTCAAGGGGTCCAACAATGGTGAGGGGGCAGGGGGTGGGGGCAACTACTAGCCTGAGGAGGTGCTTCTTGCCCCCTCTCTGTGTCAAGGCATCTCCACACTGTGGTTTCTGCTATGTTACCAAAGTTTCAAGGGGACAGACTTTCATAAGTTGGGGAAGCTCAGGGTGAAATTGCACTCACTCTCTTGTTCCAGGTATGCCCTTGATCAGGTCAAGAGTTCAAACCCATCTTCTCAGACACATTGAGAATGCGGCATGGAAAAATGCTATTGTGGAAAAGCAGGTGCTGAGTGGCCCTTCTCCTGTCATGGCTAGATGTGGCAAGATGAGCCTAGTTTTGTTGTCTTGCCCATTGCAACATCCTCCCTCTGTCCAGTTTGCAATCCCACTTTTACAGGAAAATAAACTCTCTTTTGAGCCCAACCAAGATTATTGCAGACAGAGCAGCATCGCTACTGTACTGCTGGTCCAGGACAAAAATGGGCAGCACAGTTCAGGGAAGGCAGAATCCTACTGGGTCAGGGAACGCTCAGGACTTGGAGGAGGAGAACTCTTGACAGCTGGTAGGCAATGTCCAAACATTGTTTTGCCATGCTGCTGTTCCTCTGCCTGGTCCCAGAGAATACAGTATGCCGGGTAGGCTAAGTCACTGCCTTGCATTACTGTGCGAAGCTTTCCAGCAACAAACCCAGAACTCAATAACTGTATGTTATTGTAAACCGCCCAGAGATGAAAGTTTGGGGCGGTGTACAAATTCGATAAATAAAAAAAAGATAAGCTCTTCACCTGACAGAAAAGCTGCCCTAGTGCAAAGTGCATCTCACTTAGAACTGCCCCAGTCCCGCAGAAACAGTGTGCCTGTGATGGGTGCAACTACAAAAGGGGTGCAGGTGGGCAGTGCAGACGCTCCCCCACAGCGTGCCTCCCTACAGCCCCCTCTCTCGAGTGATTTCAGTTCTGTTAGGGGACGCTGCTAAGAGCCTCCTCCCACGAGTCCCTTTTTGCCGTTAAAACCGAAAGCCTTGCAGCAGACCCGGGTTTTAAAAGACACTGATCCAGGGGACCGACCATAGCGAGCGGAGAGGGAGTCCTGTTCGCCCTTCTCCCTGCCGGCCCCTCGGAGTGAGGGCGATAATAATGAAGAAAACAGGGAGGGGTGGAACTGGGGGGAGGGCCTCAGGAGCTGGGGGGCCGGGTTCTTGGAACCCATCTCCTCTATTATAGCCACACTCCTGTGCGGATCTATCGCTTTAGTCTGCGGCAGCCCACGGGCGTCCCAGCTAGGTTCGGCCTCTGTCCTTCTCCTTCGCTGCGAGGCTGCGGAAGATCGTGCTGGCGGGTCGAGGGCGAGCGCTTCTTGCCCAAGAGAGCTAGAGAAGTGTATTCGGTCATTGACCAGCAAATGCCCAAGAGGGAGTGGGAGCCCCACCAGAAGGAGCCGGGGGTTTCTGTGGGCGCAGCAGCAGCAGCTGTGCCTCCCTCTCTCTCCACTTACACCTGATACTTTTTGCCTCCAGTTGCCGAGGTCTTGCTCAGCAGCAATCCTTGGACTCAAGACGCCTGGCTCTTCTTCGGGGTGCGTGTGTGGCCAGGTCTTTCCCTAAGCGGCAGCAGCCAGAAGCGGGGATGGCTGCTTGTTACCCTCCGCCGTGACTCGAGTGCACACTTTTGCCAAAGATGCGGCTGCTGCTGGATGGTCGCCCCAGTGGGGAACTCGAGCTCGGCAGCTGTCAGAGGAAAGGACCCGGCCGTCACCAGTCAGGCATCCTTTGTTAGCCCTTCTTCTGCCGTGGGCAAGCCTGGCCGCGCCAGCAGGCGAGTCGCTTGCAAACGCTGGCCGAGAAGATAGCAGTCGAAGGCCAAGATTAAGGAGATCTCTCCCTCCCTACCCCGCCCTCCTCCTCCTGAGGGCAAATCTCCCACTTCCGAGGTTAACAAGAGCCCAGTTCGTACCTGTTCAGCGCAAGGACACACAATCTGTGTACATTGGACGTTATCACACAAAGAGGAGCGTTAGAAACAAAAAGAGTAAAAAAGAGAGAGAGAGAAAGCCCCCAAACCGTTGTTTTAAACAGATCTGCACACACGCGCGCGCGCACACACACACACACACCCCTATTTATTTATTTATTTATTCTCCGCTTTGGAAACCTTTGTTGAAAAGCGGTATATAAATAGTCTTCCTATTCGAGAAACGTTGTGCTTTTTGATTCTAGGAACTTGAAAAAGCAAGGCAAAGTTAAGTCAGAAGTATGAAGAGGGCTAACCGGGACCCCGCCATATCAACCCCCTCCCCAAATAGACCCATCTTGCAAAAGGCATGGCGGGTTTCTGCAACGAGGGCTGGGCTGCTAAAAGGAAGCACCGCCAACGTCCTGTCTCTGAAGCTGCTACTCTCCTGGTGTTGTTGTTTTTAAATACTCCTGAGTTGAGCCGCTTTGTGCAAGTCACAACCTTACTTGAGGCTGGAAATGGCTCTTTCTGTCCCTTCCCGATCTCCTCGCCGGCCTGCCTCTCCTGAAGCTCACCCCCCAGACTTTGCAGACTTCACGAAAACACAACAGTAACCGGGGCGCAGGCACAACAACTTTCCGCCAACTGCCGGCCAGCCAAAACAAAATGAACGCTTGTGCAAGTGTCAGGCACATAAACAGACTTCGGGAGACCAAACCAACCCTGGCCGAGCAGCACAACTCATAAAACGCCCCGGCAGCCGGCAAGCAACGCCTAAACAACCAGGATGCAAAGAAGCATCGTTCTCAGCGGTCACGCCAGAGGCCCCGAAGACTCAGCAAGAGACCATGGCGCCCGCCTACAGATACGCGCTTTCCATCCCCGCTCATTTTCTGAGCTTCCCCCAACCACATCCAATAACCCAGACGGTCTCCCCCTCTCTGAAGGGAGGAGTTGCTCCTCCTCATAGGCTTTCCTCTGCTTGCAAATCCCTGTTCAGAGGGCGATCTCATCCCGTTCTCTTGGAGTTTCCAAGTACAAGAAATGCCCCGCGCGGGGAGCAGATGCCAGCCAGCCTCTCTTCGCCTCTCTCTCTCTCTCCTTCGCCATAGCCTTGTAGCCCATCTACACACTACGTGCCTGATTTTTTTGGGGGGGGGGGTTCAACTTTTTGCACCTCCACCCCGGTCCGAATCCGAGTCGTTCCCTGGAACCGGGAGCTGCTCTTTCCTATTCCCACATTGGGCCGGATAATTTCTTCGTGCAATGCCCCTGTGTAGTCACATCACACCCCCTCCCCCAATTCTCCGTCCCTTTCCTCCAAGCGTGGTCCACTCCCCGCTCCCCAATCCGACCCCCCCCCGCCACTCCTCCCTCTGCCGAGCCTTTCTCCTTTTGATTCTTCCTTCACCTGTTGCGAGCTCCTTGCTGGGAATGGAAAGACGCTCCCAAGCTTCTTCTATGGCGCGGGAGAGTCATTTGCCTGTTCGATTTACTTTGTGTTTGTTTCGGGCTGCGGTGGGAGCTACTGTGTGCGGAGATAAAGAGGGATCCTCGCGCCTTTGACCTCCCTAGGACCACGCACAATGCCCAATGATCCAAAGCTGAATCCATGATCGCGGTAAGGAAAGGTGCCGGACAGGGCTGCTCTTCTTTCCCCAACCAAAAGCTTACCTGTCGAGTGTTTGCAGGACGCACCGAAAAAGGCTGGTGGATTTTGGAGGTGCTCACGGGAAGGTGAAACCGCGGGCGGGAACCCCACTTATATAGGCTCCTTGCCTTTTCTATTTCGGGAAGGCGATGTCCCCCTCCTCGCCGGTGTCAGATACTCAGGGACGGTGGTGGCAGTATCACGTTTACCTTTCCCTAACTAATCAAGCGGCACTATTAATAATCCTTGGCACCCACCTTCCACTTGCTCCCGAAACCTATTACATCGGCACTCTGCCGGGACGCTCTGATGAAACTTCCATTTATTTGTCCCAGGAGTCGCAATGACATCCCGTCGCTGCGTGGCTATTTAAACCGTGTGCCAAGCGGATGAAGGGAGGAATTGATTGGATGTGCCTCGGAGCAGACCGGTGTCAGTGGCACGCACCTGTGTAGGAAGCAGGAGGGCAGCCCGGCTCCTCTCTCTAGGAAGGCAGATCCAAGCAGAGGGTATGATGGGCTGCCTCCTCCGAGTTGAGAACACCTACCTACAGATGGTGCACCAGGGAAAGCCAAAGGCTGTGACTTAAAACCACTAATTGTGCAAATTAGGCTACTATGGATGATGGAGGAAGGGCCATAGTTCAGTGGAAGAGCATCTGCGTTGCTTGCAGGTCCCAGGTTCAATCCCTGGCATCTCCAGGTAGGGCTGGGAAAGACTCCTGCCTCTGAAACTCAGGAGAGCCGCTGCCAATCAGAGCAGACAATGCTGAGTAAGTGGAGTGTCTGACTCAGTATAAAGCAGCTTCCCATGTATCTAAGTTGCTTCTGAAAATCTTCAGGAAAGCCAACAAGCATCAAAATCCCAGGGTATGGCTATCAGAAGTTTTATTCAGCACTTTATGGCTTCTGAGTTTTGGTTTTGGTTTTTTAAAAAATATTTTTCAAATATCTCTCCGGTCAGAAGGGCACTTCCAGACTTCTTGTTCAGTCTGGAACTGTGATACTGTGTTTATTGTGTACATGTGTGCATGACACAATTTAGTTCTCCATTCATTGTCAGCCTGTACTGTTGATGGAACTGCCTTAGGGATGATTGGTTAACACCCCCAGTTGGGGAGAATGTGGGGAATTTAGCTCAAAAGGGGAAACAGTTCCAAGCAGTTTTAATTTGTGCAAGTGTCTGAACTCAAGAAAACTGGCTTGGGAGAGAGATTGTATTTAACAAAAGGAGTTTATTGTAAGAACAAACAAAAGTAGTAAGACCAAAGTTACTAGGTGGTCCTAATGTAAAAGCAATACAAATATGTTTAAAAACAGACTATTGTAAGGCACATTTCACTTGAAGGTCCAAATTATGTGTACATTCCCAGGCAGGCTAGAGAGTGTTACTTTAAGATAGGGGGATAAGGTTTCAGAAATAAGAGAGAGGGATAGATTCAGCTCTGAAGGAGCAAGGCAAGAGGCTATATCATCTGTCCTCACGAAGGCCCGACTCGGGCAGCTGGGAACTTAGCATCCATCTGGGGAGGAGATGTGGGGTGCAGGAGAGTTGAAGGAGTTAGTGGGGTTGCTCATGCAGAAAGTTCTACCATGAGGCCAGCTGGATAGATTAGCAAGGGAACCGATCTAAAACCAGGCACAATGAACCTGAGCTTTGGCGTGAGGGCAGCAAATTGGCAGGTAGAGGAGAGGAGAGCTGGTCTTGTGGTAGCAAGCATGACTTGCCCCCTAAGCTAAGCAGGCTCGACCCTGGTTCCATATGAATGGGAGACTAGAAGTGTGAGCACTGTAAGATATTCCCCTCAGGGGATGGATCTGCTTTGGGAAGAGCAGAAGGTTTCAAGTTCCCTCTCTGGCTTCTCCAAGATAAGGCTGAGAGAGATTCCTGCCTGCAACCTTGGAGAAGCCTCTACCAGTCTGTGAAGACGATGCTGAGCTAGATAGACCACTGGTTTGACTCAGTATATGGCAGCTTCCTATGTTCCTAGTGATTTCAGCTCAGGTGGCCTCAATGGAGAGGGAGACACCAAGGTGGTCTGATGAAGTTCTTGTTGCAGTGGGGTCTCCAGAGGAAGGTCTGAGAGAGCACAAAGATGGAGTCCCCAGGAGGATAGAGAAGGGAACACACTTGTTGCGATGTTCTGCAGTTGGAGTTCCCAGTGACAGACACAGGAGAGCACACTGAGTCATGGGTTTAGGGATACCTATCTCAAAATGTGCCTTGGGGGCACTTTACTGTTTTTGTGCTCTGCTGAATAGGGGAGTCCAGACGGGCTTTTTCAGAATGCATTATGTCTGATTGTCCTTCCTGAGTAGGAAGGTGTGTGAATCACCTATTGTATGCAAAGCTGATTGTAATGAAAACTAGAGTATGCAGGTGCATCGAAAGAGTATCCTGTGCCGGGACTGACTCTTTTCAGAGTTACATCACTGACTCATCCCTATTGTGAGGGAGTCTGCTGCAGCACTTGTCTAATCTGTCTTCCCTCCCTGGCCTACTTGCTTCATTAGCATCAGGTGTTATCTCTCTTGCGAAAGGATGAGGGGAATTTTAGATTTCATCCTAAGTCTAAAATGATCTTGGATGCCAGATAACTTGCGATAGCTAGTTCGGGAGTCTGCTTAGCCGGGCCCCCCACATAGGGAGAGGGTGTGTGAAGCTAATCCCCTTTGCAATTTCTGTTACTTGTAGCCCATATCTAGGGGTGACTGGTCCACTGTCAACTAAGTGACTTGTCCCCATGTATAACATAAATTGAGAGCCCACATTGCGGCGCAGCTCCTGAGCATAGCAAAAGTGCAATCTCCAAGACTGCTGATGCAGCTGCAAACAGGGAGGCTTCTGGGAGCCGGGCAGAATAAGCTCAGCTAGTAACAGTATGTTCTCTGTGCTTAAATGGTTACGTAATTACCTGAATTGTTCTCTGTATTTATATTTTTATTAGTTTTCTGTATGCCAATGTGACTTCCAGTTCATCTTTCAACATAGTTATACTGTAACATCCATGTTTGCTCTCATATAAATATTTTCTTCATATTTATATATCTAGTTATTATATCCATAATAATCCTTTAGTTTCATTACTAAAACAAATTCCCCAACTGTTATTTTTACATTTCAAGTCCCGTTGATAAATCCAAATTCACATTGTTTTTCATGTACCACAGAAAGGGTTTCCAATCTTCTAGAAAACTTTCTATATAGCTATCTCTTACCAATAAAATAAATTCCACCATTTCTACATATTCATATGCCTTCATCAACCATTTTTCTCTTGCTGGAATTTCCGCAGATCTCCATTTCTGAGCAAGAACCATTCTAGCCCCCGTCATAAAATATAGAAATAAATTTCTGTTTTCTTTCAGGATTTCTTCATTAATTATGCCCAACAGGAAGGATGATTACCTGAATTTTTCTGACTACCAACATGGTGATAGTTGTGCAATGCTACATGTGTGGACTGTTAGTGTCAATGTTCTTTTTATATAGGTTGTAGGGTTTCTGGACAGTGCGATAAATGCACACAGACAGATGCTCATGTGAAAGTATTGATGCAGTTCTGCTGAACTGCAATTCTGCAATTCAAGGCAGAGAAGCAATGAATGGGTGGCACTACAAGGAATGCTGAATCATGTACATCCCTTGCTTGCACATTGTGATTGCAGACCTATAGAATCCACATAATCCATGCTAAAAGTGAACAGCTGAGAGAGGTGTTTTGTTTTGTTTTGTTGAATATGTGTCTCTTTTGCCATTTTCCAAAGCATCACATTTATTTATTTATTTATTTATTTATTTATTTAATTTTTATACCGCCCTTCTGGAAAGGCTCAGGGCGGTTTACTATTAAAAACAGAAACCATTAAAACCAATAACAATTAAAACAGAACACCAATTTAAAAAAAATCTTAAAAAACAATTAAACTAGCATCACAATTAAAACCCTGAAAATCAGGTTGGCATTAAAACAATTAAAACTAATTAAAAACCCTGAAAGGCCAGGCCAAACAGATGGGTTTTTAGGGCTCTCTTGAAGGTCAGTAAGGAATTAAGATTACGAAAGCAGAACATTAAGTGGCACCTTGGGGGGAAAAAGAGGTTGGTCCTCCTTTTTTCAAGGTGCCACATAGGTTTACCCATCTCATTTGTCAGACTTCTTTGGACATATGGATTCCAGCCAGCTAGTGAGCACAGGTCGCTGCCTTATATTCAGGCCATTGGTCAATTACAGTCAGTGACTGACACAGCTCTCCAGGATTTCAGGCATGAACTTTTTTCCAGTCCAGTCTGCAGATGCCAGGGACTGAAACTGGGGCCTTCTGCATTCAAAGTGTGTGCTCTACCCCTGAGCTACAGTTCTAGCCTCAGCCTCAAACCAAACCCAGTTCTAAAGAGCAGAGAAACCATCCCCACAGCAGGAACATATGCATCTCACATGAGGTGGGCCATGAGGGAGATGAAATGAGAAACAGACAGTGCAAGGCAATTGCACTTCCCTTTTCTTACCATGTTTCCAGACATCAAAAGCCAATTTGAGCAAAACACCCTGGGTTAGTTTTTACTCTGTAATACCCTAGCAGAACTAGAGATATGACTGGATGCCAGTCCAGAAGAACAGAATACACAATGAGAATCAGGGATATCAGAATGACGGGGAAGGAACAACATAAAAATAGGTTTGGTTGATTTGGTTTAAATTTGGTCTGATCATCATCAGACATATCTCTAAGAATAAGAGATGGCTGAGTGACCTGATCATAATCTGTGTGATGATGATGCCGAATTGGGGCCAGAGTACATTGTGATGTCTTGCGGAATAACAGAATAGCAGTAAGGCACCAGTTGGCCAAAATGTCAAATAATGACTAAATCATAATGCTGATCATGGGGGCTAGGGAAGCAGCAGGCCCCAGAAAGTACTGGGGAAAATATTAAGGCCCTCTGACAATAAGATGCTCCCGCATGCAGAGTGTATGATACAGCACAAAGTATAAGTGTATAAGTCATTTCTAACAAGTGTGTCAATGTAAAATGTGGGATACAGCCACCATGAACCAATAAAAAGTATTGCAAGAGAGCCAGAATGCTGCCTCCCTTTCCCAACTTGATGCTGTATCAACCCCTAACAGCCTCAGTGTTGAGCTCCCCACCCGGGAAGTGGATAATCTTAACATCGGTTGTAGCCTTGACTGGAATTGTTAGTAGTATTTAAGAAGAAAAAAAACAGGTTGCTTTTTTAGAAGTTATCATTCCTAGTGTCAGAGCCAGGATCAGGAACTAGCGTGAGAGTTGAATCAAACACTAGGGGTCAAATCAGGAACAACCAGGATCAGAAAGCAAGCCAAATGTCAAAGCCAAAGCCAAGGGTCAACATTTCAAAATCAGGGACAAACTAATGTCAACATCAAAACAAGGGGTCAACATTTCAAAATTAGGGATAAACTATTTAATATGTGTGGGGGCCAAAAATTGTCAGTTTTGCTGGGTCTGTTTAAACAGGCCAGCTCTGAAAGCCCTGTACCTTGATTTGGCTGGGAAGATTTTTCTTCAAGCTGAAGCTGGGAGAGAAGGAACTCTACCAGGAAAGAAGGAGTTTGGAAGGGCCAGCCAAAGGAAAAGATCAAGCAGTAGTCTTGTAAAAAGCAGGAATGTTATGATTTCAGAAAGCTGGCATTATCCTTGGATGCCCAGGTGACTTTGGTTTCCTGGTGCATTTTGTAGCAGCTTTGGTAGTTATGCCAGCTGTGGCCCTACCAGGAGAAAATGGCTCCAGCTTTGACCACAAATTCATTGGCTACGTCTGCTAGGCTTGATTATTACATGGGTTGCCTTTGATGCTGGTTTGGAAACTGCAGCTGATGCAGAATGCCATTGCTTGGATGCTGATGGGAGTGTGGCAGCATGGCAATGTGACTTCTATTCTACTATCAGCTAGGGATGTGAACAGAACTGGTTTGGAGGCCCTTTATGGGCCTCCGAACCAGTTCGAACGACTGGTTCGAAGGTGGGGGGGGGGATTCTGTCTTTAAGGGCGGGGAAGGGTGCACTTACTCCTCCCTCTACTTTCCACCCGCCGGCACTCGATTTTTAAAAAGTCTGTCGGGTTTTTTGAAATGCTACCGCCCTGTTGCCCGCTTGACTGGAAGTATCCAGAAGTACTCAACATGCCTGCGCACACATGTGTCGGGCAGATCACGTGCATGTGCCCAACGCGTGCAGGTGTGTCTGCTACTTCCGGTCCAGGGGACAATGGGGCAGTAGGGAGGTACACTCCCGCCCCGATGGACTTTCAAAAAACCGAGCACCAGCGGAGGAAGAGGGGGTAAGTGTACCCGCCCCCTCCCTTAAAGAAAGACCCCCCCACACACCTTTAAACGTCCCCAGCCCAGTTCCCTGCACATCTCTACTATCAGCTGCACTGGTTTCCAGTCCATTTCCCAGCCCAGATTAAAGTGCTAGTGTCAAAGCTCCACATGGCCTGGGGTTGGGTTATCTTAAGGACTGCCTATGCCCATATAAACCTCTCTGGGCTCTGACTGGCCTTGTTAACCCTGCTCTCTAGCCCTCCCCTCACTTATATCCATTTGACTGGGACCATAGACAGCTTCTACTGCTGCAGTTTTGCTATTGGTTTTGTTTCCTTGTTTATGAATTTATCATTTTATCACAGGTATTTTACATGGTAAATCGCCTTGTTAGGCTATTGATCTAAAAGATGGGGCATCGATGCCTTAAATAATAAATAAAGCTGAAAATGTCTTGCTCATCCAAAAGGCAGGACAGAGAGTTTGCTCCCTAATAGAAAGCAACATTTTAATTCAATTTATATATCTCTATAAATTGTATTTATATCCTGCCCTCCAGGGTTAACTTCTTTCAGGGTGGATAACAAAACAAGTTAAAACAATAGAATAATACAGTGCAGTAGAAAGATAAAACCACACTATAAAAACCAAATGGGAGATAAATTGGAAACCAGCAGAATAATATCAGAATCTTAGCTAATGGGAGTTGTGCTGTGCAGCACATAAGCACAACTACAGGCAAATTGGAGGAATGGACTGAAATAGTTTCTTACCCTCACTCTTTCAGAGCAGTCCTTCGGTGCGGCTTATTGGCAGACCAGCCGCATGTGAAGGAAAGAAAATCTATAACCCTCATCAGCCAGGGAGAGAGGGAGAGGACTCTGTCAAATGCTAATTTACCTGGCAATATTTCATCAGCCAGCAAGCACTTTTTCCACCTGGCGAGGCTGAGAATGAGATGCAGAGCTGACATCTCTAGGTCACCCTTATGAATCCAGCTCTAGTTAGGAGTCATTGCAGACTGTCATTGACATCTGTGAACAATCAGCCTAGGCAGTGACATTAGATGGGTGGTGAGGAAGGTGTTGTTGCTGCATAAGTACTGAAAATCTAGTAGTTCTCCAACTTTTCAGCCCTAGGGACTTGCTTGCTACTGAGCTGAAGGACCATCTGCTCCCATATGGAACTGCATGGTCCTTAATAGCTGCATCAGAGGCATTGCTCTAGGCAGCACCACCTTCGGTTATGAGGCAGTGGTGGCAGGAGACAGAGCCCTTGGCAGGGGGTGCCCCCACCCCTGGAGTGTGTTCCCTGGGGGCACTCACCTAGCACCTACTTTTTTATCTTTTAGGCACCAGCTGAAAGATCTATATTTTTTCTCAGTCTTTTAATGGAGAGTTCTGTTCTGAAACAAATAGTTCTGAAACAAATGCTTCTGTTCCTTGTATTATTGCCCCCTTTAAAGGTAAAATGTGCCGTTGAATCAGTGTCGACTCCTGGCGACCACAGAGCCCTGTGGTTGTTTTTGGTAGAATACAGGAGGGGTTTACCATTGCCTCCTCCAGTGCAGTGTGAGAGGATGCCTTTCAGCATCTTCCTATATCGCTTCTGCCCGATATAGGTGTTTCCCATAGTCTGGGAAACATACCAGGATTCGAACTGGCAACCTCGGGCCTGATAATCAAGTCATTTCCCCGCTGTGCCATTAGGTGCCCCCCCTTTAAAGCCCTTTTATTTGACATTTTGTTTTTACCATTTGTGGGGATTTTAACTGTGGTTTTTGTGTGTGGTAAATTGTTGAATTTTATTTTTAATGGCTTACATAATGTGCAGCGAGTCGCCAAAGTGATAAGCCAGCTTGCTGCTTCTGAGCCCCTTTAAACCCCACTGGCATGGCTTGCAAAGGTGAGGAGGCTCCATTGCTGTTATGGAGTTCTTCCTTGCACTCCCACTGCTACTCCCATTATTCCCAATGGGTGTAGCAGCAGCAGTGCAAGAACACACTGAGATGGTTCCCTGTCTCAAAATTCTCATAGCCTAACAAGAAACATAAGGTAAAACCAGCAACAGCCACTGGGGTAAAACCAGCAACGGCAAAAAAAAAAAAAACATTTGTGAAAAACAAAACCTTTGTATCGTTAACTGCTTTGGAAGCTTTCATGGGAAGGCCACCTAGAATTTTAAATAAATTAATAAATGAAGGCCTGGGCTAGGAAATTCAAATGGTTTCGGGTACCAAATTCTCAGCTCTGCGCCTGCCTCAGGATTATATATGTGGGTCTCTATGGATTTCCAGAGCATCCTGCGAGAACCACCATCTGAAACCATCACCCAAGGAGGCTCTATTTTTATGAGCAACTAAATATTAGTTATACATGCCAAAGACACAAATCCCTTGGCTTAAAAAAAAGGGGGGGTGTTGACTTGTGTCAATAACATTGCTCCCCTTATTGTGAGGTTTAAGAAAATAAGTACAGGAGATCTCTTTAAATACATGGCTTTATGGCAATTTAATATAGAATCTATCAAAGAGTAGGCCTTTAAATCTTGTTAGGGATCACCTCCACACTGAAATCCAAAATGGTGCCTCTGCCATTGCCTCATTTGGCTATTTCTGCAAAGGCCAGTTTTTGAATACAAGTGGCAAGCAGTAATTGGCAGCTCTAAGTGGCAAATCTAGCAAACGGCCATCTGAAAAAAGTTTCCAAGGCCCACTGCAGTGGACCAAGCTCCTGGATTTTCTTTGGAAGATTGCTCCATAATCTCAGGGCTATAACAGAAGACACCTTCTCATCTGACATCGCAGGTCATCACAAGTATTTGCTATAGCTACTAAATCTCCAAGTGCCAAGAGGGTAAGGTACATATGGAAGAAGGTGCTCACTCAAGTATAATATTTAGGAGAGACAGAGCTGTGCCTTGCTATGCATATTTAGAATAACTAGCTGACTGGGCGCATAGTGTCTGCACCCCTAGTTTGACTCTCCCCCCCTTCAGCCCCTTCTCCCTGACTCTGTCTTCCGGTGGGTGTCTCTGACACCTGCCTGGCCCGCTCCCCTCACCCTCCAGTTTCTCCATCCCCTCCGGCCACCTCCTCCTCTTCCTGGCGGCCCATCCGCCTCCTGACCCCCCGGCAGCAGCTCTACGGCCTCTTGCTGCGCATGAGCTCCTGCCGCCCAGCCAATCCGCTGGGTGCCGGGATGCATCCCCACGGGCACGTGTTCAATGATTAATGATAAAGATGGAAACTTGAATTTTAAGTTGAAATGCAGGAGGCTCGGATTGAACCGAGTCCAACATATTTTAATGTTCTGAAGCTGTGCTGAGTGATTCTGCTAACATTATCAACAACATTTGATTTTGCTTTACTGACCTTGCGATATTTCTGCATATACACTGTGGGCTGTATTTAGATATGGATCTAACCTTCATTTGTCATGAACTATCAAATTCAGTCAAAACATTGCATGCCAGCTACCAAATTGTCAGAGCTAAATTGTAGGCAGCTGCTGAGTGGGAGCAAGAAGGCAACCCAGCAGTCAGATCTGGGGGTCAAGCCAAAAGCCAGAGTAAATCAAGGGCCAGAGACAGAAAGATTGGTTGCCCACCTTGAATAGAAAGCCTGTATAGCGCTTCCTTTTGAAGGAAGCAAATGGCAAGCTTGGGTGGGTGGAGGTATTACAATGCCTGGGAAGGAACCTGTTACTCTCTAGGGCAGATGTTCCCAGCCTTGAATTCCTAGATGTTGTTGGACAACTCCCATCATCCACAGTCATAGCTGGGGATGATGGGAGTTGTATTCCAACAACATCTGGGAACCCAAGGTTAGGAACACCCGATCTAGGGAGATTCTCCAGCCCAGACCCTTAGCAGCTCATCACACAGGGCATCCAGAACTTGGCATTGGCAGCTCCTGACAGTTGGGGGCCAAATAATTTGTGGGCTCATGTACTATTTTGTTCAATCCTCATATGTATTTGTTGTCTCAAAATAAAGGCAATATCCTTTATTTCTTCTTTCTGGAAGCCTGTAATTTCTGCACTCACTGCTTGTATCATCTTCCTATAGACCACAATTGAATGGGGACTTGTGAATAATTTAATCTACCCCCACTCACTGAAATAGGGTATACGGCATTCTGTGTTTTCTTTCACGCATCTAAAGGAGAACACCTTTCTAGGTAATTTGTTCAGTTCTTGAGCTGCTCTTCTGCTTCATTTTTGTGCTAACTAAAGCTAAATCTATCTCTCTGCGTAAGGGGACAGGAATCCTTAACCAGAGCCCCTGGCAGGCAGATATAGGCACTTTATTCTCTGCACCACCATGGCAATTGCCAGGAGAGGGAGCTGGTGACCTGCTCTCTGCTGTGCTTTGGTGCTACCCATGCAACTAGCCAGAGGACAGCTGTCCAGCTCTGCAGTTGTCAGGTGACACACAAAAGCCAATAGAGTTCTATCTAGCCCTATAAAGTCTCAGACTCTGCCCTAGCTGCTCAGTCTGATCAACTTGTGGCACAAGTGAAGATGAAGAGCAGCTGCTTGTCAGACTATTGGCTCTTGCTTCTTTGCATATTGTCTGTGTTGCCTCCAGACTGCCTGTCCCAACTGACAGCATCATTTAAAAATAATGTGATTTTCTGCAGAAAAGGAGAGCAAGATTGTCTGACTGAAGTCCGTTGCAATCTTATGCACAGCTATCTGGGAACAAGCCCCATTGAACACGTTGCCACTGAGCACTGAGTAAATATGAATGGGATTGGGTGGCATATGTTTTTAAGCTCTCAGCACCATTCATCCCCAAGTCTTCTTTGTCTAGGCTTAGTGTAGTCATCTCAGCTCCATCAGTCTGTCTTCACAGGACTTCCATTCAGACTTTGCAACTCTCTTGTACATCCTTTCCAACTTGGCAACATCCTTCTTGAACTATGGAGCCCAGCAGAGCATACTATTCCAGATGAGAATATGGAAAGAGTATCACTCTTTCCAGTGAGAATATGGTCTTGCCATCTTTCTGATTTGTGATTCACTATTACCTCATATACTTCCTTCTAGCTATTTATTTCCCATTTTAATATTCTGAAATGTCTATACTTTTTATTACTTTTCTAGAACCTGTCTCAAAAGCTGAAAATGAAATGTGGCAGTACAGAGAAGTTCCCAGTGGGCCACTATTGTGATGGGATTTCACCCCCTCCTCTTCATAATTTATTTTAAGTCATAGACCTGCTGGCAAAAAAAGAAAAGAAAAGAAAAGGTGATTTCTTTGAATCAGCATGTGAAAATCAACTCTCATCTCTCTGCACTCCATTCCAATACACAGCACACTGTGCCTTGTTCCAGCATAAACTTTTCACATCTGACCCTTTCCCTGAGCATTCAAAAACTCTTGTGAACATTCTATGACATCTCTTATGTCTGGGGGCGGGAAGTGTCAGAGACAGATAAAAACTGGTGGTTGAGCAAATATGTACACTGCAAGCATTTAAGCAGATATGGTGGCCACTGGAAATCTTCCGTCTCCAATTTGAGGCTGCTTCACCTAATGGCACAGCAGGGAAGTAAATGCCTAGATAGCAAGAGGCTGTTGGTTCGAATCCCCGTTGGTGTGTTTCCCAGAATATGGGAAACTCCTATATCGGGCAGCAGCGATATAGGAAGTTGCTGAAAGGCATCATACTGCGTGGGAGAAGGTGATGTTGAACTCCTCCAGTATTCTACCATGAAAACCACATGGCTCTGTGGTCGCCAGGAGAACACCAACTCGATGGCACAACCTTTCCTTTTCAGTTGTAAGAATTCGTGGGGCTCATTATTCCATCCTATCTGTGTCTTGATCTCTTATGTGTTCCAGCTTATTTAACAATGCAGGCTCCAATCATCAGATTTCAAGAGAGAGAAGTGACAGGGCCCATTTTCAAACTTTTCTAATAATAAGGTGTGTTGGGTCAAATGTCTATTACACTTCAGCTGTTTGCTGCAGACGTATCTGTCAGGGCCACCCCTGGATCCATGGATGTGGGAAATTGTATCCAAATCTAGAGGAAGTGTGCTCCAGCTCAGGGGTCTTGATAGCTGGAGCTACTAGGATCTGGTGACTGGGGAAGATGGGACGAGAAATGCTGCATTCTATTTCCTGCCAGTTTTAGGGGCCAATCTTAAACATATAAAGCTTCTATATACTGAGTCAGACCATTCATCCATCCAGTGCAGTATTACCTACAATGATTGGCAGTGGATTTCCAGGGTTTTAGACAGAGGTCTTTCCCAGCCTTACCTGGAGATGCTAGGGATTGAGCCTGAGACCTTTTGCATTCCTGGTATGTATTCCTTTCTGTATCTGAGAACATCCACTGTAGCTCAGATCATGAAGTTTCTAGTTTAAGCCCTGAAATCCTTGTTGGCATGTCTGTCCATCTGTCTATCTAGAGAGGGACAGAAAGAAAGAAGGAAATATGGGAGGAAAACTTAATGATCCTGAGCATCATGAATCATAGCACTGTATAGACAGAGGTGCTTTCTCCCCTAGACTTCTGGGCTGAAGTCATAGGAACATAGGAAGCTGCCATATACTGAGTCAGACCATTGGTCTATCTAGCTCAGTATTGTCTACACAGACTGGTGGCAGCTTCTCCAAGGTTGCAGGCAAGAATCTCTCTCAGCCCTATCTTGGAGAAGCCAGGGAGGGAACTTGAAGCTTTCTGCTCTTCCAGGGCCTCCACACCCCTGCCCCCCCCAAATCCTTTTTAGTATGTCCCAGATGGTGTGGTCACATTGAAAGGTGTTTAAAATACTGTGTGTGGGGGGTGGGGGGTGGGGGTGGGGGTTCCAAAGGCATTTAGATCCAGGCTCCAAAATTACCTAGGTGTAATTTACACTGTGCAGATGTGTAAAAGCAATAAAGCAATGATTGCCATAATTCTTGTATAAGCCCCTGATAAGGGCTAGGTTTTATTCACTTAATGGGGAAAAGAAGCTGAAGTATAAACACAAAAAACAAAGTGTTGGTTATTACCTTTAAAGCCCTGAATGGCTTGGGTCCGAGATATCTTAGAGAGTGCCTTATTTTACATGATCCCCACCGCACATTAAGGTCATCTGAGGAGGTCCGTCTCCAGTTACCACCGGTTCGTTTGGTGGCGACTCAGAGGCGGGCCTTCTCTGTAGCTGCTCCCGGGCTGTGGAATGCACTCGCAGCAGAAATTCGCAATTTTAATTCCTTACTGACCTTCAAGAGGGCCCTTAAAACCCATCTGTTTGGCCTGGCCTTTCAGGATTTTTAATTAGTTTTAATTGTTTTAATGCTAATCTGATTTCCAGGGTTTTAATTGTTCTGATAGTTTAATTGTTTTTAAAGATTTTTTTAAAATTGGTGTTCATATTTTTTATTTCTGTTTTAATTGTTATTGGTTTTAATGGTTTCTGTTTTTAATTGTAAACCGCCCTGAGCCATTTCAGAAGGGCGGTATAAAAATTGAATAAACAAACAAACAAACAAACAAATATGACGGCCTGCTTAGAAGAAAGAAGAAAGGAGAAGCTGTTAGTATAAGTGAAAAAAAAACTGTACTGTAGGCTGCAGAAAATGGAAAATGAACAGTTTTATAAGCAAGAGAGAGTTGTATGTCGATCAGACATTAGGCGTAATTGCTACTGTGGTGTGATTCACATCAGGCTAGGAAAGCCCATGTATGTAATTATTACTGCAGGGTTTCAATACTAGGATAAAGTAGCTCAGCAGAAGGCAGTTCCATTGCCTTACCCCCTGTCCACTGTAGACTGAATGAAGATGGAGATAATTTCAATCTGCCACATTTTGTAAATGACAATTGCACATGGACACTATGAGATGCTAAATAGCAGCACTCTGCATGAAGATCCTTATCCTGTAAATCACAAACTAAAATCGTAATGTGTCATGGCCCAGGAACAAGGCTGGCTCAGGCGGGTTGGGGGGGGGGAGTAAACACCCCTGAGAAGTGGCTTGCCCCCTCCCACCCCATTTCTGTTTCAGAAATCTAATATGCGAGACACAGCTCACCCACCCATAAATGGACACTGTCCCTTCTGTGCCCCACATCTTCCCCCCCCTGGTGCCACTACTGCCCAGGAACCAGTCCTCCTATTATCAGAAGAGAGGGCTGAGAACCCAGAGGCTGCAGGGCACAGGGACCACTCGCAGAATAAGTTTTTGAAAGTACCACTTCAAGAAGGGAACCCCAGGAGCCGGCCCTAGTACAGCCTAAGAAGTGGCCCCACCCTTATCCTCCAATAACTCCTCAGAACCCCCAGAAGTACAGGAAACTCTCCATCATTGCTGGAACCAGCACTTGAGAAACAGAGTATGGTCCCTTTGAATACAATGAATATTTATATACTGCTTCTCAACAAAAGTGATCAAACCAGTTTACTATCTCTATCTCTATCTCTATCTCTATCTCTATCTCTATCTCTATCTCTATCTCTATCTCTATCTCTATCTCTATCTCTTTCTCTTTTTCTCTTTCTCTTTCTCTATCTAATGGAGCCCTGTCCCCAAAGGACTCACAGTCTAAAAAAGAAACATAAGATAGACACCAGCAACAGCCACTGGAGAGATGCTATGCTGAGGGTGGATAGGGCCAGTTGCTCTCTCCCTGCTAAATAACGAGAACCACCACTTTTAAAAGGTGCTTCCTTGTTCCGTTAGCAGGGAGCCTTTACAGCTCCTGCAGAGTTGGAAACATCACTTGGATGGAAGGTCTGTATAAGCCCACAGTTAGGTACAGGTCCTTGCTGAAGTGATAGTCTTTCTTGTTGCCTTGTATCCAGCTGTTGCTCAGCTAGTGATCTATCTGTGGTCCTGTTCTGGTCTAGTGAATTACTCTGGTCCTGATTCTCTGCCTGCGTCTCTGCTGGGATCCCTGCTAATATAGCCTCTAGAAATTAAATCTCCTGAGTGGGTGAGTGGATGCATTGTGTCTCTAATGCAGGGCAGCTCAACTTCGGCCCTCCTGCAGATGTTGGCCTACAACTCCCATAATCCCTGGCTATTGGCCACGGTGCCGGGGGATTATTTATTTATTTATTCGATTTCTATACTGCCCTTCCAAAAATGGCTCAGGGCGGTTTACACAGAGAAATAATAAATAAATAGGATGGATCCCTGTCCCCAGAGGGCTCACATTCTAAAAAGAAACATAAGATAGACACCAGCAACAGTCACTGGAGGTATTGTGCTGGGGGCGGATAGGGCCAGTTACTCTCCCCCTGATAAATAAAGAGAACCACCACATTAAAAGGTGCCTCTTTGTCAAGTTAGCAGGGGTTTATGGGAGTTGTAGTCCAAAAACAGCTGGGGGAGCAAAGTTGAGCAGGGCTGCTCTAATGCATCTGCATGTGATGTAAATGGGTGCACAACATTAAGGCACTATGCAGTGAATAGCATCTAGCCAGCGGGTGGAATCCAATCTTCAGTAATGTGTAATAGCGCTGCCACCAAACAGACCTTTGTGCTCTAGGCTGAGTCGACCACAACAGCCTTTCAAACTTTTGTTGCAAAACAAACTTTGGTAGGGCCTGTAGGTGTGGGCTGGAGAAACAGAAGCTACAATTTTTCTTTAGAGGTAAACAAGAAATTTTTACTATGCAAATAGTTCAATATTAAATCAAACGTTGCTTCACAAGTTTACTACCAACCCCCCACCATTAACCTAAAGAGAATAAGGAACAAACAAGATGTGGTAAAAAAATGCATCCACCAACCTAACTCTCACTCAGAGGTGCACCTAGGTAATTTTGGAGCCTAGACCTAAAAGCCTTTAGAGCTTCCCCCTCCCTGCCCTGGCTGCAAGTTAAGCATCCTACCCCCCCCCCCCACACACAGTATTTTAAACACTTTTTGAAGGCACAAACTGCAACTGAACTCACAAGAATGTAAGAATATAAAACAAGTACTGTATATTTATGCAAATATGCATTAGCAGAAACATTTCAACATGCAACTTAACATCTTCCCATCCCACATATTTATTTCCCCACTCCTCCCCTTGTCTCTAAAGCACCTGGTGCAGGTCACAATCACACTTGGCTGCCCGATGCAGTGTGGGCCAGCAGTGGACCATGGCGACCACACCAGCCAGGACTGACTAAAGAAGGTTTGGGGGGCCCTAGGGGTTGTGGAGGCCCTGGACTTCGGCCCAGAGGTCCAGGGGTAAGCATGCTTCTGTTCTCACTGAGCCCTAACCTAGTCCTGGATGATCACCTTTAGTAACTCTGGCTTTTCCTTAGTTCAGCCTAAGGTGCTGTTCTTTTCCTGTTCTTAGTGATTTCAGCCCTGCAGAGATTACATCACTCAGCCTGTGATTTAACAGCTCTATCTACTGCTACAGCTTTGTACCAGCAATTCTTCTGTTCTGCAGTCTCTCTCAGGCTTTCTTCAAGGCTTCAGCTTTGACTGCAAGCTGAACTCCTCTCTGATTCTGCAATGCATTCTTCTTCTCTTTCTCCTCCTCCTCCCTTCTCCTCACTTTCTCCAGACTCTAACTTCCAAAGCTCACATCTGACTAACTCTCTGAACAACCCTTCTATATATTCACAAAATTCCCACCTGTACTTTAAAAAATCTCCAATCAGCCCAACTCAAAGTTCCCTCCATTTTTGAAAACATAACCAATAGATTTAAAATTTCCCTTCCCTCCAAAACCAAACTGTCAAAACAGTTTTCTCAAAAGTGAATCTAAAGTACAACAGGCATGAACTTTTGACAGCATATTCTAACACAGGGACTTTGCTGCAAGCATTTTATACATACAGTCTATTTTACAGTAATGAAGAGGGAATAACCAATTTACAGTTTGGGAATAACCAGTTTACAGTTAATTTATGATACAAGGGCTTTTTTGTAAAAACCAAGAGGTCTAGGCCTTGTTTCTCCACACATGGCCACACTCCTTTCACATTCACAGGTATGTCCCTATTTTCATCTGTGAAATTCTGGAAGGTGTGTGTACATATAATAATTTTTAAAACACAGTTAATAGTGATCAGTTCTTCAGCATCTTAAATAAGATCTTAATAAACTAAGCAATAACCAGAAACTTTGAGAAGTTAAATTGAAATTGTGCAGCAATTATCTAACTAATATGTACATCAGTGGTGTGGAACAGGGTCTACATCTTACAAGAAATTAGCACGATCACTCATGCAATTCAAAGTACAAAACAAAATGGATTGCTTTTAGGTGTTGCAGAGGCTTCTCTTGAATCATTGTTCAGAGAGAGGAGGCCAACAGTTTAAGATCTTTAACAGTTTCACACATAAGGGCAGTAATTAAAGTCCTTACAATCCTGAAATGTGTAACCGGTTGGCTTGAGCTGTGCTGATGCCATCATGGCTATGATCCTAGAATTTTGATCTGGGGGGTTTCCTGCCAACATCCCAGGTAGAAAGTGCTGGCTAAGAAAGTCTATAACTAGCACCAGGCAATGAGTGAGGATTCCGTCAGCTGGCTATTCACCTAGCAATATTGCATTGGTCAACAGTTTTTTTCTAAATGGTAGGATCAGGAGTGAAACAGATAGTCATCTCTGTTCAAGTTTTGCAAAGAGAGCGTGCCACATGTGCTCAGTTCCATAATCATTAATCCATCCTCCTCACTAGTCCCCTGATTGCTTGTAATTCAACAAGGAGATTGGATGACAGATCTTACTGGTTGCTGGTATTTCCAGAGGAGGGGCCTGTTGCTAGGAGATCATGTTCTCTAACCAACCCTATTTGCCAGGAAGAGTGCCTAATTTGTTTTTGTACCTGTCCTGCTAAATCATTCTCCCTCTTTTATTTTAAATTATAAGCTGCTTTCTACAACAAAAGTGTCCAAATGGTGTACAATAAAAATCAGAACAAAGATCAGATTAAAAACAATTCTAGATAGATAGATAGATAGATAGTCCTTATTTATGCCATTTTGGGATGCCTTGTTAAATATTGCTAAATAATTGCTAGAGTTGTAATTTCCAGGAATCACCTCCCTACCCAGGATCTCTAGAACTTAATTTTCAGAGTGTGGAATGTATGCATCTTCCAGGGGTGTAGCTATAATTGAGCGGGTGGGTTCAAAGAACCCAGGCCACCCAGCTCCTGAGGGGCCCTCAGCTCCACCCTTTCCCTGTTTTCTTCATGATCTCTCTCACTCTGCCGCTGGGGAGAGGGGTGAACATGGGCCCCCGCTCCCTAGCTACACCCTTGGCATCTTCTCTCTAGCACACATGCATGTGAATGCAAGCACATGGACGCTGAGGTGACATGCAGTACACAGCCTACTCTTTTACACGTTGCAGCTGCTGAGGTAATTTTGAACTGTGTCCGGGGATGTAGCTATAATTGAACAAGGGGGGACAAATGTCCCTGGGCCCCTGAGGGAGAGGGCCCACTAGCTGGGCAACAACCTGCTCTTCACTCTCCTCTCCCACATCCTTGGCTCCCTGGTACACTGTTGGCTCCTGATAGGAGGACTCATCTTGGCTTCAGAAATGATGAGTCCTCTCAAGGAGATATATATGTGAATAGGAACACAGGAACATAGGAAGCTGCCTTATACTGAGTCAGATCATTAGTCCATCTAGCTCAGTATTATCTACACAGACTGGTAGCAGCAGGGGCAGAGTCACCATTGGGCCAACGGGTTCAAAGAACCCGGGTCGCCACCAATCAGGGGCCACGGGTGCGACCCCAGACACTCTCCCCATGTCTGACATCAGACGCAGGGTGCGTTATTTTGGTCTCAAACAGGGCCACACAGCCCTGTTTGGAGCAAAAATCAGCTTGTGCTGCGTTGGCAGCATGGCTGGAGACTCTCCCTGCCTTAAAGGCAAGGCAAGACGCTCCTGGTCTCACTGCCAACGCAGCAGGGACGATTGATCTCCCTCTCAAATGGGGCCATGTGGCCTTGTTTAGGAGAGAGATCGGCCCTGGCTGCATTGGCAGCACAGCAGGAATGGCTCTCCCTGCCTTTAAGGCAGGGAGAGTCTCCAGCCGTGCTGCCAACGCAGTGTGGGCCGATCTCCCTTCCAAATAGGGCCTCGTTTGTCAGACACGGGGCATGTCAGACACGGGACATTTGTCAGACACGGGGCATGGCTAGCCGGGCCCCTGCATCTGACATTAGATGTGGGGAGTGGGGCTAGGGGGCCGCGGCGGCAGCCGCACATATGCCACCGTCAGCCTCCCTACGCTGCTGAGTAGCAGCTTCTCCAAGGTTGCAGGGAAGAGTCTCTCTGAAAATCAGTTAATAAAAAGCACCAGAATAGGGGTATTTCACTGATTTATTGAAGTCCGTCAATGATGGAGTCTGGCAGACCTCCACGGAAAGGGCATTCCACCATTGCAACAGCAGCAGCAGCACCAACAAGGTCCTGTCACTACCAACTGAACCTAGGACAGAAGTGGGCCAGCAAACATGGCCTGTTAGGAAGATCTCAAAGCCTGGGTAGGTTCATCTGGGTGCAGGCAGTCCTTAAGGTACCCCAGTTCCAGGCCATGTTCTTAAACATCCCGCTCATGTAAACAAGAGCATCACATATGACTGTGCTTTGGTTGTCTGATAAATGGAATGCATTTTGTGCCAACGACAGGGAGGAAAGAGAACAAAAATGTAATCAGTACATACTACCCACCTAGGACATTCCAGTAGAGCGATGGAACAGTTCTTTTGGTTTATATCTGATTCGAGCCGTGGTTGGGGAGGGAGGAATAATTTTAAGAACAAATCAATCATTTGATATAACCAAGGGACTATAAATATTATTGTGTTCAGTCTTTGTTCAAGTTCTGCCACTTTCAGACTGAACTCAAATCACATGGGACTTTATTGAGACACATCCATCTGGCCACTCTGCTTAGTGGAAATATCTGATCAGCCATATATGATGATGGAAAGAAACACTGAATATTGATCCAGTAAACCAAATATTTTCAAATGTGTGTTTGTGTGCGTATTGGCAACTCCCCCTTCACCCTAAATCCAGGTAACAGCTGGCATCTTTCCACTCTGCCCCCAATTGTCTTGAATCCTGCCGATGGCAATAGTAACAGTGGCTGATATCCTGGCTAAATTACTCAATAGAACATCTAAATTTTAATAGGACTTCTTCTAGTAAATTCAGTCAGGATGTCAGCCTGTATAAATAGTATTTAGCACTTACATGATGCTTTAGGGTGCTCAGTGTATTTCACATACTTTATTACAGCAATCCCATAAATTAGGTCAATTATTATCCCTGTTCGCAGATGAGGGGCCGGGGCAGATAGAGTGTCTTGCCTAAGGGCGTTCTGTGAGTTCATGGAAGAGGCAACATTTGAGCCATTGGTTCATAGCTCTGTCCCCTGGGCACTAGTTCTCCATTTAACTACAAATCATTACCTAATCCATGACCTCAGTTCATTAATCAGCATGAGAAGACATGGGGCTTCATTTCATTTGCTCATGGACTCTAATCATTAATATTCTCATGCCCAATACAGCCACTACAGAAATTCAGAGCAAGTGAGGCAATACCTTTTATTGGCCAACTAAGGCTCAGAAAGGCTGGACATGTGAGCAGTCAGGTTACACAGAGGCAGGGCCAGCCCTAGGGTTTTTGGTGCCCAAGGTCAAGTTTGACTTTGGCACCCCCTCAACTGAGAAGTCTGGAACCCCAGCTTTAACTTGAGCCATGCAGAATGCTCATTCACCAGGGCGAATGACTAGTCCACACAGATGACCAGAGGATTACTAGCCCAAACTGGTTTGGGGGTACAGTGAGAGAGGGGAAAAAACACTGAGGAGCTTGGAGCCCACCTGACACCCACCATTCCTCTATTGTCACCACCTCCTCCACCCCCACAGCAGTGCAGACCCTGCGATCCTCAGGGCCAACCAAAACTCTGTCTTCCTGAAACAGCCATGGCCAGTGTGGGCGCCACCAGAAGTGGGGCAGTGAGAGGCACCTGTAAGCATAAACTAGAAGATGCCTACCTCCATACTTTAATTAAAGTTGCCCTGAGCTGCAGCGGGCCACCCAGCACAACCTCACTTGGCTTCCACAGAGCTGATCCCCCTCTGGCAGCCAGGTTAGTGGCGGAGCTGATCCCCTGCCACAGGGAGTGCTGGGCGGTGTGCTGCAGCTTGGGGAAGCTTGCAGGTCCTGACGGAGTGGAGGTAAGCACCTTTTAATTTATGCTTAATGGTGACTCTCACTGCCCCCTCCCCCGTGGCACCTGCTCCAGCCTGCCTTATTTATTTATTTATTTATTTATTACATTTGTACACCGCCCCAAACTTTCATCTCTGGGCGGTTAACAATAGTATAAAACAAGTTAAAATATATACATAAACTTAAAACTATTTTAACAATTTAAAAATCATCCACAAATTAAAACCTTAAAAATTTAAAGAACGGGAAAATTATTAATTAATTAATTAATTTATTTATAAATAAACATTATTTATAAATAATTATTTATTCAATTTCTATACCGCCCTTCCAAAAATGGCTCAGGGCGGTTTACACAGAGAAATAATAAATAAATAAGATGGATCCCTGTCCCCAAAGGGCTCACAATCTAAAAAGAAACATCAGATAGACACCAGCAACAGTCACCGGAGGGGTGCTGTGCTGGGGGTGGAGAGGGCCAGTTACTCTCCCCCTGCTCAATAAAGAGAATCACCACGTTAAAAGGTGCCTCTTTGCCCAGTTAGCTTTACTGCCCTGAAAGGCAGCTTTTAATGGTGTCGCAAGGAGCTTCCCTCCACAACTCGCACCAGGCCTGACTGCAGCCAAGTCAAGCATTGCACACACCACTTATGTCCTGTTTTGGATTTGGGCACTTTAGATACCAGGATTCATACCAGCTGAGCAGCTGCAGCCGGAACAGAATGAAGTGAGGCAGAGAGTAGTCAGGGGCAGAGCATACTGGGGTGGGGGGGAGGAGGACCAGGAGGAAAGCAAGCCAGAGACCAGCTAGGAGGTGAGCCCTGACCACTCAACTTCTGCCCAGGGAGCTTTGGCACCCCCTCAAGAATTGGTGCCCTAGGCCAGGGATTCTCAACGTTGGGTCCTCAGATGTTTTTGGACTTCAACTCCCATAATCCCCAACCAAAGGCCTTTGGGACTGGGGATTATGGGAGTTGAAGTCCAAAAACATCTGAGGATCCAACATTGAGAATCCCTGCCCTATGCAACCATCTAGGCATGCCAAGTGGATGGGCCAGTCCTGCACAGAGAGAGCCCTTCTTCACAGATAAATGCTCAAAATAAAGGATGGTCTTAAAGGGCAAGTGATATTAGCCTGATGTTCTTCTTCAACAGCAGCAAGTTTGGAGTCACACTAATTGGACTGCAAACCCGCTTGTTTTGCTGGATATATTAGGCTACATCTCCCCCAGAAACAAGTTACTACAATTTTTAGTAAGACGTAAGAAAAAATATCCAGCAAGGAAATGCATAGAATGCTAAGCATTGTTTCCTTTAAAGTACCAATGGATCAATTACAGAACCAATGGGTTCTGGTAAGGAAGAGAATGGGCAATTCAGCATGGGCTCACTGTGACCTGCCCTTCAGATAATGGACAGAAAATAAGGCCATTATATAATGCTAATTCAGAAAAGCCCTAACAGGATATCAGGGCTGGAGTCTCACTGTTTTTTGCATTACAGTAATGATGCTTTGATCTACTCTGGTCTTCTGTAGATTTCTCCATGGTGAATTAGTTACAATTCCTCTGGCAGAAAGCACTAGCAGGCAATTTCTGAGGAATTACACCTGCATATTCTTTGAACCTCTGCTTCAAAAATCAGATATAGATTTCTTTTCTGTATTTTTTCCCCCTTCAGTGTGCCATGTGACAGGGATGGAAAGGAATACATAATATTATGATATGCATTTTTGCCCTTTTAACAAGAATATCTGGCCTATTCAAGTCAATTGCTTTGACTGTAATTTCAAATTTATCCAAATAAAGTATCCATCTACCCCTCCCTCCAACCTTCCCCCTGCTTTCTTATGGTATTTTATTATTGTTCTAATGATTGGTATTATCATGATCATTTCCAAAGATATTGGCTCACTTACACTCCCTCTGCCTAGCAATGAAGTGTTCATTCAGTTGTGCAAGAACACTGTTGTACAAGACTCTAGCATGGCACAAACACCATTGCGCAATAGTGGTTCTTTGATAATAATAGGTTTCTCACACAATGGTAATTGAATAATTCTAGCATCCGGCACAAGAGTGCTCTTGAACAACTGCACAAAGCCAGATCCTTAAATTTTGGCCATTGGCACACTATTGCTTATGAGTTTTTTGGCAATGTCTATCCTCCTAGAGATGGAACATAAGTGACAGCAGCTTTCAGCTTTCAGATAACACAGCTTTCAGTGTGTTATCACCTCTTTATCCCTACCTGCAAATAATTAGGATTACATTGCAGTCATTTTTGCACAGGGGAAAGGATTAGGGATAGGGTAGGGCAACAATGAACAAATTGTGGTACTGTCTCCATGGAGTAATCTTTGGAGGACATTCCTGCCAATTTTCATTTCCATTCCTCTGACATTGATAAAATGTTATTATTTTTGTTTTGTATTTTTAAAATTTGTATTTTTAAAAACTTTAAAAAGCTTTTAAAGCACCACTGCATATTTGGCCAGTGCAGGCCTGACTGTCAGAACAAAATATAACCACAAAATATAATAAATAAGCAGCCAAAATAAAACCACAATCAACCACTAAAATCCAGCACTGGACCACCAGCCAGTACATCAGGCTCCCTAAAAGGCACAATGAATAAGCTAGGTGTTAACATAGTGCCTGAAGGTTTTAAGAGAAGGGACAAAATGTCCTTCTGTCGAGAGGACATTATATGATTGGCACCGCCACCAAAAAGACCCTGCTCCTAGTGGATGCCCAACACACCTCTGATAGCAAGAACAGCTGTTGCAAGGCCTCCAGTTATGATCAGAGCATAAGGGAAGGCACATATGGTGGGAAATGATATTTAAAGTACTAACGTTCCTAACTGTTTAGAACATTCCCCAGTCACCACCCACCTTGGCAAGGGGATTCAGAGGATTATTAGAGGATTATTGTAAAGGGTCTCCAAGAATTATCATAAAATATGTGCCATTGTTTTCGATGGAGAGTCAGCCCTCTGCTGGTTTCTTGCCTTTCCAACTTTCTGCTGTTCTGTGTTTCAGGTCCTTGCCTCTTTTCATTTTCACAATGCTCATGTTGACCAGAGACATCTGCTGGCCATCTAAGAAACTAACACCCCAAACAACAGTTAAAAATGCAGCTGCTCACAGTGGAAAGCAACAGAAAACCATGACACATAAAAGCAACAACTATCACCAGTATTCTCAGTATTCCCAGCACACCACATAGTTCCTGCAGTGAAGAATTTCAAATGAAATACAAACCAAAAAAACCCTTCTGAAATTCAGACATGTCTGACCATACATAGTGTTCATAGTTATTTAATCAGCACCTCAGCACATTCCCCTCACATGAATTGTTACCATCATGAATGCAGAGAAAGCTGTGCAATGAAGGTGCAGCAGGGAAGAGCAGAAGTAGGCTAGGCGTGAGGGGATACTTTCCCTCAAGGCCTCTTACTCCATAGCAGACCCATAGAGAAGACTGTCTGGAACGTTCTTGATTGATTAAGTGCCGTCAAGTCAGTGTCGACTCTTAGCGACCACATAGATGGATTCTCTCCAGGATGATCTGTCTTCAACTTGGCCTACTTTTGCTTTCTGAAAAGTACTTCTTAACCATTATTTCTGGCTGGCACTTTGGCTAGTAGAGTTAAGTTAGAAAGCATACTTAAATCTCATTCCATTCAAAAGCCATTTGGTGGTGTTTCATCTGTCTCCAAACCAAGTGGCTTTTCAGTCCCAGGTGGAGTGAGACTTACAGTAAGCATTCCTTTGTTATTAACACTGTTAATATTCCAGTTGGTGAAAAACATCTTCATGCTTCTTGGACTGGATGTAGAGCATTTTGCTGCAGTTTGCAGGCAGGTCCTTTCACTCTTGGGTTACTCACACTCTTAATCCCCCTTCAGCCTCACATGCACATTCCAGCAAAAAAGAAAGAAGCAGCACTATCGGACAAGGTGATAGCTAAGGGGGCTTCTCCCTCTCCTAACTGCCACC
The DNA here is from genome assembly GCF_027244095.1 of Hemicordylus capensis. Lineage (NCBI taxonomy): Eukaryota > Metazoa > Chordata > Lepidosauria > Squamata > Cordylidae > Hemicordylus > Hemicordylus capensis. The sequence goes on along the minus strand of NC_069661.1, from coordinate 219,984,454 downwards.
GCAGAAAGCCAGTAGAACCATCTTGCCTCGAGGGGAAGAGAGAGAAAACAGGACAGCTCATCAGATAACCTGACTGAAGGGAGCAGCATGACAAAAGCAGGCAATATTATATATGTAAGTCTTCAGTTGTCCTGTTATGACAGGAATGGAAGATGGCACTGCAAACAAAGGTTTTAAACCACATCACAAATACAAATATGACAAATATTTATATACCGCTTTTCAACAGAAGTTCCCAAAGCAGTTTCTCTCTCTCTCTCTCTCTCTCTCTCTCTCTCTCTCTCTCTCTCTCTCTCTCTCTCTCTCTCATAAAATGGCTCCCTGTCCCCGAAAGGCTAACTATCTTACATCATTCAATGTATTCTTCATTTGCGTGGCATCCGTGCATGTGTGGAGGCCAGAACCAAGTTGCCGCTGAACCAGCAGCTTGGTAAAGGTGTGCGGGGGGGTGTACTTGGGGCAGTGCCAGCAGGGTGAGTGGCAGCAAGCGGCGGCACCAGCAAGCATGCCGGCTGGGATTTTTCTCTCTCTCACCGTCCCCCACCCAGCTGCCCCTTACCCTTTGAAGGGCCCCCCACCCCTGTACTTGCAAAGGGGAATCCTTACTGGATTCTCCTTTACAAGTAATGGCTGCCCTGAACTGCCCAAACTGGTTCAAATAAAAGGACCAGGCTGGCTGGTCAGTTTGAATGAACTGGTTCAGAGCAACGTGGTTTGGTTTGAATAGATTTGTATTTGAACTGAACTGCATTTTTTGGTTCATGAACACCCCTAACCTCCCCTGCTAACTTGGCAAAGAGGCACCTTTTTAATGTGGTGATTCTCTTTATTGAGCAGGGGGAGAGTAACTGGCCCTACCTACCCCCAGCACAGTACCTCCAGTGACGGTTGCTGGTGTCTATCATGCTTCTTTTTAGAATGTGAGCCCTTTGGGGACAGGGTTCCATCTTATTTGTTTGTTATTTCTCTGTGTAAACCGCCCTGAGCCATTTTTGGAAGGGCGGTATAGAAATCGAATGAATGAATGAATGAATAACCAACCAACCCTTGGCTGTGCAGGGCAGATGTTGGTCCAGTTGCGGCTCATCTATCATGCTGCTGGGGAGAAGAGGAAGCCCAGAAGGAGGGATCCCACATCTGTCTCTTGTCTTGTCTCTTGTGTGCCCTGCCACTGGCTGCGAAGGGATTCAGGTGATAGAGCATCCCGACACTCAGCAGCATTGTATCTGGTAGATTACACGATTCATGCCTTTCCAGAAAGCTGCTTCCTTCCAAATATGGTGATCTGAGCATGAGCAAGACAGATCCCCTGAATCTCCACAAAGGAAACATTATTGGCCAGGACCAAAGGAGATACGTAGCTGCGCTTTGGCTGTCCGCTTCCAACTGCAGCCACCTGGATCACCTAAAAAGACCTTCCTAAAACTCAGGGGATCTTTGGGAGTTATCGCCAATGCAACACAAAGGGCTGGAGTCTGAAAAGGGAAATGGGAACACCTTGGTGTGTGGCAACAAGCAGGAGATCAGAGCCAGTAAAGACTATCATGGCTCACTCCTACCCTGAGCAGGAAGCTTACTGTATGTAGCCCTTCCTGATGGGGAGAGTCAATAGGCAATCTGACTGGATGGACTAGAGTCACTTCAGTGTCCAGGAACCCTTTACTGCCTAAGACAGTGATCTTCATTATTTTGAAGGTGCAGGCTACTTGGGTGAAACAACAACAAAACCTGCATGAGAGATACAATAACTATTAAATTAACACACTGCTGGAGCTGCTATAAGCAAGGGTGGCTCCAGACTAGCGGCAGCAAGCACCCCTTGGAAAAGTGGTTGCCCCCACCTGTCCCCCATTTCTGTTTCAGAACACTAATATGTGGGACACAGCTTCACCCACCCAGAAATGCACTTTGCTCCTTCTTTACCCCTCCCCCTCAATCCCCCTGCCCCATGTTGCCACTGTCTTTAAGAGAAATGGAGCCCGCTCACACCTCAGCACCATCTTGGAAGGAATGCTGGGAAGTGTAGTCTTTCAAAGCACTTTCCCCATCCTTACCCATAAAAGCCTTGGGCGTGCGTCCGTGCCGCCCGTGTCTTTTTCGCCCGTTCTGGGCATGCGCAGAGATGGGCGGCCATGTTGGACCCGGCCGCCAGTGGGCGACTGGCCCCGATGGCGGCGGCTGCCGCCACGGGAGACCAGAAGGAGCAGAAGCGGCGGGCGGAGAGTGCGGCCGAGGCGGCGGCGGAGCCGCGGCCTCGGCCAAAGGAGTGCGGGCCAAGGAGGCGGTGGCCGTGGCGGGGCGACTGGCTCCGATGGCGGCGGCCGCCGCCACAAGAAACGGCGGGCGGAGAGAGCGCCCGAGGCGGCGGCGGAGGTGTCGGCCCAAGGAGTGCGCCCGAGGCGGGTGAGGCGGCAGCGGGAACCGCCCCCCCACTAGAGCCCGTTATTACAACGGGCTTACACATACTAGTAGGGACAATAAAAACACCAAGAATACATAGGGTGCTGGGGTGTAAGCACTCTGTTTGCAGTGGCTGCCTTCCATACTTTTTGTAACAGGCGATGACAAAAGCTGGCAAGAGCATATACTTACGCTTACAGTTAGCTTTTGGTAGGAATTTGTCTACAAACTTCTGCAGTCCCCCCAAAGGCCTGAGTGTCCTCCAGTCCCCATATACACATTGCCCACATAATGTCCCACAAATCCTTTCCCCTCCTCTCCTCAATTCCTCTTTGAAAACAGGAAACTCTACAAAACCCCAAGATTTTACATTTGCCTGGAATAAACTGCACTTAAGAAGAAAAACAAAACCACCGATGTTTTCTCAGCTGAACAGCTGGATATGTCAATGCAGAAACTTTAAACCTCCATGTATTGTACCATGAATACTTGTGTGAGGGAAGGGAACAGATCTCTGGCTGCATGAAATCAAAGGGGTGTGCGTGCGTGCGTGCACACACGTGAATGCATGCACGTGCACACAAAACACACACACACACCTGTCTGTAAGAAACACTTCACATATTCTAGGTGTACACATTTTAACTGCACACCTAAAAATGCAAAGTATGAATGTGACAAATAATTTTGCATACATGAGTGTCATACAGGTACAATCATAATCAAAAAGCTGTGATTGGCTGCAGCTCCCTATTCAATGTGCAATTAGTGGCAAGCCCTGGTGATATGTGAAATGGGTATGGATGAGTAGATGACCAGGAAAAGAGAAAGAGTACATGAAGAGAAGTGATGGGAGATCACTCATGCTCATGCATGCTCATGAACACCACAACAGTGTACACATGCTGACACTGACCTTAAGTGTGTACATCCACACACATTGTATATCACACATGCAGAGGCAGATAATCAAACCTCAGGCCTCAGACCCGGCGTATACAGATCCAGACACTGCTGGCACACCTGCTGGACAGTCGGACTTTGAGTGGCAGGCTGCATCCCTAGATCAGTTTTCTGTCAGGCTAAAGCCACCAAAGCTGTAACAGGCTTGAAGAGGTGAAAAAGAAGCCTCTGATGAGAAGGGTGCTTCTCCTGGGAGAGTGTAATTAGGACACTCCATGGCGTGTGGCTCCACCTCCCCTTAACTTGAGTGCACTTGATACACTCTACATGGGATTCCAAAGTTTAATTTAGCTTAACTCTTGGCTGCAATCAACAGCTGATAAATTTAGTTGGAGGGATTAAGGAACCTATAAGACTAATAGCTCCTTAAAAGGAGCCGGAAGATGGGAGACAGCAAATTGCAGGCATCTTCTCAAAACCCGCCTTGAAAAGTCGATGCACAATGCACTCCGACCCACATAAAGGGACTGTTTTCGGGAATGCAATGCACAGGGAAGTTGTGGGAGTTATATCGCAGAAGGGGCCTGGAAACCAGAGGCTATTTCACTGGCAGATCCCAAGTAAGAGAAGGGAGCATTTGAACAGGACAGGCCTGACGTAGTAAACGTCTGTCAGACAATTAAACTCAGTCTTCTCTCCCCAATCCAGGAGTGATTTGTGTGGCAGTGGGTGAAGAAAGAAGGTAATCTTATCTCTGTTCAACATTTAGAGTTGCCAGGTCTCTGGAGTCCCAGAGGGAGGAGCCTAGGTAGGACACAAGCAACAGCACCTGACAAATCAGGAGAGGAGCCTGGTGGTGAGATGGGGGTGAAATTTAGTGGCACGTGGTGGAAGAAGGGGACCGCACCTGGCATGCCACAGGGGACAGAACCCAAATGAACTTGTTGGCTCAGGGGTGGAGCCTGATGAACATGGAGCGGGGAGTGCGAAAGGTCCCAAGCAGAAAATAGGCTGGTCCTTTGGTCTGAGCCGTTACTCTTTAGGAACACAAAAAGCTGCCTTCTGAGTCAGGGCATTGGTTCCTCTAGTTCAGCATTGTCTACACTGACTGACAGTAGCTCTCCAGGTTTTCATGCAGGGTCTTTCCAGGCCTTCCTGGAGATGTCAAGGATTGAACCAGGGACCTTCTACATGCAAAACGCGTGTGTTAACCACTGAGCATATGGCCCTTCCATCTCCCGGAAATCCTGAGGAGGTTAACCCTTTGAAACTTCAGCTTAGACTCTGAGTCCCTGCAACCCTATGCTCATTGCAGTCTTTAAGCAACCTATCATAGCTATAATACCTCTTTTTCGGGATCTGTTATGGCCATGTTCAGGAAGGTGTGTATATATGAATGCATACTTGCCAGCATCTGAATAACCCAAAATAATAGATTTGGCTTTCATCTCCTGGACCTTATGATGTGCCTTTTACTGAGTCAGACTATTGCTTAATCTAGACTAGGGGTTCCCAACCTTCAGGCCTCAAATGTTGTGGGATTATGAGGTCGTAGCTCAGTGGGAAAAAACATCTGCTTTGCATGCAGAAGGACCCAGGTTCAATCCCTGGCATCTCCAGGTAGGGAGGGGAAAGACTCCTGCCTGACGCCTTGGAGAGTGACTGTCAGACAGTGCAGACAGTACTGAGCTAAGTGGACCAATAGTTTTTCTCAGTATAAGGCAGGTTCCTAGGTTCATATGACTACAACTACCATCTTCTGGGGACCCAAGATTGGGACCACTGGTGGTCCAGAAAATGTTTGGCTAGACACTAAAGTTGTTCCCATGAGCAGCCTAGCCTGGGCTAGACAGGATCGCTCCTGAATGCAGAGCTCCTGAACAGCCTAACCCTACTCTGAAACTCAGCTTCTAGCCAAGGTTAAGAGTGCAAATGCACCCTTAACCCAGCTGCCGGAATCACACGCAGCCTGAAGAGACACAGAGATGGGTGCCTAGATTGCCTGTCTCATGGGGGAATCCCCCAATACACCACGCTCATCCATGTGGTGCACTGTGAGATTCCTGGAGATCTGGGGATCTGTGTTGCCGGCAGCAGCGCGGACAGTGTGGGCATACGATAACATGCCTGAAGAGGAGGAGGGCAGCAGTCATAGGGGGAAGGGGGGAGAGAGAAAGTTTGGAAGAGCCTTCCTTCCACTTGCCCACCCACAGTGTTGTGTGAATAGGCTAACTGTCCACTTTGACTGGCAATGGGTCTCCAAGATCTCAGCTAGGGGTCTCTCATTGGTCTGCTACTTGAGTTCCTATTATCTGAAAATGGCCCTTTTGCCCACAAAGTGGACAGCCCACCAGACATGTGGTGATGATCTCTCAGCAAATCTCTTGCAAAGCATTTCTTATTTATCCTGTTTGCCAAAAATAAATTCATTGTAGCAATTTGGATGCAGTGCAAAGAGAGAAAGCGGTAGAGATTTAGGCGCTATATTCAAATATTTGAAGGGAATCAGTGGGGCTATTCTCACGATCGGGAAAAATCAGTCTAGGAAAGCCTAGCCCAATTTTCCCCGATCGTGGGAGCCACCGGGCTCAACTGCGAGCCCAGTGGTTCCTAGGCGGGTAACCCTCCTAAGTGCCCCTGGCCTTAGCCTGGGTTTGCAGAGCGAGTGCTCCGCAAAACTGGGCTCCCTGATCGTAAGTAGCCGTGGCATGGCTCCGTGCCATGGATACTCATGAGTAGACCCCCTACTGGGAGGTGAAAAGCCACCTCCCATGCTCATGCAGGACATACTGGGGCTTCCGGGGGCCACGCAGCCCCCGAGTTCCCCAGCCCCCGCCGGCTCCATCACGGAGCCGGCAATCGTGTTGGCAGCCAATACGGCCGCCCAAGGCTTTTTCAGGGATTGTCTGTGGGGAGAGCAGGCTTAGCCCACTCTCCCCGCAGTTTCGGCAAAAGCGGATCTCACGGATCATGAGACCCGCCTCAGTGTCTAATTTGCATCCCCCCCCAAAAAAAAGAACCACCACCACAACAAAAAGAACTGTGTTTCCAATTCAGCACCAAACAATGGGGCACCTTTTCAAAACTGCTGAGTAACCATGACTTTCAGGAGTGTTTCTCATGCTAGGTGAATTACAGTGGAAGTACTTTGAAACCCTAGTTCTGTAATTAGTTGATCTTACAAAAGGGTTCTGTACACTAACACTTGGGAATTTCTGCTAGTTTGATAGAGAATGTAATTGCTGTGATGTGCCTAGATAATGAAAGGAGCTAAGTGGAAAAGGCAATACCGCTTTGGAGGCACTGGGCTGACAATGAAGCAAAGCATTAAGGACATCATGTTGACCAGACACTTGCTGATAAGAGTGATGCCTAATAAAAGGTATCTCCTTACCTAGTCTGTGTCTCAGGTTCCACTCAGACATTTACTGCAGGAGAGATTTTGCTGATGAGAATCTCGTTTCAACTAGGTCTCTCCTTCTGCTGTAATGTATTTATTACCTTTGGTGTAAAGCAAGTCAATAGAAATGTTTTCAAGACTTGGATTAAACCAAGGAGACTACAGGCACGATCTGATAAGGAATCCCTCCACCCTTGCAAGTCTGGCAAAGCCCCTCCTGCTCGCGCTTGCAAGCTCCATACCACCCTTGCAAACTTCCTACCAGTCCCCCCATCCTTGCAGCTCTTGCTCATTTTTATCTGGTGGTGGCAGAAGATGCTCTTCCTACTCTCCCACCCTGAGTTCCTTTAAAAAAAGGCAGGGAGTGGGACATGGCATGAAAGGAAGTGTGTGGTGAATGCTAGGGATGTGCACAAATCGATTTTTTAAATTTGATTTGTGCCCAAAACAAATCACCCCAATTCATTTTTTGTCCAAATCTACACCCCCAAACCACCCTAGATTTTATTTGCATTTGCTTTGATTCAACTTGGATTCAGACCACTTAACAAGGTGCTAGGGGCACGAGATATGGTAGGTACCATGGGTGCCACCTACCACCAAATTTCAAAGCAGTGGGACATGTGGTTGATATTTAATGAATTTTCTTACTTTTCACTGATTTTGAATATTTGCACCATAGGAATCAATGGGGATTCGAAGTTGCCATATCCTAACCCTAAAACGGATCCCCATCTTTCATTAGGCACTGTCCAGTGACAGTCAAAATGAACAGACGAAATGAAGGTGTGCAACGAATCCTCATAGGGATTCATTATGAGGAAATTTATTATACGCCAAATAATCCAAACACTTGATAAATAATGACCACACGTTTTGCTCCATAACTCCACTTCTACAAGGGCTGGAGCTTAGCTTTTAAAGAAATGAAAGATGGGGATCCGTTTTAGGGTTAGGATATGGCAACTTCGAATCCCCATTGATTCCTATGGTGCAAATATTCAAAATCAGTGAAAAGTAAGAAAATTCATTAAATATCAACCACGTGTCCCACTGCTTTGAAATTTGGTGGTAGGTGGCACCCATGGTACCTTGTTTTTTAAATGAAAGCTGAGGATCTGAGGGGATTAATAGGAGAGATCCAAATCTTGAATTGATTTGAATCGAATTAGGCATGACTTGATTCCATTCATTCATTCATTTATTCCATTTCTATACTGCCTTTCCAAAAATGGCTCAAGATGGTTTACACAGAGAAATAACAAACAAACAAACAAACAAACAAACAAACAAACAAACAAACAAACAAACAAACAAAATGGTCCCCTGTCCCCAAAGGGCTCACAATCTAAAAAGAAACATAAGATAGACACCAGCAACAGTCACTGGAGGGATACTGTGCTGGGGGTGGGTAGGGCCAGTTACTCTCCCCCTGTTAAATAAAGAGAATCATCACATTAAAAGGTGCCTCTTTGCCAAGTTAGCAAAGGGGATTTGTACACGAATCTAGCCAATAGACCACAGGGGTGATTTGTTTTGTCTCCAAATCACCTGAATCAGCTAGATTCGGGTACAAATCAATTTGTACCCGAATCAATTTGCACACCCCTAGTGAATGCCTCCTTTCCTTATGCTCCGTGTCCCACCACCTGGCTTGCAGGGTGAGAGAGGCTCAGGATAAGGAAGAGCAGCAGAAAAACAGCAGAGACTGCCTCCCACCTGTAAATGTGGTGGTGGTGGGGGGAAGTAGATACCTCAGTAGATACCTCAGGTATCTACTACTCAGCTGCCAAGGTGCAAAATTTGCCATCTGTGCCAATCTGCCACTAGAGGCAGCTGCTTCAACATGTCTCATTTAAATTTATATAAATGGCTATCCCTGCCTGCCAGACAGGCAGCAAAAGCAGAGCTTCATTGAGCTCAGTTTGGGGGGCGATACGTGTAAGATGGGACTGGGGGTGGGTTTCTCTCTGCTCCCCTGCACATTTCATTAGATATAAAAAGTAGACTTCTCCCACTTTACAGGCCAACATGGCAAACACAAAACACGTGGTTGCCCCAAATAATTTCTAGTTTGGCCCTATCACTGGTAGCATCAGATAACATTTCAGAAGAGGTGTTGGCCCCAAGAGCTTTCTGGTGGTAAACCTTGCTCTTTATTTTACAAGAATCACTAAGGCAGTCCAGATTTGCCATGGGATTACCAGGTCAGCCTGTGGATTTCCTGACCTGCATTCCAGAGCTTCCTGCCATGCCGTACGTGCCCTGATGCGGTGGGAGCTGCAATGGGAAGGCCGGGCCCAAAGCCAAGTCATTTGCTGCCTGGAGGAATTCCATTCTCCTGAAAGGGGGAGACATTTTGCGGCGGGGGGGGGGGGAGAGAATAAGGCATAATGCACAAGGCATTTGGGGCACAATGGGATGCACTTTGGAGAGCATATTTGGCCCCCACAGGCCATAATTGTTTTGAACTGAGCCCAAGCAGCTGCCTCCTCACTCATCTGCACGTGGGAATGAAAGCAGCACCAGTAGGGCTTTGAGGGGATGCAGGAGAATAAAGGGAGAAGCAGCCATGTCAGGAACTGTTGCTCTCAGTCCTATGGAAATTTTTGGCTGTACATACGTACGTGTGTGTGTGTGTGTGTGTGTGTTGCCAGATAGCAGCCTGGAATTCTGCACTGCACCTTTAAATTCTTGGGAACATTGTGAAATGAATCAGCGGTGGCTTCTCCCACCTGTTCCTCCACCTGCCCCCTTCTGCTGTGTGACACACCTGGAGTTGTGCTCATTCCAGCAGGTGAGGGAGGAGTCACAGATGACAGGACCAGGGAAGGAAGGAAGGAATGGATGAGAGAAGCTGCAGCTGCCTCAACTCCCTTTTAAAGGTATAGGCCGCATTCGCACATGACATGGAACTGTGGGTCCAATGGACCTGTGGTTCCACTTCCCCCTCCCCACACTCTCCTGTCCGAATTCAGATGTCACAGAGAATGATCTAACTGCAGTCAGCGAGACTGCAGAGGAGAGGGGGAACTGGCTATGCAGGCGTCCTTCTGGACTGAAGAACAGCCCACACAGCCAATCATGGCCAGAGGGAAGGAGGAGCTTCCTCCCTCCAGCTACAGCTAACACAGCCTGCAGTTACAAATTCAGATGACACACAGGCTGTATGGAACCTTGGGTTCAGGAGACAAAACTCACTACATCCTAAATACATTCTGCATTCTGGACTGAGAATTAGTTGCTGCATGGAACCAGAAGTGCATGCACTCCGACAATACAGTGTGGAAACCTCTGTCCCCCAAAACTCTGGTTCTGCATTACGTGCAAATGTGGCCAGCAATTATCCAGGTTGCAATCTGGCATCCCTCACAGGTTTAGAAAATTTGGCAGCTTGCATATAGGATCACAAATGAAATAATATCTTGTCTATTCCTCTGTCACAAGTAGGGCCATCCAACTTCCTGATGGCCCTTAGAAACCAATCCAGCCCAATCCAGCCCACAGTGTGTGCCACAATTGGAGAACAGGTGAGTCAAAGAAAGGTGCCCAAGAGAACGAATAGCTTCAGGTGACTGCAAGCAAACTAGGCTAAACTGAACAAAATACAACAAGGACATGAAGTGTTTGCACATGAAAGGCTGAAGCACTTTCTGTAGTGCCACCTTCTGCAATAACACTGCAAAACCTATTTTAGGTAGAGTATAAAATCAAATTATCTTTCACATTTTCTTTTGCATTCATGACAAATGCCATTGCCATCCACACATTATTGTCAGCACTCCTACAATCTGCATACAGTGTACACAGATACAGTTGTTCTTATGTTGTGTTGAATGCAGGTACAGCAGTACAGTTCCTGTCTGCATCCTGAATTTCAGGGGGCCTCTGCCCAGATCCACCTTTTAAATGACAAACAACAAACAAAAAACAAACATGTATATAACATCTGAACTCATGTACAACTTGATGTCTGAACAGGGCTCAATAAAATAGTACCAGAGAGGCTCAATATATGCCTTTTATTGACTGAAGTTTTATGTAGAGCTAAGCATGCTTAAGCCCATTGATGTATAGCCCATTCATATGCATGTTTAAAGTCCCATTGAGTTTGATGCTGATTACTGCCAAGTAAGTGCATGCAGAATTGCAGCTATGAATAGACTAAAGCATGATAAGGCTGAATAGGATCCAGCCATAAGTATCATGGGGATAGGGAATGACAGGTTGAATCTGTTATGTAGATATACTGCGTGCTTTTCTTCCCTTCATGCAAAGAGCTTCACCTAGAACCTGAATACCAAAATGCCTCTACAGGGCTTCTGAACGAAGTGCATAAACACGCTTGTTTATAAGCTCCTGCTTTTTATTTGCTTCTGAACCAAGAGCATAAACACAGCAGACCGTGGCAGTCACAAAAGGAATGGGGGGCTGGATTCTTGTTTTACTTACCCTCTACACGGCTTAGCCATGAGAAGTGATTTATGGCCCAGTTGCTGACTGGTCCAATTTAGCGCCTCTCATAAATTGGAAAGCAGGACACATGTGGGTCAAGTTCTGCAGCTGCACTGCATACCGTGGAAGAAGGGGACAGAGTCTCCCTCCCCCTTCTTGTGCCCCCCTTCTCATTCTTATATCAATGTCTCACTCCGTTTTCCTTTTCTTTCCCTTCCTACTATATAATACAGCTTGTAATCTTCAGGCAAGCGTAATTTCTTGTCCTAAAAGGAAACCTGTATCATCGTTTTTGAAGATCAGTTGAAAAGCTCATGTAACTTTGTAGAATATATATCAAAGACAATGATCTGATTGGAGATCATGGGCCAATACAGGAAGGGATGACCAGTCTGTAATGTATATCAGAACCCTTGTGTAATTTACAAAAGATATGGATGGCATGTTTGTTTGCTGTATCTTTCCAATCACTGTAATGTTTGGAGAGGAGATGCAGCTCTGTGGACACATAGCTCATGAGTACTTCAAGTCCAATGAGCCTTGCTCACCCCAGCAGTGGTGGCCCGAGACCTTGGCATGCCTGAGACAGGTGGGAGTGGCCCTTTCATAAGACAAGGAGAGGCAGTTGCCTCAGGCATCGGATTATTGGAGCACCAGCCGGCCAGCAAGATGCCCCCAACTGTTGCCACTGGAGCAGCAATTTGGGACCAGTCTGACCCTTGAAGCTTTGCAGTGGAGCACCTCTTCTTGGAAGAAGCACAAGGAGAGAAGAGCAGGCTCCTGGCAAATTTCCCTCTTCCCTGCCTCCATGCACTTTTAAAGCTTGCAAGGGTTGGTTTTGAAAGGGGGCTGGCCCCCACTAGGGGCATGGAGCAAGGCAGCATTTTGCACCTCACCTTAGGCACCGCAATACTTGGGGCCAGCTCTGGAAGCAGGGCACCCAATGCCACCTTCCCCACTTTGCATGTCTCTTTTTTGTCGTCCCACCCCTGTTTTGCCAGTAATGCACAGAGAGACATGGGGAAACCCACACCTCCTCTTCTGCCTCCTGGTCTGGCATGCTCCCTCCTACTTCCTTTGCTGGACTAGTAATGAAAAGAAGGAAGTGGAAGAGGAAATGATGAAAGAGCAGTGCAGTACTGGACTCTGTAATGAAACTTTCAAATCGGTTTCATCATTTCCTCTTCTGCTTCCTTCTTTTCATTACGAGCCTGGTGAGGGACGTAGAAGGCGAGGTAGGTAGGAGAAATTAGGAACATAGGAAGCTGCCAGATACTGAGTCAGACCTTTGGTCCATCTAGCTCAGTCAGGGGCGTAGCAAGGTTGGTGGGCCCAGAGACAAGATTTTAAAATGCCCCCCCTCACTGAAGCTCAGCTCATGAAGTAAAGAAATCTTAAAGGAGGCTGAATAGTGGTAACAAAAAGCAGAATAAAATTTATATATATAACCTATGTGCCACAATAGAACATCATCCTAAATTGTTTTTTAAAAGGTTTTGTAAATTGTGGACGATGCAAGTCATTTAATGGTACTAGAGAAAGACATGCTGTTCTGGTAGCTCCAGGTCTTAACACTTACATTAGTTTCGGAGGATGAATACAACTGAAGGAAGGCCGGGCGGGTGTGCGGCTGGGGGCGTCAGTCATGTGACTTGCCTCTGGGGCCCCCCCAAGGCAGTGGGCCCCCAGACAACTGTCTCCCCTTGCCCTATTATAGTTACACCCCTCAGCTCAGTATTGTCTTCACAGACTGGCAGCAGCTTCTCCAAGATTGCAGCCAGGAATTGCTCTCAGCCCTGTCTTGGAGATGCCAGGTAGGGAACTTGAAACCTTCTGCTCTTCCCAGAGCGGCTCCATCCCCTGAGGGGAATATCTTGCAGTGCTACTCACACTTCTAGTCTCCTATTCACATGCAACCAGGGCAGACCCTGCTTAGCTAAGGGGACAAGTCATGCTTGCTACCACAAGACCAGCTCTCCTCTCCATGTGTCCATAGGTGTGTACTGGGTTAGGATATAGACGAGGTGGATCATCTCAGGACAGTTCTTTGTGGAGAGGTGGCTGTGCCATCGCTAGTTGGAAAGCTGTTCCAATGGTACTGGGCTGCAGAGTTTAGAGGGAGTTAGGTGAAGTGGCAGGGAGCATCTTGCTGCCCCACTGATGCCTCCCCAAACCCACTGCTTAAGGTGATCATGCCTGCCTGCCCCTGCCCCTGCAACCCACCATGCACATGCTTGCACTTACCCTTTCTCTAAGCAACAATGTTCCTCATCCCAGATCCCGAGGAGGAAGAAAGCTCCATTATCATCTTTACCAGCTTGGCCTTTACTCCCAGACAGCCCCAGCAGTGTGTGTCTCAAACCCAGAGGCCTTCTGGGTGCATGAGAAAAACTAAAACTAAACTAAAATAAAATGTCATCTCTGTAGAAAGTGGAATCCTTGTCCAGGTTGACCAGTTCACCCCTGTCCCTTCATCAATACTTTAAACCCAATTTCACTTTTTTAAAAAAAAGATTATAAAGTACAGTTGCACAGGACAGGAATGGAATGCAGAACAAGTTGCATACGTCCACAAAATGTATTCTTGGTGCAGAATTTTGATTTATTATGCACAGCACTGATTATTACAATGTATTAATAATAAATTACCATCAGTCTTCCTCCTGTCAAATCTTGGCAGTGCTTTTACTCCAGCCAATTTGGATGTTGAGAGACAGCGAGGAGGTTTTAGAAAAGTCCCCTCATCCCGTTTTTCACTCCTACTAAACAGGATTTGCAGGTTTTTGTACTATCTCAAAAACCTGCCAGTTCTATTTGATCTGAGACAACAGTGGAACAAAAGACACCTGTGTGTACCCTGTTGGAAACCATGCCTCTCGCAAATCACTTTCAGTTCTCTTCTGTAGTATTTGTCTCCAGCCAAAGCCAATGCTTGAGGGTGGCCTTTTCATTTCCTCATCCAAAGAATCGTCAAAGCATCTCTTGTCAAACCAAAGGTATTCTGCCCTGCATACCCTTGATGAACAACTATCCTGTAGACAAATAGGCAGGGCCGGATTAAGCTAGTGCGAGGCCTGTAGCATATGTTACAAAGGGGCCCTAAATTTTAAAAATGCACAGAAATATCAAAACATAAATTATTTACTTGCATAGTAAAGTAATTCACTGAGTCGTGAACAAATGAATGAATGAATAAAACAAAACCAAATATTCTTATTCAAATTGATCCCCCGAGTAAATCTTGCTCTGATATTAACAGCAGATGGTTTTAACTTGGGTCAGCTTTTTAAAAAACTACTATTTTTATGTGCAAACGGTGGATAAGACTATTAGCACCTTTCAGGGTACCAGGGATGTGGTAGTGGGACATGGGCATCACCATCTCATACAGCATCATAAGGAAAGTGAGCGTGACAAGAAATTTCCAAGAAATGGACAGGCTATTTCCTTTGGGCTGCTGCAAGCCCTGGCTTTTCACCATTTGGAGCACTGCCTGGGCAGCAAAGTGAACTTTCCCTTCAACAGGAATGAAGCTATGAGTGCTGGGTGACCGGTGAGCACTAAGACTGCAACAGCTCTTTTCCCGCCTAGGGTGGATTGCAGAAACAGAGAGGAGGAGAGCTCTCCAGACACGAGAGGAGGTTATAGGAAAAGGAGAAAAGCTTGCAAGCATTTAGTGCGGGGCCCTCAAAAATGTGGGGCCCGTAGCAAATGCTACTTTTGCTACTAGGTTAATTCGGCTCTGCAAATGGGAAAGGTTGGGTTAATCAGGTTGCTTGATGGTGATCTCAGTTTGTTGACATAGTTTGTGGGGAAGAAGGAAATCTGGGCAGATGCTGGACAGGGCCAGAAGTCATCCAAACATCCTCATGCAAGCTTAGACATTTGCCTCATGTCTGCCTCCCTCCCTCCCTCCTCTTGCTTCTCAGCAGTGTGGGGAGGTAGATGCTGCCCTGACTGGCAGGCTGTTTGCAAGAGTCTGTAGTCTCAAATTACACAGCATCAGAGCTCTGGACATAAAATTAGCAGCAGAGTTTTTATAGTGAGGCGCCAGGGGAAAATGTCACATTCAGCAGAAGGAGAAAAGAGGGAGACCTGGAACAGAAAGGGAAGAATTATTTCTCACCAGTTACACTGCTGCCCTCCCGCATTATAGCCCCTCAGTTCCTGGGACACCAGAACCAATTGATCTTTTGCAGAAAGCATTTGGAGGCAGAATAATAAGGTGAAGCAACCCCAAACCCAGCATTGTTAATCTTCAGGCAGCTCACATAACATCTGCACAGCAGTGAGAAGGGACAGAAGAGCAAGAGTTGTACTTCCTGAAGCCTGGGGAGTGGACTTACTTACATTGTGTATGTTTTGAAGGTATTTGTTAGGGTTGCAAACTGCCTGGGCATCTTTGGACTAAAGGCAAAGATGACAACAATACCCCACTCAGAAAAGTAGTTCTCCACCCCCCCAGCTGCCTCCCATTTCTGTTTCAGAAATCTAACATGTGGGAGGCAGTTCACCCACCCAGAAAATGCACTTTGCCACTTCTGTGCCCCCACTGACTAAAGGTGGTACACAAACACATACAAAAATTAATTAAATAAATAAATACAAGCAGCTCTTCCCACTCTTCCTCTCTTCTTCATGAAACATTCTGACAGGGATTCACATAAACTCCCCTCATAGACTCCCTAGTAGGAGGATGCCTCCATGCAAGAGAAGATGATATGAGTGTCCTCTTTTTGCCATTGACTGACCTAATAATTCCTGGGTAGTAGTTTTTATCCTACTTTCCTCAAGGAAAGTAAGCTTATGAGTTCATGTGTGTGTCCCCGTCCATGTCCCACCCACCCCCACCAACTTCACAATGCCTAGACCAATATGAACCAAAATGGATACAGTTGTAGGGACACATAGGGATACCTCAGTGGCATAATTTGTAATGATGTCATTCACCCCAGTTCAAGATAGCAGATGCATGAATGTTTGAGGAGCAAGTGGGCTAACCTGTGGACTGTCTAACCAATTTGAACAAGATTTGGTACAGTTGTAGTGAGTGACACATAGGGACACCTCAGTGGTGTAGTTTGTGATGAAGTCATCCACCCCAATTCAAGATGGCTGCCGCATGGACTTTTGAGGTGCAAGTGGGCTAACCTGCGAACTGCCTGATTTGGACCTAATTTAGTCCAGTTGTAGGGATTTTGAAAGGAATGTAGGCAGATTAATTCTTACCAGAACAACTTGTTTCTTTCACTGACAAGTTTTGACAATGTAGGGAAGCAAAAAGTGGGGTCCCCAAAGGAAACATATTGGAACCAGTGCTTTTCAACTGTTCCAGTGTTCTGTAGTTAGGGGTAAGCAGTGAGGTGGTCAGGTTTGCAGATGATACCATACTAAGTTTTTCAGGTTGGTGAAAACAAAAACAGATTGCAAAAAGCAACAAAAGGGTCTCTCCAAAAGGGGTGAATGGGCAGCAGTTCAAATGCAATTCAGTGTAAGTGTAATGTAATGCACACCGAGGCAAGAAGAAGAAGTAGAAGCCAACTTTGCATATAAACTGATTCTCACTGCCGCTGCCACTTCCACCACTACCACCAGCAGCACATGAAGGAAGCAAGCTGTACCTCTCAGGCCCACTTATCCGTGCTCCTGCATCACATGGCTCTGCAACCTGCCACTGAAGCAGAACCTCCGCTCTGGCTTCCCCACTGGATGGATGGTCAGTAGGAAGGGGAAGGAGATGGAGGAAGAGAAGCTGCTCATGACTCATGAGAGCAAAGCGTTCTGAGTGAACAAAATGTTCCAGCTGCTCTCCAGAACTTCAGACACCACAACGCATGCAAAAAAAAAAAAAAAAAAAAAAAGTTATTTGGTCCCCAAAATAGTCTTTATTCCCCTTAATGCCAAAAAAAGAAAAAAAAAAGAAAAAGAAGGTCATTTGCTCCCAAATGTTGGCAACCCTAACATCTGCGTCAGCCATCTTGCCCTGCTTCATGGAAGGGTCGCTCCTGTCACTGCTGCATGTTTCATGGTCCTCCTGGCAATGGTGGCCTCCTGGGATTCCCAGAGGTTGTCAGGCCCTATTTCCCACAGTAAGGGCAGGAAGCATTGCCCTCACTCTGACTGGCTTCAGGATGACATTGAAGACAATTAAAATGAGAGAAATTCTTCCTGCCCTAACTTTAGGGCAGTGGTTCCCAACCAGGGTTCCTCCACATGTTCCTGAAGCTGAACTACAAGTCCCAGCATCCCCAGCTAAAATTTATTATTGCTGGAGATGCTGGGAGTTGTAGTTCAGCAACATCTGGAGGAACCCTGGTTGGGAACAACTCCTCTAGGGACTGCTGGGGGAGAAAGGGCACCTACGAACTGCCAGGACTCCTGGGAGGGCTATCACTGTGGGTGGTATATTCAGTGCCACTGAACTTCACAGCATGTTTAAAGAGTAAGGAACCTGGAGGAAGCATTTCAGCAACTCTCTCTGGTGCATTTCTTTTATTGCTAAACCCCTCACTTGTTTTTAACAGTTTTTTAAAAATAATTTTAAACTTTTTAATATTATTTTGGGATTTGATTGTTTTGTTTTTAACTGACTGTGTCTTTGTTTTGTTGTTGTGAACTGCCCAGAATGGACAGATAGGGTGGTATAGAACTCTAATGTGTGTGTGTGTGTGTGTGTGTGTGTGTGTGTAAACAGGAGAAAAAGAAATATGAATTACCTCAATTTCACATCTAGCTTGTGGTGAGGCCACCATATTCTGCCCATGCTCAAAGACAGTCTTCTTTCTGAGCAATGTTTCTGCCTAATGAATATGCTCTCATTTCATGCTTCTGAATTTTAGTTTCTTATCCTATGTGTAGAACTTCAGTCTGCCATTCCTCAACTTAATTTCTGTTATCAGTCTAGCTGAGCAGTTTCTTGAATCTTTCAAACTCGCTTCACCCCAGGATTGTTTCTCGGCGTGTTTCTCTTCATTGCCTGATGCCTTCTGAGCAATTTCTATTAGTGCAAAATCAGGTGGATACGCACGAACCACCTTTTGGACTTCCTGGAACCAACATTTCATTGCTTTCCTTGTTTACCCACATTTACACAAGTGGAAAACCAGTTTCAGTTGCACTTAAAGCAGAACAAGGCCGTTTTGACATAGGCCCATCTCATACAACCTTGCTCTAGCCTTCAAAAGGCTTTCTTTCAGTTGCACTTCCTCAATCTGAGGAGGGAGGGGAAGACCAGCACCAGACACCCTCTCAGCAAGCAGAGAAGCATTTCATGAGGAGATTTCTGATGCCCATGCCGGGAATTCACAGTGCAAATCCTACACCAAGGTAGATACGTGGGGCTCCAAAACCTCCCCCTCTGCAGGGGGAGCTGCCTATAGAGCAGAGAACAGAAAATACTCTTAATCCCCTCGACTCAGTTTTGCTTGTGGAGCATCAATTGCTGGAGGAATGTCTCTTCCCAAGCAGCTGCGAGATGAAAGGTAAGCCCCTCAGTAACTTTCTTCTGGATGCTTTCATCTTTGCTTTTGCCTCCCCTGAAGAGACTGATGGATATTTTTTATGAGGTGGTGCTCTGGTTGCCATGAGGTTTGGTTTTCTCAGGGGATGGTAACTATAGGTTTGTACTGAGTTTGCTTTTTAAAACCATCCTACCATTCCTCTCCTTTCCAGTGCTACAGCAGGCACTGGATGCTAAAAGCAAGCCACTAGGCTGGCTCTCATGATGCTAACTGGGGTAGGAGAAGCAGCCAACCAGGGTAGGAGAGCTGGGCGCGCTCCTAATTGTCAGTCATGTAAACCCAAACAACAAGGTAGGAGGCGGGGAGAGTGATGGAGGTGGGAGCTGGGCAGGATGGGTGTGCCCTACCCACAGTCTATCCCCAACATTTTAGCCAGGGTGGACCAAAAGCTGTCCTAACCAGCTCTTGCCTCCCACACAATCACCTTTTACCTTGTTGTTAGAGGTTGTTGGTTTTCACCCACAATAGGTAAAACAGCAGAGCACTAAGGAATGAGCACACACTCCAGTTACAGAGTAGGTAGCAGAGGATGGTTTGGATATTGCAGCTATTTAGAGAAAACACATGGAGATCCTTGTGTGACTAAACACTAAACATTTATTGGTTAAATACACTTAGACAGGAAAGACCTATCTCTAATCTAAAGGACTACATAGTGGATAGGTAAGGAGAGATAGATAGATGTTTCCATCTGCTCTCTAGGAGGAAAAGAAGGATCGTGACTCAGCACAGGAAGTGCTGCAGAGTCAGTTCAGGGGCCATAGAGTAGGGACAGATAGGGAGACCCTTACTCACTGTCTCTACTCCCAATGCCCCTAGTGGTCATTAGGACAGTTGGTGCAAAAGGTCGATGCACTGGAAGTTCAACAGTTGTTTGGGTTTTTCACGACCACTGATCAGGAGTGCACCCTGCTCTCCTATCCTGCCTGGCTGCTCCACCTACCTTGATTAGGACCATGAGAACCAGACTTCTCTCTCACAAACACAATGACAGGAATACGCAAGAAGCTATGGCATGCTGGCCAATCTGAGGATCTCCAACTGTTCTTGGACTACAGCTCCCATCACCATCAATTTTTTGCAGCTGGGGGATGATGGGAGTAGTAGTCCAGCAACAGCTCAGGTTGGCCACACCGGAGCTGCTGTGCCTTTAGTAGTCTTGAAGAGGTCAGCAGATGCGGCCATCCACATTATGCATTATTGTAAAGCCTCAATATCCCTCCCCCCATTGCCTTTTTCCTAAACTAAAATGCCCCAGACTCTAGGGAGTCTAAGGAAGATGGTCCAGCCTTCTGATTATTTTGTTCACCCTCTTCTGCATCATTTCCAACTACAGCACTACCTCGGTATTCGTGGGGGTTCCGTTCTCTGCAATTACCGCTAGGGATGTGCACGAACCCATTCGGAGGCCCTTTTAGGCCTTCGAACCGGTTTGAACAACCAGCTGTTTGGCCAGTTCAAAGGGGGTGTGTGTGTCTGACTTGAAGGGCAGGGGAGGGTGCACTCCCCCCCCCACCCGCTGGCACTCTGTTATCAAAGGCTTCTTTGGGGTGGCAGCATACCTTCCTCCTGCCGCCCCATCCCCTCTTTGCCCGGAAGTAAGAGGAAGTACCTGGTGCGTGTATGCATGCAGGGTGTGTGCGTATGCACGTCACACCCACGTACGCATGCTCAATGTTAGCGAGCACTATGTGCGCGTGCTTGCTTGCACGCCAGGCACTTCCTGCTACTTCCAGGCAAAGAGGGGACGGGACAGCACGGAAGTATGCTGCCACCCCAAAGGAGCCTTTGATAATGAAACACCGGTGGGGGGGGGAGCAGAGGGAGGGGTAAATGCACCCTCCCCTGCCCTTAAAGTCAGACTCCCCCACCTTTGAACTTCCCCTGCCCAATTCTGTGGACATCCCTAATTACCACAGATATGGAAACCATGAATACCGAGTTACTAAGTCTATGGGATCGCAGGGCTAAGGTTCCTGGAGGTCCAAAAAATTACATTTAAAACAGTGGGAAATGGTCAAAAGGGGTGAAAAGAAGTGCCATACCATGTTCTTCAGGCCTCCAGCAATCCAACAATGCTCCGCAGACGTCAAAATGCTGCCATTTTTTGGTGGGAAAAAACTTTTCTTTAAAAAATGAAATGAGCCACAAAATGGCTCGTTGACAAAATGGTGGCTGGCTGTCTCCAAACTGCAGATACGTGAATTTAGCCCCCTTTATCTCATTTTCCTGCATATATGCCGAGGTTGGGTGGCAATTACCCAACTGCAGATATATGAAACCATGGATGCTGGATCCGTGTATAGTGAGGTCCACCTGTATATCCTTTTTGAGATGTGGTAACCAGAACTGTACACAATATTACAAACTAGCTTAACCCACGCAGAGCATCTGCATGCTAGTATTTGCTTGCTCACCTCATCTCAGAGATCTCTCCACCCTCACCTGAGCCACACTCCTGCTTCTTCTCCTCCATCTGGTTGCTTCCATCCCCCTCACCCTCTTGGTCACTCCTCCATCCCTTTACTCCACCCCTCTCACCTTTCTTGGTTGCGGCTGCAGTGTTGCTGGCACCTATTGGCCAAGCTGCAGACCCCTATCCCCAGAGACCGCCCCACTCTCACCCAAGTCCCGGTCCTGCTCCTCCCCATAGGAGCAGCAGCAGCACCAGTGGTTGACCATACCCTTCCTTGCTGCTGCCTCCTCTATGGTCGCTCGTTCCCCTCAGGCCACTGACAGGCCCGGGCCTGTCCCTCGCCCTTCCTTCTTTCTCTCTTTCCCTCCCTTCTTTTTCTCTCTTTCTCTCTCCTCCACTCGCTCTTACCATCTTTCTTCCCCTCTTTCTTTCTCCCTTCCTGAGTTAACAGATCTTGTTCATCTTGTTTTCCCATCTAATTCACACAACGGCAGCCTCCTTCTCCTGAAAGGGCTTTTTCCTCCCTCACAACCCCTCTCTTTGCAGACCCCTGCCCACTATACTTTTATATATAGATAGATTCCTCTCCTCTACAATCAAGAACATCTTCCGACCAGTAATAGTTGCATTCCAACTGACCTTAACCATCACAGGCTCCCCCTCCCTATCTGCATGTGGAATCCCCACTGCCCAATTAGGTGCTTCTGCTTGCAAACTCTCGCGAGAGCTGCCACACACAGGATTATCCACGGGTATGCCTTAGAGAATTAGATAGATAGATAGATAGATAGATGGACAGATAGATAGATGTGGCTGTACTATAGATTTATATAAGGGTTTTATAATCTAAATAGTTTTTTATTTTTTTTTATCCCTTTCCCAATGATCCTGAGCATGGAATTTGCCTTTTTCACAGCTTCCGCACAATAGATTATGTTTCTATTGAGCTATCCACCACAACCCCAAGATCTCTTTCCTGCTTAGTCACTGACAGCTTGGACCTCATCATTTTATATGCAAAGTTGGCTTTTTTCTTTTTCTTTTTTTTGCCCCAGTTTGCATTTACACTTACACTGAACTGCTTTTGAACTGCTGCCCATTCACCCCTTTTGGAGAGACCCTTTTATTGCTTTTTGCAATCCATTTTGGTTTTCACCAACCTGATTAGCTTGGTATGGTATCACCTGCTTCTTACTTTCTGTTTCCTGTTTTTTAAAAATAAATAAAAAAGAAACAATTTCCAATCCATAAAAGGGCCTATCCTCCTATTAGTATCATCAGACAATCATCTGAACCAGTCCTAGTATTATTTGAAAGCAAAGTTGATTTTAACTCAACGATGGGTGTGGCAACCTACTCCCCCCACCATTCTATTACTTCATTATCCCCACTACAGTAATGGTGATCACCACCAGTATCTCTTCATTTGTCTTTCAGTGATTTTGACCAACTTCCAGATGATGTTGCAGTTTCTGCTAATGTTGCAGACATTGAAGAGAAGAAAGGCTTCTCCAATTATTATGTAAGGGAAGGACTTTTCTTACGCTTGCATCTGTGTTTTCAGAGAAATGGGGGAAATGGGCCCGTAGGAAATGTTTCCTGTATGAGTATTTGTCTGATTTAGTGGTGTGCAGAACCGGTTTGAATAGAACAGGTTAGATTTGAACTGGCCTGGTTCAACCAGTTCAAACTCAAACCAAACTGGCTTAAAAAAATGTGGTCAGTCCAAATTCGAGCCGAACTGGGCCTAGTCCATTATGGAACAGTTCGACCTGGTTCAACGGTTTGAGGAGCTATGCTTGTAAAGGGGATTCCCCTTTACAAGCAAAAGGGCAGCCGGGGAAGCGGCGAGAGGGCACCTTGCTGGTGGTGCCAGCAGTGCCAGTGGCTCCACTGAACCTCAGCATCCCACCCAACAGTGCCACTGTGCAGGCCACGCTGCTGGGGGGAGCACTGGGGTTTAGAGTTGCTACCAGCACTGCCAGTAAGGTGCCATCTCGCTGCCCCCCTGGCCACCCTAGAAGCCTTTTATAGGCAGGAATTCCCCTTTTCTTGTAAAGGGGAATCCTCACTGGATTCCCCTTTACAAGCATAGCCCATCAAGCCAGGTCTACCCAGTTCGACACAGTTTAACCAAATGGACTGAACCACAGGCCGGTTCAACTCAACCAGTTTGCGGACCAGTGGTTTGGTTCGAATTGAGTTTGAATTGGAACTGAACCACAAAAAATGGTTCCATGAACACTGCTTGTCAGATTATTTCACAAATGTGGCATTTCACATGGGAGATAACTCATTTCCAGAATACTAGGTAGATTTCATAATACACACTGAAAGTTGTGATGGCTAACTGCTACATAATTACACAATCAGAGCCTTATCCGTTAGACTCTTTGGAACATAAATCAAAACTATGAGGACCAAACTAGATGTGACTTTAAATACAGAGGAAACAGACTAATTAGGGGGTGGATCAGTCCAGATTAGTCAGTTGCCTTGAAAATTGAGGGGCGGGGGAAGCACATGGTCACAAAAGTTGCTAAAATAAGTTTTCACAACACAGAACTTTTGGGACATGGAAGGGAAAGGACAACAAAAAACTTTGTATACTTCCACACAAAACTCTCTTTGGGACACAGAAAGTGATTTTTCTGCATGAGCTCATACAGCATATGCCCGGGAAAGTGGTTGAGGGCAGAATGAGAAAGCAAGATGACTGAACTTCTGGTTCTGTGAATGCTGGAATATTGAGGTCTGAAAAATTGAAATATCGTCATACATTGTTTGGACCTGCATAGCGGGGGGGGGGTGGAGACAGGGGCGGGAAGCAACTGGGGGCTCCATTCCAGTTTGGGACCATGGTGGGGGATTCATGCTTTTGGCCTGCTGCAGTCTCTATTTGAGTTGGGAACTCTAATAGCTGTTATTTGCCTTGGTAGGGAAATTGTCACTGGTGACAATGATTGCTTCCAACCCGGGGCAAATAGCAGTCATGGGGGATGTGGAGCTGATCCAGACCAGGACTATAAAAGGAGCAAAGGTTAAGCTCCTTCCCCCCATGGCAAGGTACCAATCCAGACTGTGTCTCAGGCAGCTGCCAAAAAACGCCCCCTCTAAAACCCACTGGGCCAGATATGTTTAAAGTTGCATGCAATTTACCTTAAGTGTCGTTCTTGTGACAGCAGTTCAATAGTAAATGCTATCCTATTCTAGTACTATGGACAAAGGGCTTTTTGACTTAATGGTTTATCCCATAACTTTTGAAGCTCCTGCCTTACTTAGCAATGGGCTCTTCTGAATGCTGCATATGCCTATCTCAGGTTCTGAAGAAACCTGTCGCCCCTCCTTGTGAGTTTTGGAACTCCAGCCACATGCTGCAGCCAGACCTTCCTTCTGCTAGGATTTTATGTAGCGCTGCCCACTGATATCATATTACACCCATTTTGCAAGAGCTACATTGGCTTCCAATTTGTTTCCAGGTCCAATTCAAGGTGCTGTTTTGGTACTTTAATGGTTTGGGCCCTGGATACCTGAAGGACTGCCTGCTCCCAAGGGTTTCTGCCCTCCTGACGAGGTCATCAGATGGAGCTCTGCTCTGCATGCTGACAGTGAGAGAGGCTTGGCTGTCATGCACACAGGACGGGGCCTTCTCAGTTATTGCCCCCAGACTTTGGAATGCTCTCCTGATGGGCATCCGCTCCTCAGTCTCCATCACAGTTTTTAGAAAGCAAATTAAATCTTGGCTCTTTACCCAATCTTTTATGTGAGTGTTGTTTTTGTTGCTGCTGCTTTGGATTTTATGATCCTATTGTGTATGTTTTTAAAACTTTGTATTAGATTTTTATCTTTATATTCCAATTTAATATTTTCATTGGCTAACTGTTTTATAGCCTTATATTGTTTTAAATGTTTTGTAAACCACCGAGTTAGTTAGTTTTAATGAAAGGCGGTATAAAAATTTAATGATTAATATTCTTTGGAGTGCTGCCTCCAGATGCTTACTTTTGCATCCTTTTTCATGACAACTTTATGGCAGGTGGTGCTCCAAAAACAGAAGGTAGGTGCTTCACATCCAGCTGGAGTGCTGAAACTCTCAAGGAGGGATGGACGGGTTTCTTTAGAACCTGACACAGGCATCTGGAGCCTGCAGGGGAGCCCATCCTTAAATAAGGCAGGAACTTCAAAAGATATGGAATCAATGTTGGCGATGTGACTCCATGAGCATCGACTTTCACACCAATAACTCCTATTGACTACTAGGGACATTAGGAGAGGAGGTAAAGATTGTAGGACTGCCCCCTTACTCGCTTTCATTTCTATATCTCTGCTCTAACTTTCTTGTGACTGGTAGACTGATATGCTTAGGACATTCCCTTCTTCTTTGTTCTCCCTTTTCGTTCTACCTTCATTCCACCATGAGGTAGCTAGTAAAGGGTGCAGACTTTCTATCTAAGTTTGTGACTTCTCTGCTAAATAAGGGGTTGACTCAAATTCTTCCCTCCAGTAAACTATCATGTGGAAAAGTCCAAAGCCTCAAATATAGGAAGATGGTTTACATGCTTGCATTTTTCTGTTTTCCCTTGCCCATGCTGAAGATATAAGAAGCTTCTAGCCTGCTGCTGTTTACACTGACAGCAGTTCTCCAGGATCTCAGGCGGAGAGATCTTTCCTAGCCATGTTGCTTAAGGTCCTTTAACTGGAGCTAGGGGGACTGAAGTTGTGTCTTCTTCTTTTCCAGGTATTTGTGATTGAGGTGAAAACAAAAGGTGGAGGCAGGTATATGATCTTCCGGCGTTACCGCCAGTTTTATAATCTGCACTCTAAGCTAGAGGAAAGATATGGTGCAGAAAGCAAGAACAGCCGCTTTACCTGTACCCTTCCAGTCCTGCCAGGTAAGCTGTAAACACTTTCTGGTCCTCCACTTGGCTTTTTTCCCTAGATTGCCTAGTAATGAATCATTCTAAGTGAGTGAATAATATAAGAATAGTGAGCACCAGTGCAGTAGCTGGAGTGTTGGACTTGGACTAGGGAGACCTAGGCTTAAGCCCCTGCTTGGCCAGAAAACTCACTGACCTTGTTCACACAATCGTTTGAATGTCGGTTTAATGGGGTCACCTACATTGGTGTGATTGTGTGGAAACATGCCGAGGTTGGAATCTCAGATTCATCCCAGGCCATAAACTACCTTGGCATAGGTTCACACAATCATGCTACCCACATTAAACCCTGATGCAAATGATTGTGTGAACCAAGCCACTGTCTCTTGGCCTAGCCTATCTCATAGGGTTGTTGTGAATATAAGATGTGACTGGGAACCATGTACATTGCCCTGAGTGCCTTGGAAGAAGGGCCGAATATAAATGTGACAGAAAATAAAGAGAATTGTGGCTGCAGAAAAGAAAAGGCCTGCAGAAGTGCAGTAACATAAACTGTGAGCTCTTCTTAAAAGGCGTAATTATTACTGTGCCATTTATGTGCATGGTACTTTACAAATGTCCTATAGGGCTCATGCTCTAAAATCAACACAAGGAAGAAAACAGAGAATAGGGGGGATATGGAGGCAGGAATAAATATGGGGTGAATGAGTGATTATTTCATGTACTTGTACTTAGACTTAGTACAGCAGAGTAAGGGGACTAGAGACTCAAACCAAGGCTTCATGGAAAAGGAAGTTAGATTCAAAGGAGACAAGAAAAGTGACATCTTGGAGGCCAGGAGTGGCCCTTCCATAAGGTGAGGTGAGGTGAGGCAATCACCTCAGGCAGCAGATTATTGGGGCACCAGTGAGACAGCAAAATGCCCTCTATGTTTAAAAAGGGGGACAAAAAAGGAAGTTGTGTATGGGGGGGACACAAAAACATTTGCTACCCTGCCTCAAGTGCACAGAGGTTTTGAGCTGCCATTGAGAGTTGTGGGTGGCAGTTCCAAGAATAAGTGGTGGCAAAGGAGAAAGGGCAGAGCTGTTTGAGGGAGCAGGATACCTTTGGATGAATGAGGGTGGTAGAGCTGGAAAGTGAAGGTTACAGGCAGGAATGCGTCAGGATATCAGTGTGGAGAGACAGGGGATGCTGCAAGACCACTGATGGTTTTGAAGGCAGAGGCAAGCAGCATGTACAAGATTCAGGATCAAAAAAGGAAGCCAGGTGTCAGGGCTGGATTGTGGGCAGCGACCACAGAAATGTGAAGTCAGGACCAAGGAATCAAGAACTGAAGCCAGAGCCAAAGCCAGGACCAAGGAGTCAGGACTGAAGCCAGCATGGAGGAGTCAGGCCAGGGGTCACAGACAGAAATGCACCAGAGCAGAGAAGACCACAGCCATAGCCAGACATTAGGTTGTAGTGTGTACAAGTGCCCATACACATGGACATATGTTTGTGTGACTGTACAGGGTACTGGCCCCCTCAAATGCAGAGTACAGATAGGAAGTGTATTACTGTATGTGTATTGAACATAATGAGGTTATTCCCACGATCCATGGAAAGTGGACTAAGGGGGCTTAGCCTGCTTTCCATGGATTGTGGGAACCACAAGGTGGCTAGCCCGCCTAAAGCACCCTCCCCTTAAATAAGTTTAATGGAGCGTGTGTCCATCTTGTTGCTCATGTGTTGCTGTGGCATGCAGCGACACATGAGTAGACTCCTGGGCTCGGGGGTCTCTCCAGAATGCCCCGCGCACTTGCGCGGAGTATCCTGGAACTTCTGGGGGCTGTGCGGCCCCCGATCTCCAGAGCCCCCTCTGGCTCCGTGACGGAGCTGGCAGCCCGCTCTCCCCGCAGATCTGGAAGAAGCTTTTCTCACGGATCATGAGAAGAGCTTCAATGTGTGAACAACTGTATGTGTGTATAGCTCTGAATGTGTGCTCACCGTAAACATCGATTGTATGTGCATTGAGTATTATGTCTAAAATAGGGCTCCTGTTGCTCAGGCCATGGCCAAGCACAAACAGGAAACCCTGTATAATCTTTCCTGTTCAGAAGGAACCAACTGCCTGACTGGGTGAGTGGAACCATCCAAAACCTTAACGTCTTTTGCTTCTGTAATAGTCTCAGGCTGAAGTTCTGACAGCTTTCCACAAGGGGCAGCCACTCAAAGCACTTAAGGCTCTCTACTGCAGCTCAGGCAGTTTATTACATCAGCGTAGGGACTTAATTTTATTTATTTATTATTTATTTATTACATTTATAAACCACCCCATCCAGAGGCTCTGGGCGGTGTGACTTAGTGGTCATACCTCTCAGATGTACCTTTCTGTTAGAGACACCCCTCATTTGAACATTACTTTTCAATGTCATCTTTTTGTTCTTTGTCATTCTGGCGCATTCTGATTCTTACTATGTGTTCTGCTTTAGATTACTGTGCACCTGTGTCCGATGGCTCTTAGAGACCAAGGTGATACATTTAAAACTAAGGCCATGGATAGATGGTCTAGGGTGGGGAAATCTAATTTGTGGGATAGTCAGGCATGCTGAATCAATGCTTCCAACTTTACAGTCTCAAACCCGGAATGCTTCACTCCAAGTTGTTCCCCACCATACATGCCATCCCCTTGAACATTTCCTGGTTGAGACCTGCAGTGCCCATAACAGCAGTGTGAGATGCAGCCGTCTGAGCATGCCTGAATGGGGAAGGGCCATAGTTCAGTGGAAGAGTACCTGCTTTGCAGGAGCGGCCCTTTCATGAGGCAAGGTGAGGAAGTTGGCTCAGGCAGTAGACTATTGGGGCACCAGCAGGGCAGTGAGATGTCCCCTGCAACTGTCCATTGGAGCAGATCTTTGGGACTGATCTGGTCCTTGCAAGCTTTGCAAGGAGCGCTTTTCCTTGCACTCATTGCAAAGCTTGCAAGAAGCACAAGGAGAGGAGGAAGCTGTTGGCAATCTTACACCTCCCCATCCTCTCTTTCAGATTTTCAGAGCTGGCGATGGTTGGTTTTGAAAGGGTTCTGGCCAGTGGCAGCTGGTACAAACAAGCTGGCGGGGAGTGGGCGAGGAGAAAATAAGCTGCAACTTGCCAAGCCCTCTCTCAATGCATACAAGTCTCCCTGCCATTTCCTGTTCTACCCATCTAAGCCTCACATGTCTTCAGAACTAGTTCTGTAGGATGAAGGAATGTTCATGCCTTTTGTATAGATAAACATGATCCAGCATACTAGTAATGGGAAAGATACTGTGTGTCACATTATTCCTGTTCTACAAACTAGACATCCTTAGCTGAAATGTAAGAAAGAAATGCAAGCTTCATTTGATTGACACAAAGCCCTATTCACATATCAACACACGCACAACCTGTGTACAGTGTCCCCTGGTACAGATATGTTTGTAGGTACTGTTCTTTCAAAGACTTCTCAGATACAAAGAACCGCAATTATCCAAAAAGCTTCATGTCAGTGATTGTAGAAAGTTGGATACCCCTCACTGTGTCCCTCATCTGAAGTTATTTTGGGCTTCTGCCGTTTGTTTTAAAGCACATTTTGACACTATAAACAGGATTGTTGAACACAGTCCTGACATGTTTTTAGCTCGCTTCACAGAAAAGCCACTCCAAGGGTTCTCTAACAGAGGAATCACATCAGTCTCGCTGTACGATAGTTCCCAGGATTCTTTGGGAGAAGCCATGATTATTAAACAAGTACAAAAGCAGTATGAGTTTATGATGCGGACAGAATCTTAGAAGTTTAGCAGTCAAATTTGATATACCCTTTTCCTGTGCTTCCTTTCCATGGTGACATCTTTTCACTTCTCTTTGGTTTTGTGTTTTCCAGGAAAAGTTTATGTTGGCGCAAAGAGGGAGATTGCAGACAGCCGCATTCCAGTGCTCAACATGTACATGAAGGTAAAGATGAAACATTTGCATTGCACTAGTGGTCACATGAGACTTATCATATGGAATTATTCTGTGCCATTTCATCCATGTCAGTACAAGTTAGGGGCATTTTCTTGTCTGAGGTTTTAAAGGGCCAGCATTTAAATCAGTCCATAACATGAATGCAAAATCTATACTGGCTGCAGTGGACATCTGATTTCACATCCAAATTTTATCCTGCTTTGACAATATTCATGTACGGTACAAATATACTGTCACCTTAAGTGGTGCAGTGGGGAAATGCTTGACTAACAAGCAGAAGGTTGCCAGTTCGAATCCTCGCTGGTACTATTTCGGGCAGCAGTGATATAGGCGGATGCTGAAAGGAATAATCTCATACTGTGCAGGAGGAGGCAATGGTAAACCCCTCCTGTATTCTACCAAAGAAAACCACAGGGCTCTGTGGTCGCCAGGAGTCGAAATCGACTTGATGGCACACTTTGCTTTACAAATATACCAGGGAGTTTTTAGGGCATGCTTATTACTCTTTTATGCTATAAAACACAAAACAATATGTTTTATATTGTTTTTTCTACTGTGGTTTCCCTCTCCCTCACTTGGGAACTGCAGTTTAGTGAGGGTGCTCAGACTTCTTAGATTCCCCCCACTTGAAGAATTGTGATGACAAGGTTTCCCGGGGAGAGGGAATCACTATTAAACCAATTCAACTGTAGTGTATCTATGCTCTAAGAGAGGGGTTCCCAACACTGGGTCTCCAGATGTTGCTGGATTACAACTCCCATCATCCCCAGCAGCAATGACTGAAGTACATGATGGGAATTGTAGTCCAACAATATCCAGGGTACCAGTGTTGGGAACTCCTGCTCTAAGAGACTCACTATTGTATTTTGTCTGCCATATGCTGCTGTTTTTCCTTACACCAACACCAACACTAATACTAACCAGAAAGAGCAATATAAATTGGAGAAATGCCCTTCTCCCCATTCCTAGTGCATGCTCTCAGGGCACACATGACACAGCCACTATGCTGAACCTAAGCAAGTCTAGGTCCCATCAATGTCCAGATGGGTGACCATCTGGGAAACTCCATGCACACTGCCTTGAATTCTGTGATGGAAGACAGTGAGGGGGATATACATGTAATAAGTAGATTCTGAATCCTCTCCCCACAGACTTGAGTCACAATGAAAAATGGCATGAATGTCCCTTCTGTATTGCCAGTTCACAGAATTTCAGACCAGTTGCTTCTGTGATAATCTCAGGGTTTTGGCCCAGCTACAAGATTCTATTTACTGTATCCACCTGAATCCAAGCATAGGTTTCCCCCCAAATTCTTTGATGTCAGAAATTGGAGGGGTCATCTTAAATTCGGAGTGCTGTTCCATGTGGGTAAATATTTGGGTATAGCCTGTATTTAACCTCTATTTTTAAAAGGGGTCATCTTAAATTCAGGGCCATATTCTATTTGGGTAAATAAGAGTTTTTTGGTTTTTTTACATTTATATCCAGCTCTTCCTCCAAGGAGCCCAGATTCAATGCATGGTTTTTATATTCATCTTCACAACAACCTTGTGAGGTAGGCTATTATGTCAGGGGGAGAAGATTAACCAGGAACACACTCATTTCCAAACATGTATCTGCTAGTTCTGCCCTGTCCTGGCAGTGATTACTGAGAGTATAGTGAGAGAGCAGAAGGAATGGGTTATGGGCCAATGCATTAAATGAGACATTTAGGCCCAAAGTGTCATGTGAGGTTTGCAGTTGCCCAGCATCAGTCTGATTGGTGAAATATCCTCCACAGCTTGAATCATGAGGGAGAAGTTCCCCTACTAAGGCTCTGTTTGCCTTTTTTTTTTTTTTAACCCAGAAACTGCTTAGCCTGCCAGCCTGGTTGCTGCTGGATGAAGATGTCCGGCTGTTTTTCTATCAGTCGGTCTTCGACAGTGAGCAGACACCACAGGGACTGCGACGGCTCCGTCCACGCACTCGCCGACAGTGGGTATTTCTTTCATCCTTTACCAAATACACAGAGGCCGCTTTCAGATATAATGCAGAACTGCGGGTCCAATGAACCCGCGGTTCTGCACCCCTCTCCCCCTGCTCTCCCATCTGCATTCAGACATCTGGGAGAGATGCTTCTCTGCAGTCCGCAAGACTTCAGAGAGGAGGAAGAACTGGCTGCCTGGGCTTCCTTGCCAGAAGGACAGCCCCGGCAGCCCCAGTCAGAGCGAGGGAGGAGCTTCCTCCCTTAACTCCCACTGGAAAACAGCTAGACTGCAGTGCAACCTTCAGACAAAATGCTGGCACCACTAAACTGGATGTCCAGGTGGTGAAATTCACTACAAATCGAAGGTACAAATCAGTCTGGGGAGGGAGACTGCAGGTCCATTGACAGAAGGACAGGCCATGCTGCCAATCAGGTCAGAGTGAGGGAGGAACTTCCTCCCTCAACTCTGGTTCCAGGAGGCTGAAACCGTGGCACGAGTGTTCGGATGTAATGCTGGCGCCGCAGAAATTGAGTTTGCTGCAGCAAAACTCTATTCTAAGCTGAAGGTTCAGATTGGAGTTCGAGGAGGGAAACTGTGGGTCCCTCTCTGCTACAAATTCTATTTTACCAAATTTGGACATGTGGGAAAGGAAACCGGAGGTGAAGGGAGCTCCGGTTTCCTGTTTCAACAAAGTGTTCAAAGAGTCTGCCTGACTGTCACTTAATCCCATTGCCTCTTGACCTTCCCTCAGTGCACCCAGTGAAAAATTGTTCTCCCTCTTATTTGTGACAGCAAAAGCATTTCTCCCCAAGAACCTGACTTTGACAGAATGGCAGCTGCACGGGCTGAGGTGGGTATTTTATCCAGTGTGTTCCATGCTGAAGAAAAGCCTGCAAGACTGTACAGAGATGTTTTCTGAACATACAGACATATATTTTAAGGCCAGACAAGACCAACATAATTTGAATTAGCCAGTCTGTACAAAGAAGTTAGACCATTCCAGCCTTCACTTGTGAAGAGCATGTTGTTTACAAACTGGCTGGATGGGGGTGGAAGGAAGTGAGTATGCATGAACAAGAAATCCATCGCTCTTGGCAGGACTGAACAATACTGAGAGAGACTATATTACACAGAAACAAAGGAAGCTGACATCTACTGAATGTTTACTACTCAGTAATAATCTACTAATAATCTACTGAGTCTGATTATTGGTCTATCTAATTCAGTACTGTCAACTCTGACTGGCAGCAGGGTTGGGAATGGGGCAGTGGGGAGGGAGATGGGGGTGGCAGGAGTGGCAGTGTTAATGGAACTTCCATTAACAGCAGCAAGCACAGGGATGGGGTGGTGGGTGCAGCAACAGCCAGGCTGTGGGACAGGGGCAGTAGTGGCCAGGCAACAGAGGTCAAGTGGGCGGTGCTAAAGCCAGGCTTTGCCTGGGGCATCAAAAAACCTTGGACTGCCCCTTAGGAGTGTGCACGGAACTGTCGAGCCCGGTTTGGTTCGAGGCCAAACCGGGCCTCGAATGGAACCAGGCCAGTTTGGTCCGGCCCCCGTTGAACCCCCCTCCAGTCCAATCCAGTCCTGGACTGGTCTGCGAACTTTTTTTAAAAACAAATTTTTAAATGTGAAAGTAAGTACCTGTAGCCCCTTCGGGGGGCTTGCTGTAGCCACGGGAGGGGGCCCCACGGGTTCCCTCTCCCTCCATTGGCCTTCCTCATCACCGCCACGGCTGGAAGGGCCTCCGTAAAAGTGAGCAGCCACAGCCTCACAGAGGGCATTTGTGCATGCACGGCGGCCTCCAAAATGGCGGCCGCTCGCTTTTACGGAGGCCCAAATGGGCCAAAAAGGCTATGTTTACCTGGCCGCAGCAGTGATGAGGAAGGCCGTCAGGGGGAGTGGGAACCCGCCCGGACCCCCCCTCCCCCACGGCTACAGTAAGCCCCCTGAAGGGGCTACAGGTACTTAATTTTACATTTTAAATTAAAAAAAAAAAGTTCGCGGAACTGCCGGCCCAGATCTGGCGGTCTGGTTCCTGTCTGATGGAACCAGGGTGGGGGGTGGGGTTCGGTTCGATCACAAACCCACGAACCCCTGGACCAAACCGTCGGACCGCGGACCACTGGACTGGTTCCGCACATCCCTACTGTCCCTGTAGCTAAATGCAGTGGAAACACAATTCCTTTTCACAGGTGTGCAGACAAAAGGTGAAGTTAGGGCTGCCACATTATATCCCTATGCTAATTAACATCCGCCAAATTAAAAACTGCCCATTGTATTGCAACACTTCTGAATTATTGCATTGCATGTTCAACTATAAATTTTTAACTGAATGCCAGATTCAACTGGAAAATGGATTTTCTGGTCACCTTCTTACTTCTTCCAGAAGCACATTATCCGGCAGCCATTATGACTGCAGGGCTGCATGCTCTTTAGTGGGGGAGGGGCTACTCCTGTGGAGCTGTCCTTGCAAAGGGGAGGGCATCCACTGCAGATAGACCATGCCAATGGCTGACATCCAGACTCAGTAGTGCTACTCAGGAGTTACTCTAATGGACTACTTAATTTCAGTAGGACTATTAAGGAGTAATTTAGTCTGGATGTTAACAAGTGAGTGTGGTGGGGGTATTATCAGATTCTGGGAATGGTAAACCATGTTATTGGACACTTGCAGAGAAATAAATCATGACTTTTTTCAAAGAATTGGGAAAGCTTTGCATGTCATTTTTATCTTCTTGGTGCCTTGGGCTGGATCCAGTTGGTCAGCTCAGCTGTTTTATCTTCCAGTATTGGTTTGTTTCTGATAGGCACTGTTTGATTTTACTGGGTCCACTAAACTGGAGCTGAGTTTCAAGAAAGGAGATTTGATCTATTTACTCAGCAAAGTCAACAAAGACTGGTTGGAGGTGAGCATCAAGGCCTTATCTGGTCAGAAGTCTGACTCACAAAAGTTCCCTCATTTGTGACAGTGGTTGCTCTTAATCAATTGCTTAGCTTAATTACTAGATGGCTAGAAGCAGCAGATTGCTTTCTTGCTCTGAGAGGAAATTTAGGCTAGTAGCGTTCTTGATTCCCCCCCACCCCGTATCCCAGTATGACATTGAAATCCAAGATGGCTGAAATTGATGGTAAAGTTACGTAATCCAGTAGCTCATTGAATACAGGTGAAACTCGGAAAATTAGAATATCGTGCAAAAGTCCATTAATTTCAGTAATGCAAATTAAAAGGTGAAACTGATATATGAGACAGACGCATTACATGCAAAGCGAGATAAGTCAAGCCTTAATTTGTTATCATTGTGATGATCATGGCATACAGCCCATGAAAACCCCAAATCCACAATCCCAGAAAATTAGAATATTACATGGAACCAAGAAGACAAGGATTGTAGAATAGAACAATATCGGACCTCTGAAAAGTATAAGCATGCATATGTATTCAGTACTTGGTTTGGACCCCTTTTGCAGCAATTACTGCCTCAATGCGGCATGGCATGGATGCTATCAGCCTGTGGCACTGATGAGGTATTATGGAAGACCAGGTTCTTCATTAGCGGCCTTCAGCTCTTCTGCATTGTTTGGTCTCATGTCTCTCATCCTTCTCTTGGCAATGCCCCATAGATTCTCTATGGGGTCAGGTCAGGCGAGTTTGCTGGCCAATCAAGCACAGTAAACTGTATACTTTTCAGAGGTCCAATATTGTTCTATTCTACAATCCTTGTCTTATTGGTTCCATGTAATATTCTAATTTTCTGGGATTGTGGATTTGGGGTTTTCATGGGCTGTATGCCATGATCATCACAATGATAACAAATTAAGGCTTGACTTATCTCGCTTTGCATGTAATGCGTCTGTCTCATATATCAGTTTCACCTTTTAATTTGCATTACTGAAATTAATGGACGTTTGCACGATATTCTAATTTTTCGAGTTTCACCTGTATATGGACCAAAATGATAGAAAACTAATAAAAATGAAGTTTTTAAAATAATAATAAAAAAGAATATATGGACCAAAATGGTGCTTGGAGCCAAAACATTATCCTCTCTAATAAAACGCTTGGTGTCCGTCCGTGGACAGACACCAAGCGTGCGTTCGTGCCTCAACTGTTCTGAGCATGCGCGGAGTGCATGCTCAGAACAGTCCAAGAGAGACATGACCGCCAGCACCTGGCGGCCATGTTGGGTGGCCAAAAACGGCCGCCCCGAAGAAGCCGGGAATGCGGGGAAGGGGGAGACTGGCCGAGGCGCGGCCAAGGTGGCGGCGGAGCCGTGGCCGCGGCCTTGCCGCGCCACTGAAGCCGGGCGGGGGGAGGAGGCGGCGGGGGAAGCCGGCCGAGGTGGCGGCAGAGCCGCCGCCAAGGCCTGGCGCCGCCGCCGCAGCCAGGCGGCTGCGAGTCCTTGGGGCCCTGGCCCGGCCGGGGAGACCGTCCGGGAATGTGAGGCGGGGGTGGACCGGACCGGCAGCGGCGCCCCCAGAGTCCGCCCGGCTGCCACCACCGCCCGCTCTCCCGCCCTCCCAGCTGCCCAAATACTCCTTCCCCGCTCCCCCCCCAAATGATTAAGGGCCAAAATGGCCCAGAAGAATGCCTCCGCGGCCGCCGCCATGACCGCCAACCGCCCTCCCAGCTGGCCGAGACTTCCTTACCCGAAGCAGCCCGCGACAGTCGGGCGATCTAAAATCATTTATTGCGAAGAAGAGAGGAGCTCCCGAACAGAGCTCCTCTCTGTGCTAAGCCAATGCCCAAACTGCTGCTATGGACGCAAAGGATGCCTATTGCGTCCTTTGCGTCCATAGCAGCAGTTTGGGCATTGGCTTAGCACAGAGAGGAGCTCTGTTCGGGAGCTCCTCTCTTCTTCGCAAAAAATGATTTTAGATCGCCCGACTGTCACGGGCTGCTTCGGGTAAGGAAGTCTCGGCCAGCTGGGAGGGCGTGGGGGGGGGGAGGCCAGAGGAAGTGGGGGGGGGGACTCTCCCCTACTAGCGCCCGTTATCACAACGGGCCTGAAAACACTAGTTCATTATAATGATGTTCTTCTTCTTCTTCTATAGAAGAACCTCCAGCTCTGAGTGCACTTCTGTCTTTCGTCAGTGCAAAATACTACTCTCAACAGCACAGTTTTAGATGCCTTCAAATGATATAGCAAGCTTCTCAAATGTTCCTGTAAGGGAAATATTATCTTAACTGTATAGGAAAGCCAACTTAGAATACACATCATTTTGCATATGCAAATGAAGTAGCTGTACAATCATCATGTGATTATTATGATCGATTATACATGGCTAGAATATTGACTTTTCTGTGGCTAGGGCATACTGAGCTGCTTTAAAAGCAGACCTTGTTGCTTTTTCATATTGAATGTCAGCCATCTTGCATATCAGTGTGGTGTAATGGTTAGAATGTTGGAGTAGGATTGGGGGGATCTGGGTTCAAAGCCCCCCCCCCGTCATGAATCTAGTCACTTTGGCCAAGTCACCCTCTCAAACCAGCTGTTTTTATCTCTGTGGGTAATTTGGGTTGGAACGTTAACAGATATTTAGTAGTGTGTGGGGAGTATTTGGAAAAAAGCAGAGGGAGATTTAATTTAAGAGGGAATAAAATCACGTGTAAAAAAATGAATCCAGTTATAGGAGGCCTCTGAGCATGTGCAAAACACCCCCAAAGACTACATGTCCCCAACTGTTTTGTCAGGTATAGTTTAGCTCATAAAGTTAGGATTCTTGAGAACAAAAAATGGCACCCTTTGACTTGGGATTTGGGTACAACTTTAGTTACTTCCGTACTTTCTGTGGCCCATTCTCAATCCTCTAATTTTCTCTGCTGCAGGAGGGATCTCCCTTCCATTGCACTTGTCAGGAGACATCCTGAGTCAAGTCCACAAAGCAATGAACGAGGTTTCTGTGTGTAGTGAAAAAAGAAAAGTGTGCCTCATTTTTCATGGTGTGCTCTTTTCGTTTTGTCCCAGGGAACTGTCCGAGATGCCACTGGCATTTTCCCATCTGCTTTTGTGAATATTATTAAAGAGCTCCCCAAAGAAGAGGACGCTATCAACTGCCTACGTTGCTTTTACCATGAGGACAATGTCAGCACTGTCAGGTAATAATGCCACAAGGCCTTTTTGTGCTGGGTTCCCTTCCTTTACCTGGCTGCCCGAGCTTTGAGGTCCAGTGAAGCCCCAGGAAAGCCCTTCTTCCTTCACCCTAAGCTCACTGGGACCAAAATGCATATGGGTGGCTTCTCCCACAATCCTACTGCAGTGCAGTGGCTGTGCTAGGAACCAGGAAGTGCTGAATTCAAAACTTGCCTTTGGCATGACCTTAAGAGGTGACTTTAGGCAAATGATTACTTTTTTAGCACCCTTCCATTTACACTTTGCAGGGTAGTGGTTAGGATTAACAATGGATATGATGCACTTTGAATACCCTAAACCTGGATTTCCCAGCCTTGGTTCACCAATGTTGAACTACAGTTTTTATCCTCCCTAGCCACAATGGCCTTTGGGGTGATGGGAGTTGTAGTCCAACAAGATCTGGAGAACCAAGGCTGAGAACCCCTGCCACAAGCATTTTTATATAGAATTCTCTAAGACATATCCATGGCTAATCCAGTGTGTGGCAGCTCTCATGAGAGTTCGGAGAGCTGCCGGATAACCATGGGAGGGGAGATGGAAATAAAATGGTGGTGGCGGCAGCAGGCCGGCTGGTCAGAAAGCGGCAGCAGTGGGTGGGAGAAGAAGCCAGTGGGTGGGAGTGAGAAGAAGCCGGTGCCCGGCTGTCCAGAAAGTGAGGGGCGGCAGACAGGAAGTGGCGGGCAGGCAAGAAGGAGCTGACCGGCCAGCTAGAAAGTGGGGGGGGGGAGGAAAAGAAGCCGGCGGGTGGGACGGAGAAGAAGCCGGCACCTGGCTGGCCAGAAAGCGGTGGGCAGGTGGGTGAGAAGAAGCCAGCCGGGTGGCCAGCCAGAAACTGGCGGCGGGGGTGGAGTGAGAGAAGAAACTGGCTGGCCCGCCCACCTGAGAGTGGAGAGTGGGACGGCAGAGAAGAAGCTTGCACCCAGCCGGCCAGAAAGTGATGGTTGGAGGGAAAGAAAAAGGTGGCTGGCAGGCCGGCGGGGGAAGAAGGCAGTGGCAGGTGGGTGGCCGGAGGTGCAGATGCTCTGCGCCTGGCCCAGTTAGTACTAATTATTACCATACTAGCAAAATGCCTGTCTTTATGATGGGTGGAATGGGCATGGGAGACTGGTATATTTCCAGGATGCCTGCAGGATGTTAAAGGCTTTTGCACAACTTCCAAGCACAATTTTACTCTTTTCATTTCTTTTTTATTACGGCGTTTGAGGCAACGGGGTGGGGAGGCTGGGTTCATCTCAGAATTCAACAGCTGACCTTCAGGCAGCATTGCTCAAGTCCTGTGATGTCCTTGCTTGGTGTGCGTGTGTGTGTGTGTGTGTACAGAGGGTGAGATCACAGTAGGAAGTAGTGCAGAAGCTTGTTGCAGCAAGTGTAGGATTAAGGTCATGCTTGAAACTTGTGCAAAAGCTATGGACATCCCACAGCTTATTGCCATCTGGAAGGGCCAGAGTTGAAACCTTTTGTACCTGAGCTCAAGAAGTAATTGCTCATATCCAGACTTGGCATCCAGCAAAAGTCTGCTTGTATCCTGACTTCCTCCTTAAGTTTTTGTGTGAGTTGAATTTGCTCCCTTCTTTTATAGGGATATATCTGTGGAAGAAGATCTGTGTAGCATCCCATTGTTCCAAGACCTAATGGAATTAGTAAGGTACAAGCTGATGAGGTCTCTACCAGAATACATAGGAGGCATTCACTTTTATATTCATCTTGCTGATTCCGAATGAATGGAGGCCCTTTCTTTTCAGACTACTTGTTCTGAAATACTAATAACCTCTACAAATCTCTCTGAGAACGTTTTGCCTTGCTATAGTAGCCCAGTTGTTTCCCTGGTCCCTGAAACAGAAATGATTGATTGAAAGGATGCTTGCATCCCCCACCCCCAACAAATGGCACGTTCTGTTCCCTAAAGCAGGTTACGCTGTATCCCTATGGAACTTTTAAAGAAAGAGCTATTATCTTTCCGTTTCCTTCACTCTTCTTCGTTGCATATGCTCACATTGCTGGTTGATTGTCTATTTCTTACCTAATATCATGTCCTGATTTAAACTCCACTCCCGGTTGTTGGTGCCAAATTTAGCACCTCATTAACTAGAAAAAAAATGGTAAGTATGTCCTTTAGTGCTAACTTTAGTGCAACATTTTCTTCTGGTCATTGTCCTTTCTGTCCTGTATTTTTCAAGACACTTAATCTTACTCCGTGTACATGCTACTAATTTGATTCTGTGTGTATATACTCACTAAACTTCACAAAGGAGACTGACACAACTTTCAATATTTCCATGTCATATTTTTTTTAAGTGCCCACTCAGAAATTGTTTTCCCCCTTTTCTTGATTAGATTATGCACAATCCAACGAAGTTAGTACAGTACTTCCTGGACAAATTTGTAGTGGACTTTGGCTTGGAACAGGAACATAGGAAGCTGCCTTATACTGAGCATAACATCACATGCACTTTCCATAAGACAGGAACATAGGAAGCTGCCTTATATTGAGTCAGATCATTGCTCTACTTAGCTCACTATTGTCCTTTCTGCACTGACTGGCAGTGGCTTCAGGCAGGAGTCTCTCCCAGCCACACCTGGAGATGCCAGGGAGGGAACCTGGGACCTTCTGCATGCAAGCAGATGCTCTGCCACTGAGCTACAGCCCCATCCCCTAAGGGGAATGTTTTACAGCAGACGGCACTCACATGTAGTCACCCATCCAAATGTAAACCAGAATGGACCCTACTTATCATCATGCTCGCTACTGCAAGACCAGCTTTCCTCTCTTTACTAGCTTTCTTCCTTGGATCAAATCCCCACTCAGTCATGAAGCAGTAACCTTGGACTATTTTATTTTATTTTTTATTTTTACATTTTATATCTCGCTCTTCCTCCAAGGAGCCCTACATACTTAGGTTTCTCCTCACAACAACTCTGTGAAGTAGGTTAGGCTGAGAGAAAAGTGACTGGCCCAGAGTCACCCAGCAAGTCTCATGGCTGAATGGGGATTCGAACTCGGGTCTCCCCGGTCCTAGTCCAGCCCTCCATCCAATACACCATGCTGGCTCTCTCAGCCTAACCTAGGGTTGCTGTGGAGATACAATGGGGGAGAGACTTTTTGTGTGTGTTGCTGGCTACTACAGAATGGAAAACTCATACATACATCATGATAAAAAGAGCCCACTTTCTGCCTTATATGAATATGAATATGATGAATATATACCGCTTTTCAACAGATGTTCCCAAAGCTGTTTACACAGGTATAAACAATCAATCAGTCAAACAAATAAAATGGCTCCCTGTCCCCAAAATGTTCCCAATCTTGACCTTTCCTTATATAGGAAGATTTTAATGTGATGTTATTTTCTAACAGGCAGTTGTTTGTTTTGCATGCTGAGATGGTACAGGCAGGGGCAGAGCCACCATTGGGCCAACGGGTTCAAAGAACCCGGGCTGGTGACTAATCAGGGGCCGCGAGAGCAGCCCCGATACGCACCCCACGTCTGACGTCAGACGCGGGGGCGGTAGTTTAGCTCCCGAGCGGGGGCCGCGCAGCCCCCTCAGGAACTAAACTAAGGCTGGTGTTGCAGTGCCAGGCAGGAGCGGCTCTTCCCTGCAAAGGCAGGGAAGAGTCTCTGCTGGCTGTGTGCTGCAAACGCAGCGCCAGCCTAACTAGCTCCTGAAGGGGCCGCGTGGCCCCTTCAGGAGCTAAGACTGGCACTGCGTTCGCAGCGCAGCCCAGGAAGAGCCGCTCCTGGGCTGTGCTGCAAAAGCAGTGCCAGCCTTCATCTAACTGCCGAAGGGGCCATGTGGCCCCTTCAGCAGTTAAGATTCAACTCCCGAACAGAGCCTCAAGGCTCCGTTTGGGAGCCAGACCACGCCCCCCGCTTCTGATGTCAGACACGGGGGCGGGGCTATCCCCTGCTTCTGACATCAGACTCAGGGGGTGGGGCTATCCTGGCACCCGCTGCGGTCACACACGGGCCGCTGGCAGGCTGGCTACGCCCCTGGGTACAGGTCTATGAAAGGACCTCTCTCTCTCTCTCTCTCTCTCTCTCTTTGTCTGTCTATCTATCTATCTATCTATCTATCTATCTATCTATCTATCTATCTATCTATCTATCTATCTATCTCTCAAATACTGTATATCCCACCTTTCTCAAAACAATCAAGATGGCTTACAACCATAAACTAAAACAGGGCTACACACCTTTGGCACTCCAGAATTGACCAGTATACATGTGAGTATAGTGGTGGCCCGTGAATGCACCTCCGGGGGCGGGGGGGCAGCAGCGAGAGGCAGCTTTAAGAGTAAAGTAATTTGGGACTCACCTCCACCACGGCGGCACCTGAACACTATTCGGAGCTGCAGTGTGCCACCCAGCAGCCCCTACGGCAGAGAAGCGCCTCCACCACTCACCTGGCCGCTGGTGGGGGCTTGGCTCCATGGAAGCCAGGTGAGTGGCGGAGGTGCTTCCCCGCCATAGGGGCTGCTGGACAGCACGTTGCGGCTCCGAATAGCATTCAGGTGCTGCGGCAGCAGAGGTGAGTCCCGAATTACTTTATTCTTAAAGCTGCCTCCCGCTGCCCCCACCCGGAAGCGCATTCACGGGCCACCCCCTGTGTGAGATATTCCCCTTAGGGGATGGGGCTGCTCTGGGAAGAGCTGAAGGTTCCAAGTTCCCTCCCTGGCATTGCTTAGATAGGGCTGGGAGAGACTCCTGCCTGCAACCTTGGAGAAGCTGCTGCCAGTCCCTGTAGACAATACTGAGCTAGATGGACCAATGGTCTCACTTGGTAGAAGGCAGCTTCCTATGTTCCTAGCTGGGGATGATGGGAATTGCAGTCTAACTACAGCTGATGGGCTGAAGTTGTGCAGCCCTGATCTAAAACATCACCAAATAAAAACTGACCAAGTATACAGTGGCATGTTTGGATTTCCTCACAACCTTCACTGGAGTATGTTTGAGTGACATAGGAGTCAGACCATAGGTCCATCTAGCTCAGTATTGTCTGCACCAGGGCTGCACAACTTTGGCCCTCCAGCTGCTGCTGGACAACAACTCCCATCATCCATATTGGCCACTGTGGCTGGGACTGATGGGCGTTCGAGTCCAACAACAGTTGGAGGGCTGAAATTGTGCAGCCCTGATCTATACTGAGCAGCAGCTGCTATCCAAGTTTTCAAGCAGGCCAGCCCTACCTGGAGATGCCAGAGATGGAACCTGAGACCTTCCGTATACAAGCAAATGAGCAATGGTCCCATCCCCATCATCATGCTTACTTAGTTTAGCATTTTAAGGTTAATCTGGAAATATGGAAGCATCTCTTGCTAAATCAGATTCCCTGAGCAATACCACAGCACTATGACACAATGCCTGTCATGCCAACTATTCGACCGCGGCCTATATCTAACTGAGCTCACCTATGATGTGGAGGGTGCAGGTGGGAGAATGAGCCCTGGATACATATTTAACCACTTTTAAAAAATCTATCTATGGGTGTGTTCTTCTTGCCCACTCTTTACTGACCTTTCTCCTTTTCCAGGCAAGAGTTTGGGCGTGAGGATATTGTCTTGAATTACCGTGATGCTGAGGGCGACATGATCCGCCTGCTTGCTGATGAGGATGTTGTGCTCATGGTGATGCAGGGCAAGAGCTGTCTGTCTGAGAAACATATCTTCCCATGGCAACTGCACGTTACCCAAGAAGAGGACTACAGTGTCTATACAGTGACAGGGTCATGACTTTCACTGCCCAGGCGGCTTTATCAGGAGCAGATGATAACGCAAGACTCAGAAATAATGCAGAATTCGCCTGTTGTAAGGGTACATCTCTGTCGTGTTCTCCATACTTTCCTACACTCATTTAAAGGACACCCAATGAAATCAGTAAGCACCATGTTTAAAATGAGCAAAAGGAAATTGTTCCTATTAATAAAAGAATGAATGAATGAATGAATGAATGAATGAATAAAATATTAGATTGTTGAAAGCTAACAGTAACTGACAGGGTCTGAAATGTTCTTGTAGTGCCCTGTGATATTATAGAATGTAATACTATTATATTAAATGTAATAATTAAAATTAAATAAAATTATACATTTCTACTTCATCAAGAACTTATTATCCAAATAGCTAACTAAGCTAGGTGGATGGTACAGTTCTCAAGGAATCCAAGCCACTCCTTGCAAATTACAAGAGGCTCTTGTGTACAAGAAAGAGCCCACCAGTCAGCTGCTGACTGTGCAGCAAGAAAGTGTTGGAGTTCCAGTGCATCGACCTTTTGCACCAACTATCCTAATGACCACTAGGGGCATTGGGAGTAGAAATAGTGACTAAGGGTCTCTCTAGCTGTTTTACCTGTCTCTGCTCTATGACCCCTGATATGACTCTTCAGGTATTTCCTGTGAGAGTCAAAATCGCTTCCTTTCCTCTTAGAGAGCAGA
This sequence comes from Hemicordylus capensis, assembly GCF_027244095.1. Taxonomy (NCBI): domain Eukaryota; kingdom Metazoa; phylum Chordata; class Lepidosauria; order Squamata; family Cordylidae; genus Hemicordylus; species Hemicordylus capensis. Next base: position 219,939,993 of record NC_069661.1, on the reverse strand, counting down.
TAGAAACATCTCTTTCTCCCCCTACCTATTCATTATGTAGTCCTGTAGATTAGGATTAGGTCTTTCCTATCCAAAGGTGTACTTCACCAATAAATCTACTTAATATTTTATTCTACAAGAATCTCCATGTGTTTTCTCTAAATAGCTGCAACAACCAAACTCTGCAAACTACTCTGTAACTGGAGTGGGTAGCTTCTTTAGTGCTCTGCTGATTAACTGGGGGATAAAAATTACAACCCCAACAGGGTTTATGGGCACCAGCAGCCTAAAACATCTACAGCAGAGTTTATTTTCCTTTTGAAAGTGCAGCTGAGTTAGTTAGGAAAAAAACCATGGATTCCCTGCTACCAGGAATAGCTTCTCCTATCCCCAAGTTGGATGGAAGCAACTACAAAATTTGAGCTTTGAAGATGGAAGCAGTTTTCATGACAAAAGAGATTATAGAAGTCCTCACGGAACAACGTCCAGATCAAGATACAGCTGCCCAAGCCTCATGGGACAAGAGAAACCAGCAGGCTTTGGGACTCCTGATTTTGAATGTGAGTGATGAATTATTAATCCATATACATGATGCTAGGATAGCCTCAGAAGCATGGACAATATTAAAAGAGCATTTTAATATCTCCTAATACTGCAGTTCTTTTGTTTAAATGCCAAATGCAACTAAAGGAAGGAGGTTATTTCTTTGGGAGACGAACTGTCTTTTAAAAGCTCATAAATGTGAATTAAACGATACCATGTTTATTGGACTAATCCTGCAATCTTTGCCTAAGAGTTTTGACTCTTTAATTATGGGAGGCATCAGGCTCAGAACTTACATTAAAAAATGTTGTAGCAAACCTGAGGAATTTTAGCTTGAAGAAAGAGCAAGAAAATTCACAAACCAAATGTCAAAACGCTGCAGCATTCTCTAGCAAACAGAGCCATTCATTTGCAAATAGAGGAGCAATGAAAACTGCAGGCTACAAGCCTGGTTACCATGACTACAAGCCTGGTTACATGACTACAGAGTAAACACAGGGCTTAATAATGGTGACAAACAAAGAGATGATAAGAAACAAAGACTGCATGGTCACTTTAAAAGACAAAACAAAGACAGCCACTCTGAGAAGCAGAGAAAAGGCAATGCTCCTTTACCCAAATCCAAAAACTATAATATAGGACTGAATACAGACAAAAAGCAAGTTTTTATTGTGGATTCTGGTGCCAACAAAACAATCCTCAATACTGCTGACTGGTTTATTGAATTAGACAGAAATTACAAATCAGCAGTCAGTATTGCTGATGGCAAAGAGTCAATCACAGAAGGAAGAGGAATTGCTAAAATGCCCTGCAAGGGACCAGATAATGAATCCAAGAGGTTTTAATAAGTGATGCATTCTTAGTACCAGAAATGCAAACCAATTAATTTCAGTTGGGCATGGACTTAAGAGAGGATGCAAGGTGATTTTTGAGAATGAAGCATGTTATATTTCCAAAGAGGATGAATTGATTATGACTGCTCATATGCGTGATGATGGACTTTTTCAATTAGACTGGGTTACTGCACAAGCAAATATAGCAGGCATATGCCAACACAGAAACGGTGATCTCTTATGGCACCAAAGTACAGGCCATAGAAAATTAACTGTTAAAGCTGATCTTCAAATGAAAGAATTAATCATAGACTTTAATGTAGATGTATGTGAAGAAATGGCCAGCAGATGTCAGTGTTGCATACTTAATAAAGGAGTAATGATGAATTTCCCTGCAAGGAGAAATGTAGAGTCAAAGGAAATTTTGGAACTAGTGCACTCTGACCTTTGTGGTCCATTGCAACCAAGCATGGCTGAGAATCAATGCATACTGACCTTTATTGATTATTTCTCCAGATTTTGCTAAGTATATGCTTTGAAAGAGAAAAGTCAAGTGTTTGAGAAATTATAAAAATACGTTGCAGTAGTGAATAACAAATTGGGAAGAAAACCCCAGTGTTTGAGGTCAGATAATGGAGGGGAATACCTGTCAAGCCAGATGAGAGAATTTATGAAGTCAAATGGAATTTTATGTCAAGCTGTTCCCACATATACGCCTCAGCCTCATGGCATAGCAGAGAGAAAGAATCGCTCTCTATTGGAAATGATCAGATGTCTGCTGTATGATGCTGATTTAGCAGACAAGTTCTGGGGAGAAGCAGTGATGACTGCAAACTGCTTGCAAAACAGGTTGCCAACCAAGGCAATAGATAAAACCCCATTTGAACTATTGCATGGGAGAAAACCTCCCCTAAATCATATCAGAGTGTTTGGATCAAAAGCTTGCACATATGTGCCATAGGTGAAAAGGACCAAACTCAGTTGCAGATGTGAACTGGGAGTGTTAGTTGGATATGGAAGGAACAGGTTGGAGGGTTTGACTTTCAGTCCCTCTGACCTGCCTGGACTTTAATATCTGGCCCCCTCAAGGCTGCATTCTATCTCTCAGCCAAAATGAGGGGTTGCCTGCCAGCTTGCTGCTGTCTCCCAGCCGTGAGGTTCCAGCTGGCTGCCTTCCAGGATTGCCAGGACTACCTGATTTGGAACACCTGTTGCTTGCTAGCTCAGCGTAACTTGTGAGAGGAGGCGCTGCTGGGTGGCTGAGGCACATACATCTCTGGAAGGCATGCCTGAGGCGTGGCCGGTGGTCCGCCTGTAGGCGGCTGGGCCTTTGGGGTGGGACTGAGGGCTGGGCGGGGGGGAGAGGTTTGGGCTAGAGCAGGCCTGCTCAACTTAGGCCCCCCAGCTGTTTTTGGACTACAACTCCCATAATTCTCAGCCACAGCAGCCAATAGCCAGGAATTATGGGAATTGTAGGCCAACATCTGCAGGAGGGCCGAAGTTGAGCAGGCCTGGGCTAGAGGCTGTTGGTTTTTATTGTACTGAGTTGTGCCAGGCCTGTTTCAGATATGTGTTTGGGCTCTCTTGAGTGGGATGGTGCAGGGGGTGCGTCCGGCAGTTCTGGGGTGGCTATTGCTGTAGTGGTGGGGAATAGAAGAATTGCAGGAGAAGGGAAATCAGTAATTTAGTAACTGTTTCCACTTCCAACTGCTTTGTCAACTCTCAGGCCTTGGGGAGCGGCTCCAACTACCCATAGAGTCTGGCCTTGCTCCTCTGCAATGCCAGGTCAGTTCAGAATAAGACCGAAATCATCCATGACTTGATCATGGATGAGGGAGCTGACCTGGCTTGTATAACTAAGACTTGATTGGGGGAGGCGAGTGGCCCAGTGTGGTCTCAGCTTCTCCCTCCAGGTTACTCCGTCATGGAGCAGGCATGGAGAAGTGGGCAGGGGGTGGGGTGGGGTGGGGTGGGGGGGTGGAGTGGTTGTAGTCCATAAGAATATTATCTCCCTTACCAGGGCCCCTGTGAAAGAGCCCCTGGTGGCGCAGTGGTAAAACTGCTGCCCTGTAACCAGAAGGTTACAAGTTCGATCCTGACCAGGGGCTCAAGGTTGACTCAGCCTTCCATCCTTCCGAGGTCGGTAAAATGAGTACCCAGAATGTTGGGGGCAATATGCTAAATCATTGTAAACCGCTTAGAGAGCTCCGGCTATAGAGTGGTATATAAATGTAAGTGCTATTGCTATTGCTATTGCTAAACAGTTGACTTACATTGAGTGTGTATTTCTGAGGCTGGGAACTAGGGATAGACTGGGGATTCTGTTGGTGTATTGTCCACCCCGCCGCCCAACTGACTCCCTAACTGAGCTGACGGAGCTGGTCGTGGAGCTGGTGTTGCAGTCTCCAAGGCTTCTGGTGCTGGGGGACTTCAATATCCATTTTGGGGCTGGCTTGTCTGGTGCAGCTCAGGAGTTCATAGTGGCCATGACAACTATAGTCCTATCCCAACTAGTTTCTGAACCAACTCATATTGTCAGCCACACTCTATTTGGTATTTTGTTCAGATCAGGGGGGTGTTCCGTGAGTGGGGGATCTGGTGGTTTCCCCATTGTCATGGATGGACCACTACCTGGTTAAGGTTGGTTTCACAGCCACGACCCACCCCTGTAGAGGTGATGGACCTATTAGGATGGTCCCATGGTATACCAAGGAGCTGCGAGGGTTGAAGTGGTTGGGTAGGCGACTGGAATGCAAGTGGAGGAGAACACAGCTCAAATTTGGCAGGATGCTACATAGGACCCATTTGAAGGCTTATGCAGTAGTGGTGCATGCTGCAAAAAAGAGATTTCGATCAGCCCACATTGCATCTGCAGATTCGTGTTCAGAAGAACTATCCCGGGTCGTGAGGAGTTTAATTTCTGCTCCTTATGCTTCAAAACAGTTCCCAGAGATGTTCTGCTGTGATGCTTTTAATGGGTTCTCTGCAGATAAAATCTCCTGTATTTGGGCCAACTTCGACTCCACTATTTCTGCAGGGTCTATGAAGGAGGTGTCCAGTGATCCCTCTTGCAGTGTTTGGTTGGATCAGTTTCAATCTGCGACTCCTGAGGATGCGGACAAGCTGCTTGGGGCGGTGCGACCTACCACTTGTTTTTTGGATCCTTGCCTGACTTGGCTGCTTCTATGTAGCAGGGGGATTGTTGAAGGTGGCCTAGTTAATATCATAAATGCATCACTGAGGGAGGGTAAGATGCCTCCATGTTTGAAGGAGGCAATGGTTAAGCCTCTCCTTAAGAAGCCTTCACTGGATTCCTTAGCAATAGATAGTTATAGACCAATCTCCCTTGGTTGGGCAAGGTGATTGAGAGGGTGGTGACCAACCAGCTCCAGGTGGTATTGGAGGAAACTGATTATCTAGACCCATTTCAAACTGGCTTTAGAGCAGGCTATGGGGTTGAGACAGCCTTGGTCGGCCTGATGGATGACCTCTACTGGAGAATCAGCGGAGGGAGTGTGACTCTGTTGGTTCTTTTGGATCTCTCGGCAGCATTTGATACCATTGACCATGGTATCATTCTGAATCACCTGGGGGAGTTGGGGATAGGGGGCACTGCTTTGCAGTGATTTGGCTCCTATCTCTCTCGGGTAGATTCCAGATGGTGGAGCTTGTTGACAGTTGCTCCTCAAAACAGGAGCTGTAATATGGAGTCCCTGAGGGCTCCATTCTGTCACCAATGCTTTTTAATGTCTACATGAAACCTCTGGGTGAGGTCATTAGGGGTGTGCATTGAACCGGCTGGCCCAGTTCGGTTCGAGTCCGGACTGGACTCGAACTGGACTAGGCCAGTTTGGCTGGTTTGGTTCAGTCCAGTTGGGGGGGTTGCGAACATTTTTTTAAAAAAATTAACTTGCCCTCTTCGAGGGAGTTGTTGGAGGCAGCAGGGGGGTCTGTGGAGGTTCCCCCTTCCCCCGCCAGCCTCCCTTTTTGCTGCCTTTCCCCTCTGGTGTGGCAGCCATTTTGGAGGCCACCATGCCTGCAGTTAGCCTCTGCATGACCCTCTATGTGGCCTCTTTGAACGGGCTGAAGAAGTGGCCAAATGGCTCCCCCCCCGCTGCCTCCAACAACACCCCCAAAGGCGGTGATTTCTTAAATTTTTTTTTTTTTTAAAAAAAATCTGCCACCCCCCCGAACAGTCGGGGGGTGTTGGTCTGGGGTTGGACAGAACAGGGGATGGTTCAGTTCAACCCCGAACTGTTGAACTGAACAGGTTCGACGTTGAACACGTTCGACGTCAAACCTGTTTGCACATCCCTAGAGGTCATCAGGAGGTTTGGTGCTGGTTGTTATCAGTATGCTGATGACACCCAAATCTACTTCTCCTTTTCATCTGCATCATCAGGAAATGGTGTTCATTCCCTAAATGCCTGCCTACAGACATTAATGGGCTGGATGAGGGGTAACAAAATGAGCTGAATCCAAGCAAGACGGAAGTGCTCATTGTAGGAGCTCAGAATCTGAGGGATGAGTTAGATCTCCCTGTGCTTGATGGGGTTACACTCCCCCAGAAGGACAAGGTGCACAGCTTGGGAGTACTCCTGGATCCAGGCCTCAGTTTGGTATCTCAGGTGGAGGCTATGGCCAGGAGTGCATTCTATCAGCTTCAGCTGATTTGACATGGATGATTTGGCATCCATTCCTTGAGGACCACAACCTCAAAACAGTGGTGCACCAGCTAGTAACCTCCAGGCTTGACTACTGCAATGTGCTCTATGTGGGGCTACCTTTGTACGTAGTTCGGAAACTTCAGTTAGTTCAAAATACAGAAGCCAAATTGGTCTCTGGGGCAACCTGGAAAGACCATATTATGCCGGTTTTGAAACAGCTACACTGGCTGCCGGGGCGGAATGGGACTGCCGGCGGCCTGTGTGTGGCCATGGCAGCCACCCCGCTGACCCCGCCCCTGTGTCTGACATCTGATGTGGGGCTAGCCATGTCCCCCGCGTCTGACGTCAGACGCAGGGGTCATGGTCTGACTCCCGAACAGAGCCTTGAGGTGCGGCCCCTTCAGGAGCTACTTAGCCATGCGGCCCCTTCAGGAGCTACTTAGGCAGCTCTTCCTGCCATACAAAAGGTTGTTTGGAAAAACAAAATGGCCACCGTGCATGTGCAAATGACCTCTGCGAGGCCTTGGGCCATGCCAGGCCTCACAGAGGCCATTTATGCATACGCAGTGGTGGACAAAATGGCCACCGCCGCTTACTACAGAGGCCCGAATGGGCCAAAAATGATCAGATTCCCAGGCCTCTGCGGTGATTTCAGAGGCCGGTGGGGGGTAGGGGAACCCTTGCCCCCCCACAGCATACAGGAAGCCCCCAGAAGGGGCTAAAAGTACTTTTATATTCATTAAAATTAAAAAAAAATCTCTGAACTGTCCGGACCTGAATCAGACTGGGGGGGGTGGGTTTCGATAGGGGCCGGACCGGACTTGGCCAGTCTGGTTCAAGTCCGGTCTGGACTCGAACCGAACCATGCCAGCCGGTTCCGTGCACACCCCTACCCATTACATGGTAAGAAATAGAAAAGTTGCTAACTGATGAAGCTGAAAAATGGAGAAAAGCAGCAATGGAAGAAATTGATTCCTTGCACAAAAATGAGACTTGGAGACTGTGGAACTACCCACAGGAAGAAAGACTGTGGCATGCAAATGGATCTTCAAAGTCAATCAGAATGCAGAAGGGGATGTACAACACTACAAAGCCAAACTAGTAGCTAAAGAATACTTCCAAATCTATGGTCAGGACTATGATGAACCTTTTGCAACAGTTGTAAAACACACTTCAGTTAGAACTTTGCTCAGCATGGCAGCAGTATTGATGAAACTGCCTCAAGGGTGTTTCGTTGGCACCTCAAGTTTGGGCATACGTGGGGCATTTAGCTCAAAAGTGGAGACACAATCAGTTTTAATTTGTGCAAGCATATGAACTCAAGAAAATCAGCTTGAGAGAGAGGTTTTAATTAACAAAAAGGAGTTTATTGAAAGAAATATAAATTACTAGGTGGTCCTAATGTAAAACAATGCAAATATGTTTAAAAATAGACTATTGTAAGGCACATTTAGCTTAAAGTTCCAAATTATGTGTAAATTCCCAGGCAGGCTAGAGAGATACTTTAAGACAGAAGGGGAAGATTTCCGAAATAAGAGAAAGGGATAGGTTTAGCCCTGAAGAAGCTGGGCAAGAGGCTATATCACCTGTCCTGAAGAGGAGAACACCAAGGTGGTCTACTGGAGTTTCTTGTTGTAGTCTGATGGGGTCCCGAGTGAGAGGCACTGAAATGTTTCTCAGTGGGAATCCCAGGTGTAATTAATACATGAGGAAGCACACTAGGTCATGGAGTTAGAGATACCTATATCCCAAAATGTGCCTTGAGGGCACTTTTCTTTTGTCATACCTTGCTGAATAGGATAGCCCATTCAGCCTTCTTTGGAATGCATTGTGTCTGGTCCTTCCTGAGCAAGAAGGTGTATGAATTGCCAATTGTATTCAAGGCTGATTGTGAGGGCAATTGGAGTGTGTAGGTAAGTCCAGAGCATCCTGTGCTGGGGAGGGCATCCCAATCGTTCTTTCAAGAGTTCCAGTGGGCACATCTTCAAACTTACATCACTGATTCATCCCTAATGTAATGGAGTCTGCTGTCTTATCTGCCTTCTCTTCCTGGCCTGAGTGTTTCATGAACAACAGGTGTTATCTCCCTTGCAAGAGGAAGAGGGGAGTTTAGATTTTATTCCAAGTCCTAAATGATCTTGAATGCCAGACACTCGCAGTAGCTAGTTCTGGAGTCTGCTTAGCCAGGGCCCCCTTACAGAAGAGGGAGTGTGGATCTAATCCCCTTTCCAATTTATGGGGCTTGCAGCCAAATCTAGGGGTGACCAGTCCACTGCCAACTAAGCGCCTTGTCCCCATGTGTAACATAGATTGGGCTAGGGTCACACAGAGAGCCTATGTCACTGTTGTAATTAAAGAGGGGCAGATGGGTAGAAATGGGATTTTCCTTGCCATTTTTTTTAATAGCCCAATCCAAAACTAGTATGTTGATAAGTAGGCCTGTGCACAAACATAAAAGTCGGGATTGGGTCCAACCCGATCTGATCTGACCCTTCAAATGTCAGTTCATGGTCCTTTGGAACCCCAAATGTTCAGTACTCCCAAATATTTGGGTCAGGGTTGGAGTTGGACAAACCTGGAGGGGGAAATTAAAGTAACAGCAGATACTCCCTGTAAATCCAGAAGAAAAGTTTTCTCACACAACTGAATCTCAGGGGAAGTGATGTAGCATCAGAGAATTGCAGGAGAAACCCAGAAATTGACCACTTGTGAGTTAAAAATGGGCTAAAAACTTGTTTTTAAAAGGGATATTTATGCACCGGCAGGCAGGCAGAGAGAGCAGAAAATGGGGCTTTCCTCCAAGCTGTGATTGCTTTAAAAAAAAGAACTGATTCTTGATTCTTGATTCTTGCTGCCATCTGGAGCTCTGGAAAGCTCTGGGTTTTTGTTTGTTTTTTGGTTGTTGTTGTTAAAGGGGCCAGATGGAGAGGTCCATTCTGAACTGGGCTGGCCAAGTTTGATTTCGGGCTCTCTCTAAACTCCACCAATCCAACTTTGCACAGTCCTATTGAGAAGTAACACTCCTTTCAAAGAAACTTGGGATTGCACAACCCTATAATACTACTATTATGCTGAGAAATAACATTCACTTCAAATAAACTTCAGGCTGCTTCAGACATGATTTGCCATCATGGAACAAGTGTGCAATCATAGATCTGCTGACAGCTGCCTGCCTAGTAAGATTGTGGGAGTCAGCCTTCAAATAAAAGGGAAGTTGCTTACAGTCCATGGCGAAAGAAGTGAAATTCTGCAGTCTGTAATGTCATGCAAGCTGCCTCTGCATGATACTAAGATGCCCGGTTTCTTTTAAAGAGGTAAATAGCAATGGGTAGGTGGAGGCCTTAGAGCAAAAAAGAGAGAGAGAGGAAAAAAAGGTCATTATGACCTCACTCTTCCTGCCCAGATTTTGAAATTGTCCAACATCAGACAGCTAAACCTACCTCAAGTTCGTTTATGCACACACTTCAGGGAGGGACTATTTCCTGGAAGGTTTGCTAGAAGAAGAAACAGATTCTGTAGCAAGTTATGCAAACACAGACCTCCCTACTTTCATCATAAACATTTCTTAGAATCGCTTTCTGAAATCATCCTACGCACCAACCTCAATCAGACATAACCAGGAGTGGCCCACAATATTGTGGCACCTGAATGAGGCACCAAATGTGCCTTTTCCCACGACCTGGTGGCAGTCAGCCCCCTTTGAAATCCCTTGTAAGCTTTGAAAGGGGTGCAGGGTGTGGGGAGGAGGAAGGTTTGCCAGCAGCCTTCCCTTCTCTCCTTGTGCTTGTTTGTGTGTGCGTGCGCGCACACACTTTGCATCCGGGAGAGCCGGATAGTATCAGTTTGAACCATGACAAGGAAAGTGGGAAGCCCTTTCCACCAAAATCACTTTCCTGTTCCCTCACTTAAAAATAATTTTTAAAAGGAGGATCGTGATTCGGTGGAGGAGAGGATAAGCCCTCACCGTTCAAAGAAAAATAGACATAGGAAAAACTGTGCTTGACAGTAAGGGTCACTTTGCATCTGCTTTTTAAGATATTCTGCAGGAAGTTTTTCTCACGAGGCTTTTATTTATTTATTTATTTTTATTTATTTATCAGATTTGTACACCGCCCCAAACTTTCATCTCTGGGCGGTTAACAATAGCATAAAACAAGTTTAAAACATATACAAAAAACTAAAAACAATTTAACAATTTAAAAATAAACCAGAAATTAAAACCTAAAAAAAATTAGAAAGCTGAGAAAGCTTAGGCGAAAAGATGAGGTTCCAAGTGTCTTTTGAAAATTCCCAGAGATCGAGAGGCTTGTATCTCAGCAGGGAGTGCATTCCACAATCTCAGGGCAGCGATCGAGAAGGCCCGTCTCTGTGTAGCCATCAAACGGGTTGGCGGTAACTGGAGACGGACCTCCTCAGATGACCTCAATGGGCGGTGGGGCTCATAATGAAGAAGACGCTCTCTTAGATACCCAGGGCCTAAGCCATTTAGGGCTTTGTAAGTTATAACTAGCACTTTGTATTTTGTCCAGAAACCTATTAACAGCCAGTGTAGCTCCATCAGTAAAGGAGTAACGTGGTCTCTCCGAGATGACCCAGAGACCAACCTGGTTGCCGCATTCTGAACCAACTGAAGTTTCCGTACTACGTACAAAGGCAGCCCCGCGTAGAGCTCATTACAGAAGTCAAGTCTGGAGGTTACCAACAGATGTACTACTGTTTTGAGATCATTGATCTCGAGAAACGGGCGCAGCTGGTATATCAGCCGGAGCTGATAGAAAGCACCCCTGGCCACCGCCTCAACCTGAGAAACCAGGGAGAGTGTGAATCCAGAAGTACTCCAAGACTGCGAACTGTTCCTTTTGGGGAAGTGTGACCCCCATCTAGAACAGGTAGATCAAAATCGTCTCTAGAGTTCTGACCCCACACAATAAGTGCCTCCATCTTATCTGGATTCAGCTTCAGTTTATTCTCCCTCATCCAGCCCATTACTGCTTTCAGGCAGGCATTTAGGGAGGATATGCCAGCTCTTGAAGAAGTTGACATGAAGAAGTAGATCTAGGTGTCATCAGCCTACTGGTAACACCCAGCTCCAAATTCCCTGATGATCTCTTCCAGCGGTTTCATGTAGATGTTAAAAACCATTGGAGAAAGTACGGAGCCTTGAGGGACACCATTCAGATTTCAGATTTCAAAGAGCAACAATCTCCAGTCGACACCATCTGGAATATATCTGAGAGGTAGGAGCGGAACCACTGTAAAACAGTGCATCCCACCCGCAACACCCCAGACATTCCAGAAGGATACTATGGTCGATAGTATCGAAAGCCGCCGAGAGGTCCAAAAGGACCAACAGAGTCACACTTCCTCTGTCAATTCCCAACTGGAGATCATCCATCAGGCCGGCCAAGGCAGTCTCCACCCCATAGCCCTCCTGAAAAGCCCTTTAACTCTCTTTTAAAGACCTTTAACTCTTATTTCCTACAGAATGGAGGGGGTGCATTCACATATCGGCCAGATTTACCCTGAAGTCCCTGCGAGTTATTGGGGAACAATTCACACAAAATTTGGATTTTTCACAGTGCGTTAGAATGTAGCCCGATTTATATCCAGGGTAAAAAAAAAATCCACTATTTGTGTCGGGTCTTTGGGGACAATTTCGAGTTCAAAGTAAAGCTTCCCAGTAAACTCATGGTAAAGCCTGCTGTGTGTAAAAGTCCCAGCGAAGCCTATATCCTTTACAGACATACATAAATGTCAGGACATCTCTCCCCCACCACACACACCTTTATATCCACCATGAACATTTTGCAGTCATAATTTGGTGGCGATTGTGTCACCTATTATTAATGACATCACATGCACTCTCTACAATTTAGAAAGATAGAATGCTGCCTTTTACCGAGTTGGACTATGGTTCCATCTAGCTCAGCATTGTCTACACCAGGCCTGCTCAACTTTGGCTCCCCAGCTGTTTTTGGACTACAATTCCCATAACCCCTAGCCAGAGTGGCCAGTAGCCAGAGACTGTGGGAGTTGTAGGCCAAATCTGCAGGAGGGCCAAAGTTGAGCAGCCCTGGTCTAAATTGACTGGCAGCACCTACTCCAAGGCTTCAGGCAGGGGCCTTTCCCAGTCCTACCTGGAGATTCCAGGAATCAAACCCAGAGCTGCACTAACCCCTGGACCTTGGGGACCCGGTCCGGTCCTCTAAGGTCCCGGGGGGGGGGCTCCAAATGGCCGCGGGGCCTTGGCAGCCACCCCACACCCGCCCCACTGAACCTCCAGTTGTTGTTTTTTTTAAAAACATTCCCCTCCTCCTTACTCGGGGCTTGTCATGATCTCAACTGCGCAAGCGCGCCTTGCCCTTTGTTAAAGACACTGGCCTGAACGGACGTGGCCAGTGTCCCTCTGGTCTCTCTGCTGCCAAGGGAGGGGGGGTGAAGGGAGAAGGACTGCTCCACACACACCCCACAGGCAACCTTCAGCCGTGGTAAGGGGGAAAACGTTTTTTTAAAACCCAGAGTTTTGGCGGGGTGGGCCCCCCAAAGGAGGTTTTGGGAGCCCTTGTGTGTGTGTGTGGGGGGGCTTGTGCACATGGGAGGGCTCATGGCTGGGGGAGCTGGGCTGTCTGGGCACCCAAATCATCTTGGTGTGCTCCTGATCAAACCTGGGACCTTCTTCATGCAGCAGATGCTTTACCACTGAACTATGGCCCCAAGGGGCCATGTCTTGCAGTAGAGAGTACTCACATGTCATCACCCACCCAAATGCAAACCAGATCAGACCCTGCTTAGCAAAAAGGACAATTCATGCTCACTGCTGCAAGACCAGCTGTCTTCTCCCGACTATGACTGTGTTTGTCAAACAGCATGTACACACAACCATCTCAGCAGTGACGGGGATGTGCTGGGATGGGGGAGATGCATGTTTCATCTCAGTAGCTGGGACAGGGGTGTGCATGTCTTTTTAAGTGCACTTCACTAGCCCTAGCAAAATGATTGTCACGTTGCTCCCTTTGCCTTGCTTTCTTTTAAACCCATAAAGAAATTTATAGCTGCTAAGCCCTGTTCTAAATTGTAGCGTTGGTTTTAGTTTAACTTGAACATTGAAGTAACTTTATGGTATGCTGAGTTTTCCCTTTTTATGACAGTTTTTATGTTATGCCATGGGATGTTATGCCATAGTATGACCAGTGGTCACCACAATAAGATGATTGCTTACTTATACAGGCAAATTGCAATTGGAATGAGGGTTCTTTTCAACAGAAATGCACCCTCGAAAAAAGATGCCTATAAACATGCACTGCAGTGAACTGGTTTCCTACTTATAAATAAGCTAAGTGTGTGCTGGATCAAGGACTGTGTGCACTTTTCCTATGAGGATTTTATTTATTAATTCCACAGCGCCATCAAGTGTGCTAGGCACTTTAGAAGGAACTCCGGTGGAAGACAAGGTCTCTTTCCCAGCCATTTTTAGGTTATGGAAGAGGAGAGTTTTTGCAGCTTGAATAACCTTTGGCCAGCATTGATGCCAGCATGAGTGTGCTGAAACCTCTTTCTCCTAATTGCAAAAGCACTGGCACTTATAAGCCATGCAAATTTAATTCCACAACCAATTAGCATTTCTTTCTGGCACGGACACAGGCAAGGCTTTCTACTTTCTACTGACTAGAAATTGAAGGAGCGGATGTATTCTTTTAAAGCTAAATAAAGAATTCAATCAAACCTACTCAAAATATTAGAAAAAGAAGATGTGAATGGAGACAAATAACAGTTAGGTGTCATCAAGTTTCAAATCCACCACTCTGCATTTGAAATATATGAACTCTCTACCAAACACACACAATATGAACATATACCTCTGCCTCCTATTAAATCAGAGCATTGGTGCATTTCTTTATTTTTAAAAATAGATACCCCACACTTCCTCCAAGGAACCCAGAGTGGTGTACATGGTTATGTTTATCCTCACAACAACCCTGTGAGGTAGGTTAGGCTGAGAGATAAGTGACTGGCCGAGAGTTACCCAGTGAGTTTCATGGCTGAATGGGGATTTGAACTCGGGTCTCTCCAGTTCTCATCTAACCACCTCACCATGCTGTGATTAGCCCAGGGTTGTGTCCTCTGGCTGGCAACAAGCAAGGGCCTTTTCTGGCTGACTCTCAAGCAAGAGTCTTTTTGAACCCTGCTACTTGAGAACATAAGAACAGCCCTGCTGGAGCAGGTCCAAGACCTATCTAGTCCAACATCCTGTTTCACACAGTGGCCCACCACATGTCTCTGGGAAGCCCACAGGGAAGAGGTGAGGGCATGCCTTCTCTCTTGCTATTGCTCCCCTGCAACTAGTATTCAGAGGCCTCGTGCCTCTGAGGCTGGAGGTGGCCCATAGACACTGACACTGAGATCCTGCAACTGACTGAAACTTGGAAATTCTGCACACAAAGCATGTGTTCTGCTACTGAGCTACGATCCCTCCCCAAATATATGTCATGAACAACCTTTGTCACTGCCTTGGAATGTTTGTTTAAGAGGACGAGCCTCCTTCCTAGACTGGAAATTCCCTGCCTCTCATTGGTCCAGGGGTTTGCCTTTATAACCTATGCTACCAAAAGTATTAATTCAAAATGGTTCTTTTTAGATAAGTCTTCAGCAGGAGGGGGTCCTTGGTCCATATGGAGTGCTGCTCTTACACTAACTGGTTTTGCAGTGTTTTACTATATTATTTCCGTGGTATTTTAATTGCTATTTTTATTGTATTTTATCAATGTCAAACTGATTTTGAATTAGTACATCACTCTGAACACAGTTTTTGCAGAAAAGCAGTATAGAAATGTAACAAACAAACAAACAAACAAATGCTCCGGTGAACAACAGGCCATACAAATTAGTTAGGATGGACATATATCATTTATATTTCTTTTCATTAACATGTTTTGCTTTAAACCCTGAAATTATTTTGTCTGTACTCTTATCCCTTTATCGAAGTAAAGCCATTTAAAGCAAAATGCTTCCGTTTGCTTAGGCCAAGGGCTCTCAGGCTTGGGTCTCAAAATGTTGTTGGACTACAACTCCCATCATCCCCAGCCACAACTGGTTATTGTGGGAGTTGTACTCCAACATCTGAAGAACCAAATTTGAGAAGCCCTGGCTTAGAATCTTCCTTCCAACATGCCGGGTGGCTGAAGTGGAAAAGACGAATGTTACAACTTAGACATTTTTACCTATGAATGGATAAAGGGGAAATGGGGTGGCAATATGAGCCTCATCTCTCGCCATAGTGCAACCAGGAGGCAGAATTTTAAGGACATCTGTTATGCTGCTGACATGACAGCTCCAGGGGTCATCCAGGTCAGGCACCAGCCCAGGGCCCCAAGTCCCATCAGAGGGCCCACCCAGCTAACCCTTGAAGCCCTAGTACTCACCTGTGAGTGTGTGTGTGTGGGTGGGGGGGTTAGCCTTGTCATCGAACTCTTGGCTCATGCCACTACTGCCTTTTCTTGCCACCACCTGCCTTTTTCTGCCACCCCCACCCCACAGATGGGAGAGTCCCCTAGTGGTCGCTGCTTCATCATTGGGCCTCTGGGAGATGCTCCCATTTGCTGATCGGCGTACCAGGAGAAGGCCGCAGCAGTGTGAGCATCTTGGCTGAGGGACCATTGCTTTCTTTTGTACTCCCCATCTGCAAATGTGCGTCATCCTTTTCCCTCTGGCTGCCCCTAACTTCCATGCATTGATTGGTGCTTCTGACAGGGCCTGCACATCGACAAACTATACTGATGATGATGATGATGACTGATGACCTTCCTTGTGAAGTTGCAGGCTACAGATGGCTACATGCATACAGCTTCAACTCACACAAGCTCTGTACGGAGCTCTGGGAATCAATGCATGGAGGTTGAGAAGGCAGGTGAGATCTTGTTCTCAGTGGCGCACCTAGGGCAAAAAGGAGTCCGGACTTGAAGGGCTTTGGAGCCCCCCACCACCACTGCGAGGCTCCCGTGGCTACCTCTACTGCTGCTCCTGTTGCCAGGGGGAGTGCTCCATATGATCAGGCAGCCTCCCCAGAGCCCCGCTGCTGTGCCGCTTCCCCACGCACGCCCGGCTGATATTTGCCATACTCACTGCTGGGGGGCAGGGCAGAGCGGTGAGGAGCATTGCATGCCTGTGAAATCACAGGCCTGTGACACTTGATTACCCACTGCACAGGTGCGCCTGCCGACAGACCGACCAACCACTGCATCTGCAGCCTGCCACTGCTGCTGCCGCCACTGGGAGGAGAAGCCTGCTCTGCTTGGCTGCTCACGCCCACCCCCCAGCTGTGAGGATGACAAATAATGGCAGGGCAGTGGCAGGTGCAGGGCAGTGGCAAGGTGGATGTGGGGAAGCGGTGCAGACAGCAGCATGAAGAGGGGTGAAATCCTGAGAGTTATGGGGCATATTGGATATTTCAAATTTGCCCTAAAACCCAATGCAAAAAGTGGAATTTTTTACCCCAGACATAAACCAAACTAAGCTTCAATGAGCAATGAAAAACCCAGGTCATGTATGGAGTGCTCCCCCACAGCTCAAGGGACTTTGATGTAAATGTGGACAATATATGAGTGCACACCTGCCCATCCAAAGAAAAATCACCATCTGGCAGGGCTCCAGCATGGGGCACTCACATCTTTAGCATGTGGGAAGGAATGAGGCCGGTCAGAAAGATCATCTAAACTAGCTGAGGCTGATGGGAAGGAAGGAGATGCACTTCCCAGCTGTGTGACAAATATTATTGCACAGATAAAACGAAAACAAAAGGACTTCCCTCTTTGTCAGAAGTGAAGATAAACAGATATTCTTGAGAAAAGGGAGCTGGGGAGAGACATGAATAAATTCATACGCCATGGAAGCTGATCATTCTCGAAGGTATATGCCCACTCTCTGGCACTAAATTAATTAATGAAAGGGGTTGGGGTTTTTTTGAGAGTTTAGAAGTGGGGGATTCCTGGACCCCTGGAATGTCTTCAGCTGGCATCAAAGGAGGACTGGGATATTTCAACTATTTGCTGGCTCCAGAAGAGTCCATTACATCTCTTGGTTCAGGTAAGGAAATTATTGTCATGGAAAATTAAACGACAGGGTCAGTGAGATTTTTGTTATGCTTGTTCCTCAGGTGACTCACTATCTCAGCATTAGTATAGGAGATCATATCGAAGAGGATGAAATGACTCCCCATCTGCAGACTCTCTGAAAAAGCAGCTAGCCCTGCACATAGCAGCACCCCAGGCCTTTCCGCCCTGTGGAGCAGTGGGGCACTTGTCCTGGGTACCAGGTCTTCAATATCTTCTATAATATAAAGCTACTTGGGCCTCACTGACTGACTCATTAACTGATATAAAACTCACACACTGAACCACAAAAGTTAGAAATGTGCTCTTTTCGCAGGTAGGCTCCAGACCTCACTCCAGACCTCACTCAAAAGAATCAAAAATTCAGGAAAAATTCATTACTTTCCCAGAAAATCGGGAAAAGCTCTCCCATTGGAAAGCATAGG
Source organism: Hemicordylus capensis (assembly GCF_027244095.1). Classification (NCBI taxonomy): domain Eukaryota; kingdom Metazoa; phylum Chordata; class Lepidosauria; order Squamata; family Cordylidae; genus Hemicordylus; species Hemicordylus capensis. The sequence goes on along the minus strand of NC_069661.1, from coordinate 219,922,441 downwards.
GAATGAGACCTCACAGAGACAGAAAAAAAGACTAGAGTCACAGAGAGATAAAAAGTGCTTCCAAACTGTAAGTCCTCACTGACACACTCACTGGAGCTATTCTGACGATTGATGAAAACTGGGCTAGGGGAGCCCAGCCCGGTTTTCAGTGACTGTTGTAACCAATCACTGGTCGCAGGTGAGCCTGACAACTCTTCCTCTTAAACATGGTTAATGGAGCAAGTGATCTGTTAACCTTGTTTTTCTGCTCGTGTGTCAGACGTGGCTGCTGGCACACTCGGGGTGGTGGGGGAGGGGGACCCCAGGAATGCACCGCATGGCAGCGCTCTCCTTCTCCCAATCCCCGAACCTCCTGACGGAGTCTTGGCCAGGTGCAGGAGCTCCTGACTGGAGCAGCCGCTCGTCTGGGCGGCTGACCCGGCCACCCAGCAACGAGCAGCTGTTCATGTACAGGGCACGAACCTTCCTGGCACTTCACAAGCCACCCTCCTCCAGCATCACAGCCCCAATTCAATTTGACCACCACAGATGCTTGTGAGGAAAGAAAAGGAGGACACTGAGAGATCTGATCACAGATCTCCCACATCATATCGAGTTTGGTCCTGAGTGATCAAGGAGTTTCACCCACTGAGCAAAACTTAAGGAAATTCCTCAGAGAGCAAATGTCATGAGAAGGAGTCCCTGATTTACTCAGCAGAGTTGTCTTGTCTCTTTTCACTTCTCTATTTAAAAGGCAAAGGAGTTGTATGACTTGGAGAGAAACAGTTTTCTATAGGTTATACAAACAAGTATGCAGGAATGGTGATCTTCCCTGTAATTTCTGCTGACCTTACTGGAAACAAAAAATGAGAGAGGGCTCTTAGTTGCCTCGCTGTCATTTTTAATAGGCCCAATGAATTTCAGATTAAACAATATTTATCAGGGCACTTTCACAACTTAATTAGGAGTCTAAAGCCAACTAGCCTCATGATAACTCTGCTACTATGGTGTCCCCTCTCATTTTTTTGGTGGTATCTTCACCCTTCTGCTTCTCTTTCCCTTGACCTTACAGGAAGCCCTTTTTAAAAAGAAAAGTGGGAGAAGTTTGAGGCAATGGTTTTCAAGAACTGTTCTTGAAGTTCTGCTCATTAGAATTTTGGTGGGATTCTTAGTGAGAAGTTTGGCAAAGGCAAATGACGTTTTCCAACAACTTGCCTAACACTGAACTGAGTCTCACGATCAGTGAGACCCGGTTTCAGGAGCTCAGCGGGGAGAGAGGGCTAAGCCCGCTCTCCCCGCACACAAGCAGGGCGAGAGCCCTTGGTGGCCGGATTGGCCGCCCACACGATTGCCGGCTCCGTGATGGAGGGCAATTGGCCCCCGCAAGCTCCAGCAAGCCCTGTGCGAGCACGTAGGGCAAGCTGGCGAGAACCCCGGAGCCGGGAGGCAGCTTTTAGCCCGCTCTTCCTGCTCAGCTCCTGAAACCGGATCTCAGTCTTCCTTGGCAAAAAGTTTTCAGTTCACCCAAGGTGATGGTGAGATCAAATCAGCCTGATGAATGCCCCTCATGGAATGGTTACACATGTCCCAGAATCCTCTGCAACAAATGACATTTCTGAGGCAGATGTTCAGAAGTCTCTTTCTTGGCAAGCAAGTTGGTGTGGAAATTGTTTCTTAAAGGAATAAAATGTGAAAACTAGGGCTCTAGGTGGGGAGAAAATACTAGGTAAACCATCATCATATACCCGCTATTGGTGGTTTAAAAATGTAACAAATACATACATAAAAATAAATAGGTTGGCCTTTCTTTCAAAGAACATCTCTATTCCTACAGTTCAGCTGCTGACCCAGGAAGAGCTGCAAAGTGAGTAGTCACCAGGAAGGTGGCCGCTGGCACTCAACACAAGGAATTCTCTCCTGCCACAAGACAATTATTCTGCGGAAAAGAGAGGCCGGAAGACCATGAAGTTCTGCAGCATCCTCCTTATTTTGAGACTCACCTTTTATAGCGCTGTAGCTCGAAGTGGGTTTTGCATTAATTGCATTATTTTTTTAATTTTCTCTGCCTTTTCTCTCTGTTTCCCTTTCCCCCTCCTTCAGTTGCTTTCAAGTTCTTTCCAGTGTTTCTCTCCTTGGTTTCTCTTCTCACCCAAGACTGGCACAATGAAAATGAGACCTGCTGCAAAATATTGCTGCAGTGTTCCCTGTAACAGGGATCTCCAGATGTTGTTGACTACACCTCTCACAATCCCCAGTTGCAATGGCCTCTGGCTGGGGATGATGGGAGTTGTAGTCCACATCATCTGAGAATCCCTCTTACAGGAAACACTGATTGCAGGGCAGTGTTCTCTCTAACAAGGATCCCCAGATGTTGTTGACTACAACTCCCAGAATCCCCAGCGGCAATGGTTTTGCTTGGGGGTTCTGGGAGTTGTAGTCAACAACATCTGGGAATCCCTGTTAGAGGGAACACTGTTGCAAGGTATCCGTTCCACCCTCTAACAGGGAGCTCCTGTTTGGGGTTCTAGCCTTCCTGGAACAGGAGCCTTACACTGCCATTCAGCCCATGTGGCTGCTTGGGAGTTAATGATTTTGCGGTGGGGGTGGGGGACATGGAGAGAAAAGGGACATTTTAATTGCCTACTTGCACAGCCCCCACCCTGCTGTCCTATACAATGCTAGATGGTCAGGCTTGGCCCCTGCTGCTACTGGCCAAATGTAAGTGGTTTATTGCCATATATAGCTTTCGACTGATACTGTCAATGTAATGGATGACATCCTGGCTAAATCGCTCAGGAATAGCCCCAACTGAATAGGAAATTAATTGGGGCTAACAGGGGAGACAGGGCATGACCGACTGAAATCAAGCCTCTTGGAAGGAAGTTGAAATTGAAAAAGGAAATGGAGAAAGAGAAAGAGAAGGGAGGGAAGGAATGAGAAAGAACAGTTTATACTTAGCAGAAAAACCTCAGAAGGGGAGGGGTGAGTCTCTGGCTGGAGATCTGGATGCCACACCACTATAAGACCTTCGTGATGACCAGAGGTGCACCTAGGTAATTTTGGAACCTGGACGAGACCTAAAGGCCTTTGGAGCCCCACCCCCTGCAAATTAAGCATCATCATGCTCCACTGGGCAACCACGTCACCCAGGACAGTCTAAAGAGGATTTGGGGGGCTGTAGAGGCCCTGGACTTTGGCCCGGAAGTCCAGGGGTAAGAGCACCTCTGGTGATGTCTAGAGGACTTTGAAGGCTGCTGGGCCTGGGTGGAATGCCACCCTAATCTGGGCAGTCCCATCGCATCTCAGTGCTGCCTAGTGGGTACCTGGTGGTTCCAAGTAGGGCTTGAGGCCAGAGCGTGTCATGAACTGGGTTTAGGGAGCATGGTAGGACACACATACTGGTATTCAGCTGGGAGACACCACAGAGACTTTAGTCAGAGTGTCTACCAGCAAGCAGGGGTGGATTAATAGGAACATAGGAAACTGCCATATACTGAGTCAGACCATTGGTCTATCTAGCTCAGTATTGTCTTCACAGACTGGCAGTGGCTTCTCCAAGGTTGCAGGCAGGAATCTCTCTCAGCCCTATCTTGGAGATGCTGCCATGGAGGGAACTTGAAACCTTCTGCTCTTCCCAGAGCGGCTTCATCCCCTGAGGGGAATATCTTGCAGTGCTCACACATCAAGTCTCCCATTCATATGCAACCAGGGCAGACCCTGCTTAGCTATGGGGACAAGTCATGCTTGCTACCACAAGACCAGCTCTCCTCTCCAGCTCTCCTCTGCTCATAGGCAGCCAAAGATTTGCCGCCTCAGAGACAAGAGGAAGGGGGCTTGGAGAGGTGAGGGAAACTTATTGCTGTCTTTTATCATTAAAAATGCCTCTGTGTAGCAGCGAAGGCTCCACCTGCCTCCTAAACCATCACAGGAGGTGAGGTCGGGCACTGGAGGACGGTGGCGAAAGAGGTCCTCCCTCAAGTCCGGCTTACTCACAAATGAGACAGAGTGGGCAATGTTGGGCCTCTGCGCAGGTATGTGCGTGCGCAGAAGCCCGAAATTGCCCGATCTGTCTCATTTGCAAGTAAGCCGGGCTTGAGGGAGGGCCTCTTTCGCCACCATCCTCCAGTGCCTCCTGTGATGGTTTAGGAGGCAGTTGGAGCTTCCGCCACTACACAGCGGCATTTTAAAAGGTTTTTTTTTTAAAGAAAAAATATATAAAGTTTCCCCCCAAGATGCTGCTCCCCAAGATTTGCTACCGTAGGTGGCTGCCTGTACTGCCTATGTGGTGATCCCCCATTGCCAGCAAGCCCAAGCTTGAAAGCACACAGGGTTTGTGGAGACTTGGGCTAAAACCAGTGCTCCCTCTAACAATGATGCCCAGATGTTGTCGACTACAACTCCCAGAATCCCTAGCTGCAATGGCTTTTGCTTGGGGGTTATGGGAGTTGTAGTCAACAACATCTGGGAATCCCTATTAGAGGGAACACTTGCTAAAACAAAGGCAAGGGAGCTGCTGAAGGAGGAATTCGCAGTCACAAAAGGCAATAACAAAAGTATGTTAATATGTGGTATTAAGGGTCATGGAATGGGAGAGGTAGTACCTTATTTATCTGAATCCAAGGCTAGGTCCCCACTACTGCCCACCAAGATCTTTGATGTTAGAAGGGGGAGGGGACTCTTAGATTCAGAGTCCTCTTCCTTTTGGGTAAATACAGGCATAACCTGTATTAAACTTTCATTTTCCAAGGGGGCCATCTTCTATTCAGGTAAATATCTTGTAAGGACACAAAGGAGAAAGGGCTTAAAGCAGAATTTAAGCTCTGCTCTAAATGACCTCCTTGCTTGCCCAAAGTAGAGGCTAAAATCCAAGATGGTGGAGAGGAGATACTTTGGCAGCAATTTTAGATTGATAAGTGATTGATGGGGTGACTTAAGAAAACAATGTCAGCAGAACAAAGCAAGATGAGAAATGTCTCATTGCATTTCCATCTTAAAAAACAACAACACAAAACAGCCACATGGCCCCTTGATTTGGATCACAGCATACTGGATAAGGGTTAAAACATTATTCTGTACCATTTTTCTGCTGAAAATAAGCCCCCTAAACTGCTATTTATCATATATGGTCTTCCCAGGGCAAAGAACAGAAATGGAGACGGGGTGCAGCCACCAGTGGGTGAACAGGTTCACCCAGGAACCCAGGCTGCCTCCTCTCAGGGGCCACGCCTCGCGGTCCCGACATGCCGCCCGCGTCTGATGTCAGATGCAGGGGGTGCTGGTTTAGCTCCCGAGTGGGGTCGCATGGCCCCGTTCAGGAGTTAAATGGCTGGCGCTGCATTGTGGCCAGGAGTGGCTCTTTCCTGCCTTTAATGCTGTGCTGGCCCCATTCTAGCTCCTGAATAGGGCCACGGGGTCACATTAGAGAGCTGGACAGCCAACGCTGCATTTGCAGCATGGCCAGAAGCGGCTCTCCCCTGCCTTTAAGGCAGGGAAGAGCTGCTCCTGGCCATGCTGCAATTCCAGCGCCGGCCTGGCTCTAACTCCCGATTGGGGCCGCACAGCCCCGTTTGGGAGCCAGACCACGCCCACTGCGTCTGACATCTGACACAGGGGCAGACGCAGGGGTGGGGGTGGGGTGAGAGGGGCCGCCGTGGCAGCCGGGCATGGGGGGCACTCGCGGTCTGACTCCGCCATTGGACGGGGAGGATTTTCATCAGGAAAATGGTGCAGGGGAAATGGGTTAATGCCTCTTTCCCTGAGCCACATATCCAGTCCAGATTAAGGGGCCATTTTGTCCCTATGGGTTTTGTTTGTTTGTTTGTTTTTAAATGTTCAAAAACAGAGAAATGCAGTGATGATGCATTTCATGATTAGGAGATTGAAGTAGACTCCAATCCTGTGCCTACTTACTTGGAAGTAAATCCCATTGAATATAGTAGGATTTACTTCTGAGTAAGCATGCAAAGGCTTGTACCGCATAGCTAGAATGCTATGCATATGCAGAGGGGAAAGTCCCATTCAATTCAGTGGAGCCTGCTTCCTAAACAGGTTTTGGATTGGGCTGCAGGTAGTTTAGTTTTATGGATGGGGGATGGACTTGAAGGAGATTGGAGGGTGGCTTGATATCCAAGTTTGTACATATATCTGAAGAAAAAGCACTAAAAGTTACTCAAGGAGACTTATTTTCTCTCCACTATCCTCAAGATTATGAGACTGAGACCAAAGAATATATACTTTCCTTAAATCTGTGAGCAACATGCAAGAGATTTAAGGATTTATTATTCATTAACCCTTTATTCCCCACCTTTTGCTCTTCCCCTACAAGATGCTGTTTAATATGTATCTATTATGTAACTCCTGAGGAAAATTTTCTGTTGTATTCAGAGAGCCCACTGATGCAAACCCTCCACTGTTTCAATGACTACACATCATATACCGCCTGTACTTGGTTGGAAAGCAGGGATGCATGGAACCTGATCAAGATGACACTTTTTCATAAAGACAATTATGATTTGTGAGTACCACACCACTTCCTCATTGTTGAGTAATGTGAAGGAATGCTGGAGACCACTAACATTTAACAGCGTACTTCCTTATTAACTTTATGTTGCCAGGATTCCAGGACAGAGAACGCCATCCTATTCCAGAGCCAAATAAGTATTTTATTAATTTCCTAACACATATATCCAAATTAAAACCCAGCGCCCTCCCCACATACATTCCACCGCCCTCCCAGTGCCCCCACTCCAGTCCTGGACCACTGTGCGTGCCTAAGGCTGCTATCAGACAAAGGACTCTTTTCATGGCTAACCATCTAACAACAGCACTAACCATCTACAACAGGGGTGGCCAAACAGAGGTTCTCCAACTGGTGTCGGGCTACAACTCCCATCACCCCCCAGCCTTGATTTATTGTGGCTGGGGATGATGGGCTTTATAGTCTGACAACAGCCGGTTAGGACCGGACCTGCTCCACAATCCCTGCTCTACAATCATATGCTTTTCCCTGAATAAGGGAAGTGTGTGGAGCTGAAGAGAAACTAAAGGTGCTGCCACTCAGGGCATATGTCCTGCAAGGTACCTGTTTTATACCCATTTAATTACCATGACTTTCCCCCCAGGGATCCTAAAAACTGTAGTTTGGTGAGGAGGCAGGGAATATCTGTTAGAGAACCAGTGTTCCCTCTAACGCAGGGTTTCTCAACGTGTGGGTCCCCAGATGTAATTGGACTTCAACTCCCATAATTCCCAACCAAAGGCCACTGGGGCTGGGGATTATGGGAGTTAAAGTCCAATAACATCTGGGGACCCACACGTTGAGAAACCCTGCTCTAACAGGAATTCCCAGAAGTTGTGGATTACAACTCCCATAACCCCCAAGCAAAAGCCATAGCAGCTGGGAATTCTGGAAGTTGTAGTGAACAACATCTGGGGATCCTTGTTAGAGTTAACACTGTTAGAGACCCTTTGCTCTCTTCATAGAGTTCCTTGGGGAAAGGGGAAGCCATTGAGAATGCAGAATGGTCATTGTACAAAGAATGGGAAGCCTGCATCAGAAGAGAAGTGAAAGACAACTTCCTTCTCCATTGCATTAGGGTATATGCCTGCTGCAAAGACATGTTCATGTTCAATGAATGGGGATCATAATCAGCACAGGGCCTATGCACATCCCACCATATAATCACAGGGCTGTCTGTATGAGTCAAAATCTTGAAGAAGCAGGGCTCCTGATCAGTGCTCCCTGTAACGGGGATTTCCAAATGTTGTTTCTACAACTCTTACCATCCCCAGCCTGTTGCAGCTGGGGATGCCAGAAGTTGTAGTCAACAATTTCTCGGGGGGGGGGGGTCCCTGTTACAAGGAGCACAGCTCCTGATCACATGGTGAGAGGTCTTTACATACAAACAGTTGTGATTATACCACTGTTCAGTGGAAATGTTCTCAAAGCAGTTTACATAGAAAAAGAATAAGAAGATGGTTCCCTGTCCACAAAGGGCCCACAATCTAAAAAGGAACACAGGGTGGAGACCAGCAACAGCCACTGGAGAGATGCTGTGCTGGGGATGGATAGGGCCAGTTGCTCTCCCTCTGCTAAATAGAAAGTGAACCACCATTTTGAAATGTGCCTCTTGGCCAAGTTATCAGGAGTTATTACTGCAGACGTTCTATCTGGACCTTTCAAAGAATGTGTGAAGGTCTGGCAGGGTTGGCACATTCAACCACATTCTCCCCACCACATGCTAACCAGTAATGTACAAAATGTTTGCTGTTATGAAAAGGGGAGAGTCAGTAAGAAATAGAGGATGATCCTTTTGTGGTCTTCTTCAGAAGAAGGGGATGTCTCTCTCCACCTTCCTCTTCTGCTTTCTCTTGAAAGAGGAATTGCGATAGCCTGACAGGAAAAGGATGTCTGGTGAGGAAGAGAAGCAGGCAAAGTCTGTCAGAGACTAATTCTTACCCAACAGTTTAAAATAAGCCCCATTCAGACCTTATGTTGTACATGTCTGTATACCCATACATGTTTTGCTAATTGGGCAAAGAGGCACCTTTTTAACACAGTGATTCTCTTTATTTAGCAGGTGGAGACTAGAGTAACTGGTGGCCCTATCCACCAGCACCACAGTACCTCCAGTGACTGTTCCTGGTGTCTATCTTATGTTTCTTTTTTTAGTTTGTGAGCCCTTTGGGGACAGGCTGGGGCATATCTAGGGTAGGGCAGGCAGGGCATGTGCCCTGGGCGCCACTTGAAGGGGGCGCCATTTTTTAAAATTAAAAAAAAATTAAAAATGGCTGCCAAAAACAAAATGGCCACTGTGCATGCTAAAATGGCCTCTGTGAGGCCCTAGGCCATGCCAGGCCTCGCAGAGGCCAATTGAGCATGAGCGGTGGCCATTTTGTTTTTGGCAGCCATATTATATATATATATATATATATATATATATATATATATATATATATATATAAAAATGGCCACCACATATGCTCTAATGGTCCCTATGAGGCCCTCAGCCCGGGACAGGCTGCAGCGGTGAATTAAGAGGCCATCAGGGGGAGGGGGAACCTTTGCAGACCCCCCCATGGCCTTTAGGAAGCCCCCCGAAGGGGCTACAGGTATTTTTTTTTAATTTAACATAATATAGGTCACTGTACACATATTCAGTTTGGCACTATGTACAGAGAATCAGGGCTTGTGAATACTGAGCTGAAGCTTATGATCTAGGATTGTATTCATTTGCTCTTACTTTGCTTCTTATGATAAGTGAGTTAAATGTGATGTCTTAATAATATGGCTATTAATGGTGAGTTTGTCTCTGAATCAGTGTGAAATTCTTAGTATTAAGGCCCACTGGGAGTTTCTTGCTCTCTTTCTCTCATTTTAACTGTCCTTCTGAAATACTAGAATATATTCCAAGCAGTGACACAGTTTACTCTGCATATCCTTTAATTATTTTCAGAGTATCTGGGAAAAGTAAAATTCTCCATTTATTTTTAAAATTTATGTAATAGTGATGCTACAATGCATAGTAGAGAATTAGACAGGCACTTCTGTTTAGTTTTCCAAGTACACCTCCACATAGTATTTGGGTATTTCATGAGCCCCTGCATACTGAAATTTGTAGTTTTCCAGCATTTTTTGGTCTGGCTGCATCCACTGCTAAATAGCTTTTGAAATATTAAAAGATAAATGAGCTTGACTTGTATTTTTCAGCTGATATTATGGTAAAGTTAACTGGAAGATGGGTGTTAGATGTTTGGACAGGGGGCGCAATTTCAGTGCTTGCCCTAGGCCAGGGTTTCTCAACGTGGGTCCCCAGATGTTATTGGACTTTAACTCCCATAATCCCCAGCCCCAGTGGCCTTTGGTTGGGAATTATGGGAGTTGAAGTCCAATTACATCTGGGGACACACACGTTGAGAAACCCTGGCCTAGGCGCTATTTTCCCTAGATACGCACAGGGAGCCATCTTTCTTACTTACTTACTTATTTCTCTATGTAAACCGCTTTGGAAACTTTTGTTGAAAAGCGGTATATAAATATTTGTTGTTGTTTTTGTGTGAATGACTGTGCCTGTGCTCATGTTAAAACTGAACCTGGGCACAGGCCCCTCAAATGCATGGTGCAAACAGGAAGTGTGCTGTTGTCCCTGGGTTTTACATAACGTGTGAATGCCTGTACCTGTGTACAGATTTGTACCTGTGTACACTTTACACTTGCTGTACGAGTGTTGAACATAACATGTGAATGCGGCTATAGGGACAGCATATTTCCACATCATGGATCACCACGTGAGTACCCTAACATCCTGACACACACTATTACCCATCTGTTACCCATGTAGGTTTTTGTCTTCTTAAAGTGACCCTAAGACTTTGAAGGAAGCTTTTTAAAGAAAACATTTCACCCATTAAATTTCTCTGTGGTGGACTGCTAAAAAAGACATAAAACAGAGTGTCATTAAGACTGCTTCCAGATTATCAGGACTTAGATCTATTCTAGAGCATTATTGTAGCCCATGTGATGTTAATTAGTGGAAGGAGCTACCTTTTGGATCTTTATTTAGATTTGCTAGATCAGGAGGCTGCCTTGGAACCAAATGCAGTGTAAAAAACCACCCACCCACTCTCTATTATCTCATAAATGCTAATGTATTATAAGTAGGAAAGCCAGGAATTTATTTTCCCTATACAAATGGCAATCATTTAAAATCACAATAATTTATAACAATAACCAAGTGAAACATAACCTCATAAAACAGTTACACTTCCATTCTTTCAACAGTTCACTTTCCATAAAATGCATGTGGAAAAAACACACTGTTGTTGTGTGTGTTAAGCCTTGCCAGAAGTTTATCCTCTTATAGTTGGAATTCATCTGAAGAGTGTATAATCAATGTAGCTTGGATCTTTATTTAGATTTGCTAGAGACCAGGAGGCTGCCTTGGAACCAAATGCAAGCGCCTTGGAGATCTTGAACAAAAAGATCTAAAAGTGTTTCACATAGCAAAAAGTATGAGGAACTTGTTCCCTGTCCCAAAAGGGCTCTCAATCTTAAAACAACTTCAAGACCATGTCAACACAAAGGAGACACCAGCAACAATCACTGGAGAGATGATATGCTGGACTGAATTGAGACAGTTGCTCCCTGCTGCTAAATATATAAGAGAGCCACCTCTTTACAGAGATGCCTCTTGCCCAGTTAGTAGGGGTGAGGGTCAGTCCTGCTGAGTTTCAGCAGCAGAGCTGCATGAATGCACCTTCAGACCAGTGTCCCCTCAAACAAGGATTCCCAGATGTTGTTGACTACAACTCCCAGAATCCCCTGCTGCAATGGCTTTTGCTTGGGGATTATGGGAGTTGTTATTAACAACATCTGGGAATCCCTGTTAGAGGGAGCATTGCTTCAGACTATTTTCTGGGCCTCTGGCACTGAAGTGTCTTGGGTCTTCTCCACTTTTAAAAATAGCTTGGGATAGATCTAGCTGATAACTTTGTTGATCAGTAACTACATCAAAGCTCTTCTGTGCTTTCAGAAACCTCGCTCAGATGACATGCCATTCTCTATCAAATGACTCTTGGATAAATTGGAGCTGCTACAGAAACCAGTCAGAATTTGCTCCCTCTACGGAAAATACCTACATTTTCAAACCAGATCGGGAATTGGAAGTCCAACTGAACGTCAGCCTCCTCAGGAATGGTGTGTCTTAAAATCTCCTATGATAAATATTACAAGCATGGATTCATAAAACTTCATTTCCCTGTATCTGCTTAGAACCCAGAGATTCACGTAAGGATCTACTACAAGACTGTGAAGGATCCTTATCTTGCTGAAGCTCTATCTTTTTAGCCTTTTATTTCCCAGTATGACTTAGTAGCTGGGTAAGACAATAAGCATGAAGGACAACTCAGTCAGAAGATCATGGGAAGTACTAAACAGTCTACAAATTTACTTTCCCAAGAATGATGTATTTTAACTCCAAAATTAGCTTATAACTACTTATGGGTTTAAATTACATGCCTTCCTGTTCTCTTTCAATTACCTATGGGTAGTAGTAGCTACAACTCTGAATGTAGTTACTTTTCTCAAAATATATACTTTTTTCTGTGCTAGGTTGCTTTTCCTGCTTATAACTGTAGCCTTGGATGTAAAAAAGACTCAGGTTGAAATAATTGCTTTGCTAACTTGGCAAAGAGGCATCTTTTAACATGGTGATTCTCTTTATTTAGCAGGGGGAGAGTAACTGGCCCTATCCACCCCCAGCACCGTACTTCCAGTGACTGTTGCTGGTGTCTATCTTGTGTTTCTTTTTAGATTGTGAGCCATCTTATTTTAGACAGGGATTCATCTTATTTATTTATTATTTCTCTGTGTAAACCACCCTGAGCCATTTTTGGAAGGGTGGTATAATAATAATCCATCAGCCAATTACAAAAGGCAACTTTACTGGGAACAGCCTATATTCTGCGACAATATCTACAACAACAGCAACAACACTGACAATAAAATTCAGCCATCCCAGGTTCTTGGGAAGGACTCGATGTTTGGATAAAACAAACCAGTCAATAACACCTGTCCAACTGTGTAAATAAATAAATAAATAATAATAATGAAACAAAAATGTTTAGAAACAACTGGTGTCAGCAAAAACATTCAGATATTTATTAAAAAAAAGCAAAGAGCATGTGGAGTACACAGTTAACAATCAATGGTGAGACACTTGGACAGGTTAGCATTTTGCTAACTTTTGCTCTTATTGCATTTGTTCTTAGTGCCTGTTCTTGTGCAGCCAGTATTAAACCCTCTGTTTCTTTCTTCAAGTTGCCATTCTTAAGCCACTGCCAAGTATTGGTGATGTTTGATTTTTTGGTTATATTGTGCAAATATTGACCATGCAGTGGCTTATTTTTCCGTTTTTCTGCTCGGTTCTTGACTTGTTCTTTCTTGTAAGCCTGCTTTGTTTCATTGGTGTTTAATAGTTTCTTGTTATTGACCATTTTAAGTGCATCTTCTTCACTGTCCTTTATATATTCTTCAAGGCCTCTTTTCTCCTCCTCTACTGTTGTGGTTTATGGTGGTTATTGGTGGTTCAATTTCTATACCACCCTTCCAAAAATGGCTCAGGGTGGTTTATTATTTCTCAGGGCAGAGAAATAATAAATAAATAAGATGGATCCCTGTCCCCAAAGGGCTCACAATCTAAAAAGATAGATACCAGCAACAGTCACTGGAGGTACTGTGCTGGGGGTGGATAGGGACGTAACTCTCCCCCTGCTAAATAAAGAGAATCACCACATTAAAAGGTGCCTCTTTGCCAAGTTAGCAGGGGTTATATTATATCGGCACAGTAATGCCAGTATAATTAAGATGAGGAGTTGTTTCTACATTCTACCATTATAAGACCTGAACATTCTATTGCTTATAAAACCAAAAGTATACATCCAATCCCAGCGGACCATCCGGGCACGTGGGATTGCGTGCCCTGACCTGCCCTGACCCAACAGCAAGATAGCTTGTGGGGAACGCGAGCTGCTGCTGGCTTCCCCGCCACCCGCTGCCATGACCTTCTCACTGATCATGAGAAAGGGTTCATTGTCTTCTTGAACTGATCCTAACTCAAAGCTGAAATCCTAAGCATACTTGTTGGAATAGGGGTCGGCTGAAACTACTGAGACATAGAATTAGGGTGTAATAAGTGCACCATTGGGGAGGAGAGCTGATCTTGCAGTAGCAAGCTTGACTTGTCCCCTTTGCTAAGCAGAGTCTGCCCTGGGTTGCATTTGAATGGGAGATGACATGTGAGCACTATAAGATATTCCTTTTAGGGATGGGACCATTCTGGGGAAAACATCTTCATGCTTGTATGCCAAAGGTTCCAAGTTTCCTCCCTGGCATCTCCAGATAGGGAGACTCCTGCCTGTAACCTTGGCGAAGCTGCTTCTAGTCTGTGTAGACAATACTGAGCTAGATGGACCAATGGTCTGACACAGTATATGGCAGCTTCCTAAATATTTAAGATTCACAGGTCCCTGAATGCACTGATTGTTCTCCAACAGCATTTCACACAACCATCTGAGGTGCAGTTTTCATTTCTATGGAACCTGTTTCCTTATTCACCTCCTTTTCACAATGGCCTCAGAACGAACCTAGCATTGAATAAGTGTGGGTGATAATCTCAAGGTGCTGAGACATCTCACCATGGCCTATCAGGAAGGTGGCTAAGGTGAGCAGTTTATATTGTTAACAGTTGCCTAAACCAAGGGTTCCCAACTGGTGGTACTTCTGATGTTGCTGAACTACAACTCCCATCATCCCCAAACACAGTAAATTGTAGTTGGAGAGGATGGGAGTTGTAGTTTAGCAACATCTGGAGTACCATCGGTCGGGAACCCCTGGTCTAAAAGAAAGAGTTTTGGCAGATGCATTTTATTGTAACAAGTTCAGAAAAATTGTAGCCACTGAAATTCGCTCTTCTGCACAACAATTAAAAGTACAAAAGCACCACCTCTTCTGCTTCTGATCATCCTTGGTAGATCTGGCCCTTTTCATATGAGCCAAAGATTAACCTGCACCTTTTTGAAATTCACTCTTTCAGTCCAGCCTCCTCCCCCAAAGGAACTAAATGTCAGTGTCAAAAAAGGTTACTTCTTGCTGACATGGAAACCTGGTGGTAGGACTCAGAGAATCAATTCATTGGAAGATGCCCTGGACTTTGAAGTAGCCTACAAACGGAGCTGGGAGCCCTGGCAGGTATCTATGATCATTTATATGTCAGCTTCACATGATCACTGGGAAGTCTGGTTCTTGGGGAATGCATGCTTCTGGTAAGCATGTTGTGTGAATGCTTCAACTGCCAGTTCCCGAGCTCTCTGCCCAACTTTTGCCCATCTTCTGTAATCAAGATTTGAAATTGGGTGGAGAAGTGTGACGAAAGTCAGATGGAGGCCTTTGAGAACTGGTGACTGGTGACACGATACGTCTCCCAGGAGCATGCACTCCCTGAAAACTGGACTTCTCTGTGCTCCTGCGAAGCTGCCCATAAACTCATGGCAGCATGTCTGTTTCTCCTTATGTAATGCAACTAATAAAAATCAAAGTGACCAGTATATTATGCAGCAAAAGTAGCTATAATATATCAGCAATGAAAGCAGTTAAGGCCAGACAGAGCATTTGTGCTGAGTTCCAGCATTTACATGTCTTAGATGGATTCCATAAGTGTAGCCATATTATGGCTACACTAGGCATGATAGTGGAGATCCTCTATCTTTTAAAACTTTGGCAAATAACAGCTAGGGCAGCAGGATCAGGATCATGGTGTTGTGAGAGAGGGGAGTTAACCCTGTTTTCTGTACCATTTTCCCAATAAAAATTGCTCCCCCTGACTGCTATATGCCGTATTAGGGAAAACGTATGTGAACAGGCTGTTTTTGTAGCAGTAAAAATGACCAAGAATCCTGAAATACTTTCAAGACTAACAAATTATTGTGCTGTGAGCTTTTGTTGTATATCCCATACGTCATCACTTCCGAATGCTTTTAACAGAAACCTAAACAGGAAATGGTAGAGAGCTAGATATGTTATCTTCTGTTAAACTTCCTTGTAATGCCCAGTTCTCATTTGAAGTCGACAGTTTGTCTTTTAATACAGATGCATAGTGTTTGAAGTATATACATCGCCTTCTTTGTCCTTAAAAGAGCCAAAGATGAGCTCCTTTCATAAGGAGCCAATACAGGAAGTCCTCAGATTTACAACACAGTGATGCTATTCCCATGATCAATGGAAAGCAAGCTAAGCTGCCTTAGCCTGCTTTCCGTTGATCATGGGAACCACCAGGCTTGCAGGCAAGCCCAGTGCTCCCAAGGTGGCTAGCCCGCCTAAAACACCCTCCCCTTAAATGAGGTTAACGGAGCATGTGCTCCATTAACCTCATTGTGTTGCTCGTGTGTCGTCACAGCACACACATGAGTAGACCACTGGCTGGGAGGCTGCAAGCAGCCTCCTGGGCTCGGAGGTCTCTCTGGGATGCCCCACATGCTCGCACGGGGCATCCTGGGACCTCCAGGGGCCGTGTGCCCCCCAGTTCCTCCAGCCCCCGCTGGCTCCGTGATGGAGCTGGCAGTCATGTGTGTGGCCAACCTGGCCGCTCAAGGCTACGAGCTCGATCGTCTGTGGGGTGACCAATGTATTATTCATGAATTGTGGGAAGAGCTTTAGTGGTTCCTGAAAACTATACAGACGTTACCAAAAAAGGGCACTGAACATGCTTACAATGATGAAAACAGGTTGGAAGTACCACTTTGGTGCATCATTCAACCTCCCACACACACACACACACACGCCATGCTGCTCATGGTTACAGTGGCACTCGTCTGAAAAGGGAAATGCCATAACCATGATGGAGGGCATTTCCATGTTGAGCAGCCTGAAGTAATCCCTCTGAAGGCTAAGATGCAGCAGCAACTGCTGCTGCCAAGACTGCCAGTTTCAATAACAATGTGAGCCTGAGCCATCATTGTTGCTGCCTCCTCCTCTAGAGCACACACCAGCTGCCATCTTAATGGGGCTTCCCTTCCCACAACAAATGTTGTAATGTTGAAATGCAGTTGTAAAGTTGGAACAAGGTGGCAAAGTATTAATGTCTTAAGGGCCATTCGTCTTAACTTTTGTGGCCATGGAAAGGCCTCCTTTCCTTTCTTCATGCCCATCTTTCTCTCCATTCCCAGAAATCTTCCTCTGTGTTGGTCTCAAAAACCTCCTGCAGCCTCCCGCATAATAACCTTGTGCCTGGGAGCATCTACGTTGCCCGTATTCGAAGCAAACCAAATCAAGACAGTGGCCTTTCTGGCTATTACAGTGAATGGAGCTCTGAGGTATCTTGGAAAACACAGAAAGGTAATCCTACAGAGAGATGGCGGATCATATAAATGTTGATGGAAGTGTGATGAAATTTGGGGTCAAGCAGACATTGGAAAGGCTGTGTTCTAAGCAGCTGGAAGAGCTGGAAATTAAGGAAGAAAATAGATGTTAACAGCAGAGGCTGTTAATCAAAATCCGAACCTCAGTCTCATTCTCTTCCTCTGTTTATCATGCTATAACTGTTGCTTTCGCAAGTGGAAGACAATGAAGTAGAGTGTGTCATACACATTTTGTATCACAAGGCATTATGGGGAGAGATAAGAAGACCCGGGAAGTTATTTCCCATGACAACCCAGTGTTTGCCATAGTATCTGCTTTTGTTCTAAGATTATTTCATATCAGTCAATTTTCTTATGATTGTTAGTAGTGTATGCAGTCCATACCAGTTACATTTCTATGTGCTGTCACAACTTGTGCAAACTTTGTATTAAGCCAGGGATTCTCAACCTTGGGTCTACAGATGTTATTGGACTTTAACTCCTACAATCCCCAACCAAAGGCTATTGGGGCTGGAGATTATGGGAGTTAAAGTCCAATAACATCTGAAGTCCAACAACATCTGGGAACCCAAGATTGAGAATCCCTGTATTAAGCAGTACCTCAGTGCTAGCAATAATGGCATTATCAAAGGTTTGGGACCCCTTTTATCTCAACTATTGTCCTGCCCACTCTCTTTTTGCTCGTTCAAATGCTGACTCATCAGAACCTTCAGTTTCTAGTGAAGCCTGGATGCTCCTGTGCTTGTGTTTTCAATTACAATTGCAATTGTATAGTGGGAATGGTAGAGTTATGGTTCCCATGATGCAATGTGACTGGGAGTGAACTATCCACAGCCCCTGAGCAGCCTATAGACTATGAATCTCAGGCAGAGACCCTCCTTGCTTCATCACTGAGAAGTCTAGCAGCAGACCTGGAGGGAATGCAATCAGTGCTAGCTATTTATTTATTTATTTATTTATTTATTTATTTATTTATTTATTTATTATCATATTTTTATACCACCTGATATGTACATCTCTAGGCGGTGTACAAAATTTTAAAAACACAGATTTAAATACACAAGACACAATAAAAAGTATAAAACAGTTAATTAAAACAAATTATATTAAAATTAATTTAAAAGCCTGTGAAAACATGAAAATCTTGAGGGTCTTCCTGAAAACAAACAGAGAAGGAGATGCTCTTATTTCAGCAGAGAGCATATTCCAAAGCTCTGGGACAGCCACAGAGAAAGCCCGGTCCTGAGTTGCCACCAGACAAGCTGGTGGCAACCTTAACCAGACCTCTCCAGAAGATCGTAACAGGGTTCATGGCAAAGGAGACTCTCTCTTAAATAGCCTGGACCTAAGCCATTAAGGGCTTTATAGGTAACTAGTGTTTTTAAGCCCGTTAGAATAACGGGTGCTAGACTATTCTCCCTCTTTTCATGCATTGTGTGTGTGTATGTGTGTGTGTGGGTGGGGTTTTTTATGCTGTGCTGTTGGGGGGGGGAGTGCTGGTCTCGCTTGTGGCCACTGCCTCAGTTTTTTATTTTTTAAATTAATGTAGTGTGTTGTGCTTTGTGTTACTTTTTGTGGCTGTTGTAGTGCTTAGTGTTACTTTTATGTTGTTGTGGTTCTGATCGGGGGGGGGCGAGGCGGTGGGGGAAAGAGAGCAGGAGCGACAGAGACGGCACCGGGGAGACAGGGACCATACTCCGGGGGCCGAGCGGAGGCTGTTCCGTTAAAGCCTGAAAGGGTTAAAGCTGCCCCCGCCGTTGCAGCGAAACTCCCACCCTTCCTCCCAGCTTCAGTGACCACCTCACCCTGGCCCTTTTCAGCTGGCTGAAGGAAAACTGGCATAGAAGAGGGAGAGAGAAGATTGCAAGCAGTGCTTCTCTCTCTGCAATGCCTCTTCCTGAACTGGCGCTTTGGACGGAAAGGACGCCTCTTGCGTCCTTTCCGCCCAAAGCGGCAGTTCGGGCAGAGTCTGTGCAGAGAGAGGAGCTCTGCCTGCGTGCTCCTCACTTCCTCTTCAATGCCGGTATTTCATCATCCAGCTTACATGGGACAGGGTAAGGTGGTTTTGGAAGTTGGGAGGGAGGCTGGGAGTTTGGCGGCGGCGGGGGCAGCATTCTCCCTGTCAGGCTTTTTCGGAACAGCCTCCACTCGGCCCCCGGAGTTTGCTTCGGGGTTTGTCTCGTTCAGGTCCTGCTGGTTGGTCCTCGTTTTCCCGGTGGCCTCGTTGGTGTTCGTTTTCCCGGTGCTCGTGTTTCTGGCTTGTTTTCCTCGTTGGTGTTTTCCTGCTTTTTCCCTGGTACCAGCAAGCGTGTCTCCCTTGCCCTGTTCTGCGCAGGCGCAGAACAGGGCAGGGAGGCACGGACACACGCTTGGTGTCCGTCCACGGACGGACACCAAGCGTTTTATTAGAGAGGATAACCAGCACTTTTGTATTTCACTCAGAAACATATCAGCAGTCAGTGCAGTACTTTCAAAACCGGTGTTATATGTTCCCTACGTGTTGTCCCAGAGACCAATCTGGCTGCTGCATTCTGTACCAATTGTAGTTTCCGGACTGCATAAAAAGGCAGCCCCACATAGAGCTCTTTGCAGTAGTCAAGCCTGGAAGTTGCCAGCATATGTACCACTGTTTTAAGGTCATTCACCTCTAAGAATGGGCATAGCTGATGTATCAGCTGAAGCTGATAAAAAGCACTCCTAGCCACTGCCTCAACCCGAGAAACCAGGGAAAGCTTTGGATCCAAGAGTACTCCTAAGCTACATACCTGATCTTTCAGGTGGAGTGTAACCCCATCCAGAACAGGCAGATCTAAACCAACTCTTGGGTCTTGGCCACCCACAGTCAAAACCTCCATATTATTTGGATTCAATCTCAATTTGTTATCCATCATCCAGCCCATTACTGCCTCCAGCAGGCATTTAGGGAAGATCAGAGGCATTCTAACCCCCGGACCTTGGGGCCCTGGTCCTTGGCCTCCAAGGTCTGGGGGCCCCTCTAAATGGCCGGGTAGACCTCCGGCAGCCACCTCGCCCCACTGAACCTCAATCCCCCCCCAATTACAGCTGTCACATGGCCGAGTGATGGCTGCCAGTGGGTGAGCAGAGCAGTCCTTCTCCGTTTCCCCTATACCTCCTCCGGCAGTGCTGGGAGCAGCCAGATTGATGCTGGGCCTGTCCGCTCGGGCCACCGTCTTCTGCCAACTGCAAGGTGTGCCTGCACAGTTGAGAGAGCGTCACAAACCTGTGACATCACAGGCTTGCAATGATCTCTCAACTGCACAGGCATGACTCGCAGTTGGTAGAAGTCACTGGCCTGAGCAGACGGGCCGAGCGTGTCGGCAGTGTGACCACCCAGTAACGAAGTCTAGGAGGATAGTTCACAAATAAACTGGGTTGCAGAAGCGAAACATGGCTCAGAAATATTTCTCTCTCTGGCTCAGGCTGAAAGCTGTCGACACGAGGGATGACATACGTTGCCTTGCAGCGACTAACTGCAAGCTATAGATGTGCTTTATAGTCCAAGCTGATAACTCTCAGCTGGCAGGGATTCAAGGCTTCTAGCTGTGCTTGCCGTCTTGTGACGCACCTCTGCTGTGGAGTCAGTGGGGGCTATTGCACAGCTCCTCTTCCAGTTCATCCGTTGCTGTCTCTGCTGCCTCAGACTGCTGTGCCTGCTCTGAAACATCAGCCGGACCTGCCTCAGCTGTCTCTTGGGAACTGACAGCTGGGCTCTGCTCCTCAAGCACCCCTACATCGGCTGAAGGGCTGTCAGCTTCCCCTTCCTCCTCGCTATCTGAGAGTGAAGGCGTGACACAGCGTTGCTCTGGCTGCCGCCACTGCTGGAGGGGGGAGAGCGGAGAAGGACTGCTCTGCTCACCCCTGGCAGCCACCCCTCAGCCACGCGGCGGCTGTAATAATAATAATAATTTTTAAACCAGAGCTTCAGTGAGCCCCCCCCCCCAAATAGGTTTTGGGGGGGGCTTGTGTGGGGGGAGGGCTCGTGGTTGGGAGGTCCGGGCACCCAAATCACCTAGGTGTACCCCTGGGGAAGATATGCTGTTTCCTGATGAGGTCAACATGGAGAAGTAGATCTGGGTGTCATCAGCATATTGATAACACCCAGCACCAAATCTCCGGATGATCTCTCCCAGTGGTTTCATGTAGATGTTAAAGAGCATTGGAGATAGTATGGAGCTTTATGGAACTCCACACTTTAGTTCTCACTTTGTAGAACAACAATCTCCAAGCAACACCATCTGGAATCTACCAGAGAGGTAGGAGCGGAACCACTGTAAAACAGTGCCACCCAATCCCACCTCCCTCAGGCGACCCAGAAGGATACCTGGTCGATGGTATCAAAAGCCTCAAAGAGATCCGAAAGTATACCCAGAGTCACTCTCCCTCCGTCAATAGCCAGTTGGAAATCATCCATCAGGCCGACCAAGGCAGTCTCAACCCATAGCCCACACGAAAGCCAGTTTGAAATGGCTAGATAGGCAAGGGGCTGCAGAAAGGCCCTGGAGACTCTTGTACATGCATTCCTAGTTCACAGTTGCATGGTCACATCAAAACTTACAGTGTAGGGCGTAGTCAAATGCATGTGTATTAAAGCATGGATGCCCTTTGTGTGGGCTGTATCCTAGACGGAGAAGATCAGCTCCTCTCCATGTGATTTTTTCATAAATCTGTCTCATGGCAGTTTCGTAAACATTGCTTCTTCTTTTTTCCTCTCTCACAATTGCTCCTGTACCAGCAGCATAATGCAAAAATGTCAAGTGAGAATTTTTTCCTGGAGGAGGTGAAAGAGCAGGGCCTGAAAGTGATCATAGGATAGTACATCATCCATACAAGACATGAGATAATGCAACATGCTAGGAGTTACGTACAAAGTGTCTAAACATGTTCTTCTGCTCCGTATTTTCATTTATTTAAAAAACATATTCAACAACATTTTACTTTATATAGCATAAAACATATCATAATACACAACTCACACAAGAATTGCATACATACACACATGAGAATTACTCATTTGCAAGGAAATACAATCCTTATCTAACCATTAAGGAGCCTAACACATAATTGTCACCTTTGTATTGAAATCAATACAGCTAACCTTACACAAATGTAAGAAAAGTGGGTTTCTCTCATTTAATTATATAGGCTTATTCTTTTCCAGCAAGCCTAACATTCTATACCCATTGGGGGCTTGAACCCTTGCCCTGAAGAGAACTATCTGTTTGTTGCCTGCTCCCTTCCAAGGGAACTATCTCAATTTCCCTTGTGCTCTATGTTCAAAAAGGTGATGATCAGTGGGGTGTATATGCAGGGGTATTGCTACGTATGTAAAAGATCCAGGACTCAGGCCCATAGCCTCCTCTTTGATAATTAAACTCAATCACACACACACACACACACACACACACACACACACACACACACACACACGTTATGTATGTTTTTAATTATGTATGGGGTGTTTTTGTTTTTTTTAAGTCTGATATAATAAATATGGCACCTATGAAGGTGGAAGCAGCAGAGAGCTAAGTGAAGCTCGGAGCTCTCTCCTCTGCTCTGTGCAAGTGCCTCCACTGCTGTGCTTCTTTTCTGGAAGAGGTCATGGAGGAGTGGGGTGGCTGATGAGATTCAGGGCTCTGAGCAATCCACTGGGGGCCCAGGCCCCATGGGCCACCCCCTAATGCAGCCCCTGCCCCCCTCCCATTTTGATAATTAAACATTTTCATGCTCTCTAAAGGAATCCAGTGCAAGGAATCCAGTTTTTGAAGTTATTAACCACCAGTGCTTCTACCAGTGTCTGGCAGTATGCAGAACTAGGATGCCAATGATTTGATCTGGGCATCTGCCCAGGTGGCCCAATGCGACCACTGCTTCTGTGTGTATATGTAGTACAAGGCAGGGTTTCTTAACCTTGGGCCCCATATGTTGTTGGACTACAACTCCCATCATCCCCAGATATGGCCTTTGTGGCTGAGGATGATGGGAGTTGTAGTCCAAAAACATCTGGGGGCCCAAAGTTAAGAAACCTTGGTATGAGGGAATTCAGACCACCCTCTGCTGTGGACCTGCCAGTTTTATGTTTCCAGCCTCTTGCTGCTTGTGCCTTAGCAGCTCATAAAATAGAAAGTGCTGTGGCATCCTTGTGTCAGGCTAGTTATGTATTTGTATGTGTGGAGTAACGTGTTAACATCATGAGGGCATCTCTCCATCACGGTGCATAGTTTGGCTCCTTCTCCATGCCTGACCTATGTGAGGGGTGTCATTAGCATGCTGTCTAATGACTGGTGCAGGGGTTGCCATGGACACGGGAAGAGTGACTGGCAGGGTTGCACCTCTCAGGGGCTTTTTCTCAACTTCCTCCTCCTCTCTTTTGCTGGACTACCGTAGGGTCCCAACCAGTGTTCCCTGTAACAGGTATTCCCAGATGTTGTTGGCTTTAACTCCCATAATTCTCAGCCAAAGGCCACTGCAGCTAGGGATGATGGGAGTTGTAGTCAGCAAATATCTAGGAAACCCTGTTACAGGGAAGCACTGGTCTCAATTACGTTAAACAAGCTATCTGAGTATGTCAGCCTAACTACAGAGTAGGATTGTCCAGCCCATAGAGCTTCTTCATTCCTAGTAGTGCTCTTTATCAAACCCTCCATTACGCTTCCTTCCTTTGTTAGCTGTTTTCATACTCTGCATGTCCCAGTTCAGGGCTTTTTTTCTTGTTTCCCCATCAGCCGATGAAGCTCAACCCAAAAACGTCCGCTGTCTGTTCAATGGCATTGATACACTAAAATGCAGCTGGGAGGTGAAGCAAGAGATCACCAGTTCTGTCTTGTTCTCGCTCTTCTACAAAGCCAGCCCAGAATCAAAGTAAGTAAACTTCTTTTGAGTCGTCATGATCCCTCAGAATCTGCTTGCCTTTTCGTGGCGTTAATTTCTACCTGCCACATTTCTGTCCCTCAGTGAGACGGAATGCTCTCCAGTCCATGAAAAGGAATTGACTCCCATCAGCCGCCATGTATTGCAAAGCTGTGAAATCAATGTCACCGACCCCAACAGCCAATACATCGTATCTGTACGGTCAAAAGAGGAGATGGTCATGAGGACACCCATGTACCACAGTAAGACCTCTTTAGAAACTGCACAGTCTTGAAACAACATATGTTATGCATTTTATTTTATATCTGCATCTCCTTACTGCCTGTCACCAATAAGTGCTAAAGTGGCACACTGCGATAAAAATATACAATACACTGAAAAGCATTTAAACCCCAAGCAAGAAGAAAAAGCAAGCAAGCAAGCCAGTAAAACAGACCCAAAGGCAATCAAGTAGAAGTCCCCAGACACTAAGACACACACCACATTCTCCAAAAGCCTCAAAGAAGAAAATAGCTTATGAGTTGACTGCCTATGGAAGGCTGATAGAGGGTAGGGAGCAAACCTCTCCAGAAAGAACATTCCTAATTCTGGGGGCAATCACTGAAAAGGTCCTGTCCTCCTCAGCTTCAGCAGAAGCTGGCACATGTAACAGCACCCCCATCTAGTCTAACAGGATGGAGAGATTCTTTTAGGAACAGTTGGTCCTTCACATATCAAAGCCCTAAGCCTCTGAGGCCTTTCAAGTTAGTAAATGCCACCGGAACTGCCTGTGCAATTCTTACAAACTGGAGTGATAAGTTCATGCTGAGTAGCTCCTGATATTAATATGGTTACCACATTTTATACTGTTGGTTGTTGTTATTATTTTTTGTTTACACAATCAGGCAGGTGTTATTGACTGGTTTGTTTTATCCAGACATCAGGTCCTTCCCGAGGACCCAGGATGGCTGAATTTTGTTATCAATGTTGTTGTTGCTGCTGCTGCTGCTGCTGCTGTTGCTGTTAATATACCGCTTTTCAACAGAAAAATTCTCAAAGCAGTTTACAAAGAAAACAAAGAATAATAGGAAGAGAATGGTTAAACACATTCTAAAAAGTGAAGTTTCCAAATACTCTTCAGGGGCAGCCCCATGTAAAGAGCACTGTAGTAGTCTAGAGAAGTTTTTTTTTTAACCACATTTTTTATATCCTGCTCTTTCTCCAAGGAGACCAGAGTGTTATACTACATACTTCGGTTTCTCCTCACAACAACCCTATGAAGTAGGTTAGGCTGAGAGAAAAGTGACTGGCCCAGAGTCACCCAGCAAGTATCTTGGCTGAATGGGGATTTGAACTCAGGTCTCCCCGGTCCAAGTCCAGCACTCTGACCACTACACCACACTGGCTCTTATGACTAAGGCATGAATAACAGTGGTCAGATTTGCCTTTTCAAGAGTGCAGCCAGTGCACTAACCAAAGCTGTGCAAAGGCACCTCTGGCCACAGCTGTTAGGAGCAGAGCTTGGTCCAGGAGAACCCCCAGACTGCACACCTGTTCCTTCAGAGGGAGTGCTGCCCTATCTAGAACAAGCTAAATCACCTCTCCCTGGTTAGCTCTCCTGCTGACCAATAGTACCTTGATCTATATCAGAGACTCTCATCTTGGTTCTGTGATGTGAGATTAGACAGCCAGGTATAAGAGACTGGGCACTTTCAGGAGCAACGCCCCAAACTGTTGCATGCCCTTCCTACAGATATCTGCCAGGCTCCCTGTCTTCTTGTTTTCAGATGTCTATTAAAGACCTTTTTATTCCAACAAGTGTATGAGGCTGTTCTCACGCACAGCAGAAAGGTTCCCCCTGTGCGTGGAAATCACTGGGAGCTGCTTGGCTCCTGGCAGCATCATGGCAGCAAGCCCACCTCTGGAGCTCGCCTTCAAAATGAAGTTAAGGGAGCAAGCGCTTTGGGGGATCTTTTGGATCGTTTTTTGGATCGTCTTCAAGGGATGTGCACAGAACTGGTGACTGCCAGTTCTAAGGTGGGGGGGATATATCTTACCCCGCCACATTTCCCCCACCAGCTCTGCCTTTTAAAATGGTCTGGCAGGGCAGCAGCATACTTCCTTGCCACTCGGACCAGAAGTGACTGGAAGTGCCTGGTGCGCCTGCGCACACATCACTCCCACCATAAAGGGCACCCAAACTGGTTCCGTGCACATCTCTATCATCTGCCAGCCCCGGCTGCTTGCAGCCAGGGCTGGCATACTGCAGGGCTCCCAGCTGGTGTCAGGGGATCCCCATAATGCACCACACAGTCACGCTTTGCATTATGGGAGTTCTAGGGGACAGGGTGACACACCCTGGCTACCGCCCCTCCTCACTGCCCAAGGGGGCAGCTGCATGTCTGGGCACGCAAATCCACTCCCAGACCAGCAGTCTGGATCGTCTGTGGGGAAGTGAGCATTTCAAGACTTCCTTTCTACTTACCCTGTAGCCCTTTCTCACCGATTGTGAGAAAAACTTCTGGTTTTAAGTCTGCTTCTGCAGCCAGTGGCTGCTACATAAAATTTAGTCTGTCTGTCTGTCTGTCTATTTTATTTGTATACTGCCCAACTGACAAATTACCTCAGGGTGGTTTATAATTTTATGTATGAATTTGGTATTTTTAATTGTATGTTTTTATTTCCTGCCTATTTTGGAAGTTGCTTTGAATGACTTCCAGAAAAGCAGGATATAAATAATATTGTTATTAACAAGGTCTTATACAAGTTCCCTTAACTCTTGATATTGTAACTTCCTGGTTGATACTACAGGTGCATAATCCTGAAGAGGCAATTTCAAAAGGAGGAGAGCTAGTCTTATGGCCGCAAGCATGAATTGTCCCCCTTGCTAAGCAGGGTCTGCCCTGGTTTACATTTGAATGGGAAACAACATGTATGGGCACTGTAAGATATTCCCCTTTTGGGATGAAGCTGCTCTGGGAAGAGCATCTGCCTGCTTGCATGTAGAATGTTCCACGTTCCCTCCCTGGCATCGCCAAGATAGGGCTGGGAGAGACTCCTGCCTGCAACCTTGGAGAAGCCACTGCCAGTCTGTGCAGACAATACTGAGCTACATGGACCAATGGTCTGACTCGGTAGAAGGCAGCTTCCTATGTTCCTATGTGGGGACAAGACAAAGCACACTAACCACACTCAGAGCGTGTTCATCCAGTAAGCATACTATGCAGGGTCCCAGGGCATGATCTGGAGCCACATGATACTAACTTAAACTAGTGTTTGTCACACATGAAGAAGAGCAGTTTGGAATAATTGCACACAACTTGTGTGATTATGGAAAGGTGCCTCAGCACACTGCAGGGGTATGGGAATGATCACGCACAATCACAGTGTACACTCATCCTTATTGTATCTGGTTGGGCCAGTAGATGAAGTATTTTCCAAACTGACCCAAAGCTCCAGGGTGGGGTGTGTGTTCAGGAGTTCTTACCTTGCATGAGTTCATCCTGATGCCTTCTGAACAAGGTTGACCAATCAGCACACTTTCACCAGAGTCTTTGTTGGTTATCTGTTGCATGTGTTATGCTGTGCACCAAAAGATGCTCTATCGCTGACATAAGTACCAGATGATAAACAGCTACAGAAGGAGGGCAAGAAACTAATTTTATGGTAATGTTCTTAATGCATTCTTTATTTTCTAGTCAAGCCAAAACCACCCTACAAGCTGTCCATAAAAATTGAAAGCAACCAGGAGTACATACTGAAATGGGAAGACAGACCAGCACAGTTCAACATTCCTAAGAAGTATCATATTGCCTACTGGAAGACTGTCGGAGCCTTTGGAGAAGAACCAGAGGTAGGAAGAAATTGGTTGCTACACAATAGGTGAACAAGACACAGACTGGCATACAGAGCAAGGAAGCACAGTTGCAGCGAGAAAAGAGCCTAAGAGAACTTCCCAACTAGCAGTATTGGTACAGTAGCAAAAGAATCTTTTTAATGCCTCCCCCTTCCCCAGGAAGCCACCGGGGCCACCCCAAAATATGTCTCTGAGGGCTGTGCAACCCTCAGGGACATATTTCCAGGTATCCCAGAAGGTTTGCTGGGGAAGGGGAGAGCATCAAAATTTGCTCTCTCCCCTGCTGCATCGGTGCAGTTAGTTGGGGAGTTCTGTTAAGCTCGGGTTGCCGTATTCTGACTTTCCAAGTCTAGGTGCCTAATTTGCATATTATGTAAAATGGCTTGAAAATAATTTTTGAGCAGAATAGTAACTGCACATTTTATTCCATAACTCCACTTCTACAAGGGCTAGAGCTGAACTTAAAAAAAAATGAAATCTGGGTGAATCTGGGTGGGCTAAGCAATCTGGGTGAGATGCTTAAAATCCGGGTGAAACCCGAAATTCTGGGGGGCATGGCAACTCTATGTTAAGCTGCTCTCTCAGTGTACCAGTGCATCCTTGCTCTTTATGTCAGCCACATAGACTACCTTTCCCCTCATTTCCCCTTCTTTTCTCTTCTCAGATCAAATATCAAAGTGTTGACAACGATTTCAAAGAGTACTCCTTCACCTTCCTGGAACCATCCACTAGTTACAGTGCGAAAGTGCGAGCAATTGTGAATGGCTATGCATACAAAGGCTCATGGAGTGAGTGGAGTCAGGAATTTCACTGGAAAACAGAAAGTGGTAGGTTGCAGACAAGATGTCTGAGGTGTCTAGATCATTCTCAGTTTCTAAGGAAAAATCCTTATCACTGTCTCCAGTTTCAGAAATGGGAAGAAATGGCAATGTCTGTAAGGTCATCCCCATGATCAAAATCCCTGGGGCTAGGGAGGGCTGGGGGGAAGGCAGGACTATACCTACTTCCCCCAACACAAACAAGAGCTTGCCTGTGCTCCGCTGCACCATGCACCCACATGATTAGTGCAGCAGAGATCTCTCTTCACAGGGATCTGGAAGAGGAAGTTCTCCAGTATCCCTCTATGCATTGCATGGGCAGTGGCAAAGCTGCCTGTATCAATGCAGCATTTCCCAGCTTCCTGGTCTCGATAGGTGGCACTCTATTGTTGAAAGTGAGCCGGGCTGCCAGGCCAGGAGCTGCTGCAAACAGCCCTGGTTGCGCACATGACCAGGGCTATGAGATAAGATGGGGCTTTCCCCCTCTTTTCTTGGTAAAACCCAAAATTAAAAGATTGGGTAGCCCTTTGCTGGAGAGCATGGCCTTTCTGTTTCTTATCCCCCTGCTGTCAGCAGGCTGTTTCCTGTGACTTTTAACATTTTGAAGTTTCAGAGTACTATATCAGATCCAACATGGTGTAGTGGTTAGAGTGCTGGACTAGGACTGGGGAGACCCTAGTTCAAATCCCCATTCAGCCATGGTACTAGCTGGGTGACTCTGGGCCAGCCACTTCACTCTCAGCCTAACCTACTTCACAGGGTTGTTGTGAGGACCTCCGCTATCACTGCAAAACAGTTCAGTTTTGTTTTTGCTTGAAACGCCCCCCTGTTTCGGTTCAAATTTGAGCCCAACTCGAACCAATTCTAAAAGGTTCTACATAGGGCATAATGAGGAATTGAACTGGCTCTTTATTCCCTATGCCGGCACAGAACTGGGGTGAGTGGTAGGCACCCATGGGTGCCAACTGCCACCAAAACCCCAAAGCAATCGGACACTCCTGCAATTTTTAATGAATTGTTGAAGATTTTTCAAATTTTTGCATTTCCCCCATAGGGAATAATGGGGATTTGAGGCTGCCCCATCTGTCCCCTTGGGGGTGCCTGGGCACCCCAAAGTGGGTTGGGGGCATGGCACATTTGGCCACAACTCTCCTGGAAACCCCAAGCCGGTGGGCTTCATGAATTTTTTTTTTAAAGGATTTTTTAAAAATGTTTGCCATCTTTCAATGAATGGATGAATGGTCAACCTGTATGACCTGACCTAGTGACCTGTGTGTGAACTCGTGGATGTGTTTCTCAATGAAGATCATCCATTCATTGTAGAGAAGGCACCAATTTTTTTTTTAAACCTTTTAAAACCCCACCATGAACCCCACCAGCTTGGGGCTTCCTGGGGGAGTTGTCTATTCGGAAGGCGTTTCCTTGGTTTGTTATACAAAGCTATTCTTTCAAACCAGAGGAACTCCCTGACATGCTCTTGTTTGTGACTCACTGCAATCAAGATGATTAGGTAAACTATATGTGGTGTGTGTCTTTGAGAGTTGGTGATAAGAGTTAATACAGTATATGTGTGGATGAGTTTGCCAGGTGGCAAGATGTTGAATTCCTCTATGACAAGGGTTCCCAACCATTGTTACTGTGGATGTTGCTGAACTACATCTCCAGTATATTGTAGCTGGGGATGATGGGAGTTGTAGTTTTTACAACATCTGGAGTACCACTGTTTGAGAACCCTTGTTCTAGGATATTTGTTTTGAACCTTCCATCCCTGTGATTCTACAATGCTCTGATCTGTGATTTTGAACTGGCTATTTATCTTGGTGGAAGACACCAAGACAGATAAACTGATTACCGCATGTTTTACCACAGGAATGCGCTAAGTTGAATTTTCATGACATATTTGCTTTGGTCTCACCTATTAGTCACAATCGTCATTCCAGAAAGTGCTCCCATTTCAACATACTCTTCTCTTTAACAAAAAGGAGATCCTGGATGCCTAATGATGACTCCTATCCTAAGAACATAAGAGCAGCCCTGCTGGATCAGGCCCAAGGCCCATCCCGTCCAGCATCCTGTTTCATACAGTTGTCCACCTGGGCAGGATCAGGCCCAAGGCCCATCTTTAAAAATCTATCTTTTAAAATAACTTTCAAAAAGTCCTTAAATCTTTTAAAAGAACACCCTGTTCTTGGAAAAATCGCTGGACCCAATTATTCTTGCTAAGGTCAGGCTGCCCTATGTGGCGCGGGGAAGGTTGAAAGGCCTCCTGTACCATTGAGAGATGCACAGAAGAGGGAATTTCAGTAGATGCAGCTTGTCATGTTGGGGGAAGGAAAGCTGCACCTGCTGAAATTCCCTCTACTATACATCTCTTAAAGGTACAGGAGGAAACCTGTCCTCTTTTTCTATATGGCAGTCCTATTCTTTCCCATGCAGGAATGTCCTGGCTCCATGAGTCTGTGTTCAGAGAGACCCTCTCCAAGTAGGAATCTCCAAGAAGAACTCATCTTTCTGCCTTGATTTTAATTTAAATGTGCATTTTGATTTAAAACTGCTTTAACTTGCTTTTTCATTGGTCTCCATCTAAAGATTCCCCCTTTATGATTTTCTGTTTCAGTTTTGCCGTCCTGGATTATTCCACTGATAGCAGCAATCCTTATCACATTGATGATGGCGGTCATCTTCTGGGGGCATGCGTACTGCGTCAAGTATGTCTGTGTTGTAAATGAAATACGCTCCTGGGTGTATTGTATTGGCACACTGGGGGAGGGCGGGGAGGGGAGCTGGAAGCAACATATGCCCCCTTTTCTTAACTCGAGACATTACAGCCAGCATGGAGAAGCAGCTGGAATCACTCTACTCTGTGGTACCACAGAGTGAGCTATGTGTGCACAGCAGCATACCATGTGGAGGGAGAGACTTTTACAGTGCCACTTCAAATGTTCTAGAAGATATATTTGCAGTGGTCAGCACTGCGCCGTTTGGCAACAGCCACCAAACGGATTGGTCTCTGCATGGTGCTCATAATGTGGAGAATCGGCCCTTGCTGCATTTGGAAATACGTATGGAGATTCTGCTGAAGGACAGAGTCTTGTGGCAGAGCTTATCTAACTGTCCCTGATTGCAGCAGAATGCTCTGGCGAAGAGAACACACTGCTCCTTAAAATTATCTGGAATAGGGTCGCCATATTCTGGCTTTCCAGATCCAGGTGCCTAATTTGCATATTATGTAAATTGTCTTGAAAATAATTTTGCACATGCAAATTAGCAGCTGCATTTTCCATTTGATTTGTATTTGCTCTGGATATCTACCAACAATAGTTGGGGAAGATATATTTGCCTGACCATTTTCCTTGACCTATTAACAACAGCAATAGAACAACGACAACAAATACACAGCTTTTTAATTAAGGCTGCAATTCTGTACACACTTATTTGAGAGAAGATCTGATTGAAACCAATGGTGCTTACTTCTAAGTAGGCATGCATTGGATGTAAAGTCAAGAAAGTCCTTAACATTATAATACACAGCCTGGTAGGCAGGTAGTGAATGATTCACATCGAAAGCAAGCTATCCTTTCAACTGCCAGAAAGAGATCCCCTGCTATCAAACAAGGCAACATTCCTCAGGGGGTTACTGTACTTGTAAAAATTAAACCCTCCCCTCTCTAGCATTCTGTGTTCTTCCTCTCTTGATCCAAGTCCAGTGGTTGAGCAAAATAGTGACTGCACATTTTGCTCCATAACTCCGCTTCTACAAGGAATAGAGCTTAGCTCTTCCTTCCTTCCTTCCCTCCCTCCTTCCTCTCTTTCTTTCTCTCTCTCTCTCCCTCTCCCTCCCCCCCTCTCTCTCTCCCTCCCCCCCCTCTCCCCCCCCTCTTTCTTTTTTAATGAAAGCTGAAATTGGGCAAATCTGGTTGGGCTAAGCAATCCAGGTGAGAGCCAGCCTGCATCACTGTAACTGTCTCATGAAACTGGAGAGGAAGAGAAGTCTGTCTGTCTGTCTCTGGTGAAAGAATGAAACCTGAGGATATCAGACTAACAAATGAGGGCTTAGAGCAGAGGCAACGAGAGGGATAGACAGAGAAGGTCCCTTAACTTGCTATCTCTACTCCCAGTGCCCCTAGTGGTCAACAGGATTGCAGGTGCAGAAAGCTGATGCCATCTGGAGCTTGCATCTCCAAAAGAGTTATGATACTTGGATGGTTTTAGGGGCTTAGACAAATTCATGGGAGACAAGTCTATCAACAGCTACTGGTCTTGATGGCTATAGGCTACCTCCAGGTCCAGAGGCAGGGTGCCACTGAATACCAGCTGCAGGGGAGCGAGTGACAGCAGGAGAGGAGGCATGCCTTCATCTCTGGCTTCCCAGACTCATCTGGTGGGCCACTGTGGGAAACAGGGTGCTGGAGTAGATGGGCCTTGGGGCTGATCCAACAAGGCCCTTCTTATGACTATAATGTAGGGCTGAGGGGCCTCATGTCTGCAGACCATATATCCCCCCTTTCCAGTTTCTCTATGTTCTATGGCAATGTCCTCATTGTGCTATGGCCCCAGACTTGGAGGAAGTTGAAGAAGACTGGGAACAGGGACCATTCCTGAAGTGGGCCCCAGAAACACCTGCCTTGCCAGAGACTCCCCCAAGAAGAGAGCCCTAGAAGCCAGAGCTGCTAGCATCTGCTTTGTCCAAGGAAGAGCCCTTTGCCATCCTACCACCAATCAGGGAAAGCCTGATGCTCCTGAGTCCCACGGCAGCCAATGCCTGAGGAGTAGGGCATGACCCCTTCAAGTTGCAACCATACTCCTCTGTGGGGGCACAGCTAAATACAACTCTGGTTGCAGAGCTATTAAAATTGGCACCAGACGATTGCTGGAGCCACATCCTTAATTGCTTCTCTGACTCATGTTGCATCCAGCCTTTGCCTACTGCTCCACTGGGATCTAACCAGGGCCCTGATCTCGATTAAATATATACCCTCGACTAAATTTGACCCTACCCCACATTTGGTCACATCCAAGGACCATTTCTGTACATGGGCAGGATCCAGCCCCAAAAGGCTTCTCAAGTGCAGAAACATGGTAACAAATAAAGCAAGAAACTGCTGGGCATTCTTCAGAGCTGCTGAACTTTCCCAGTTGATGGGCTGGCATTAGTCAGAGCTCAGATATCGAGGTCTTTCTCACAAGATTCCCAAACCTTGCCTTTCCCCCAAGTCAGTCCTCGTAAGCCTGGTGCTCTGTGCAGCATGGGACAGGGCGGATTGCTCTGAGGCCAGGACTCATCGTCTCGGCCTCTGAGAATCCCACAATGCACCACGCGAACGCGTGGCAAATTATGAGGATTCCCCCAGCGACAGGCAGGTGCCCATCAATGGTTCAGCACTGGCTGAAAGCAGCTGACGCTGGCCCATGATCAAGTAAACACAGCTAAGGGAATGTTCACCGTTCTCTCCCTTTACCTCATTTAAGAGGCGGGCCCCCTAAGCAGGTTTGTGTGTGTGTTTGTTTGTTTATTATTGTTAGATTGATATACCGCCTTTCATTAAAAACAATCACAAGGCGGTTTACAAAAGTTAAAACACATACAATAAAAATGAGTTAAAAGTATTTAGCTAAAAATATAAAACCAAATCTGATATTAAAAAAATATAATATACAAACACATAAAACTATACATGGATAAAAACACACAGAAGCAGCAATAAAATGATCATGTCAAGGCCTGGATAAAAAGCCAAGATTTAACCAGCTTTTTTAAACTGTGAAGGAGTCCGAGGAGCGAATGGCCACTGGGAGAGCATTCCAAAGCCTGGGGGCAGCAACAGAGAAGGCCCTGTCCCGCGTGCACGACAACCGAGCCTCCCTCATTGTCGGCACCCGGAGCAGAGGCCCCTCAGATGATCTTGTCAAGTGGGCAGAAACCCTTGGGAGCAGGTGGTCCCTCAGGTATGCTGGGCCCAAACCATTAAGGGCTTTAAAGGTCAAAACCAGCACCTTGATTTGGACCCGGAAACACACTGGTAACCCAGTGCAGCTCTTTCAAAACAGGTGTGATGTGATCACACTGGGCAGCTCCAGATAGAACCCTAGCTGCTGCATTTTGTACAAGCTGCAGTTTCGGTTTGCTGCCAAGGTGCCGCCAGGCAGAGGCGCTCTTACTCCTGGACTTTGGGGCCGAAGTCCAGGGCCTCCACATCATCTTTAGTCTGTCCTCCAAATCATCTTTAGTCTGTCCTAGGTGGTGTGGTTCATGCCCACAAGAATCTACGTGTTAAAAAATGATGCTTAATTTGCAGCAGGGAGGCCTCCAAAGACCTTTAGGTCCAGGCTCTAGGCTCCGTAATTACTTAGGTGTACCTCTGCCACCAGGAGCCACTCGGCTCCAGGCATTTCGCACGGGCAGCCAAGTCTGGGCTTAGTTGCCCTAGCCCAGTCTTGGCTACTCATGAGAACAGCCTCGTTCTTTTACACTCCCTTTAAACATCTAGAATAAGGGTCAGTTGACATGGCTCAAACACTGAAAAAAACCCACCCCTAACCCTCAGTACACATGAGCTGCTTCTGTAACCATGTGCTGTGCCTCTACACCAATTTCAGCTGCTGTCAGGAATGTCTAGCTGTGATGTGGAAATGCTCCCCACAATGGGGCTGATTCAGGTAGTGCATCTCTGCATATGTGATGGGCACTGCACAGGCCAGTTTGGATGCAGAAGCTGTTTCAGGTGGCTTCCTCCTTATGGCCCTTATGTAATGCAGAGATCAGCGCTTGTTGTTGGTGAAATTCAGGGACAAGATGGAACTTGGCATAGTCCAGTGCTATAAAGCTGTCCGTTCTTTGTTGCAGGAAGAAATGGGAGTGGGAGGCAAGCATTCCGAGTCCACCCCAGAAGTTTCTGCTCCATGACTATTTTCAGGTAAGACAGGTTTCCTTTAGACTGTGACTGACTTCTCTGAATCTCCCTTGAACACCACAGTGGGATTCATTGTTTGAATACATGGGGATTTTTTTTTTTTTAAGCATGCCTGTTGGTATATCCATCCAACATCCCAACATGCTCTTGGCACATCCCTGGATTGTATGTGGGGGCTGTTCATCCGAATGCCCCCCTAAGCACATGCTTAGGGATTCAGAGCACATGCTTATGGGACATTCAGATGAACAGCACCCCACAAACAATCCTGGGAAATTTCAGGAACTCATCAGGGCATCCATGAAGGACGTTCCAATGGGCATGCTGTCCATGCACCCCTTCCTTTATCATGTGTGCTCAGGCTGGTATCGTTTGAACGCGATAATAATATATCCTGTAACTGTACTGCTAATGGTTATGTTAAAATTAATTTTAAAAAATTAATTTCAACAGGTTTCATTTTTCTCACCCCATATGACAAGCTGCAGCTACCAAAACGTGCTCTTCTACATGATGATGTCCGATCCCCAGCCCATGAGAAAACAGTGGCACAGAAATGCTCTGAATAATGATGAGCAACATGACACATTTGGGGTGGCATGTGCGCGTGCGCACACACACACACACACACACACGTACACTCACTCAAAGACCAGTTACGGTTCTCCAGTATACTGGCATTTCTGCTTTCTGCAGAGAGAGAGAGAGAGAGAGAGAGAGAGAGCTCTTGCTTGATACTCGGTTGATTTAATGAAGTCTGCTATCTGAATTTACTGTTTTCTCTCTCCAGAAAAAACAGCTGCCAAGTGGCTCACATCATGTCCTTTGCCAGAACTATTCAGAGGAGGAAGTGCTTCGCTGTCTCAGCAGATGGGAGAGGTGCGAATATGAAAGCGGAGACACAAAGTTGTCTGTCTTGACCGAGGCATGATTTGAGAACTGTTGGGTCTTGAGGCTATGTCTACACTACAGATTAAACTGGATTAAATGTTGTCCCAATCCCTAGGGAACCCTGGGAATTGTAGTTCTGGGACTCAAGATTTCTAGCAGAGTTCTCAGATTTTTTGGACAAAGCCAGAGCGTTTTTAAAGGAAAGTTCAGAACCACATGATTGTATGCAGGCAGGGGCGTATCTAGGGTAGGGCAGGCAGGGCACATGCCCCGGGTGCCACTTGAAGGGGGGTGCCATTTTTTAAAATTAAAAAAATTAAAAATTAAAAAAAAGGGCCAATGAAAACAAAATGGCCACCGTGCATGCTCAAATGGCCTCTGTGTGTCATGCCAGGCCTCGCAGAGGCCAGTTGAGCATGCACGGTGGCCATTTTGTTTTCAATGGCCTTAAAAAAAAGTTTTTTTTAAATGGCCACCACACATGCTCAAATGGCCCCTGTGAGGCCCTAGGTCTTTACAGGCCTTGCAGAGGCCATTTGAGCATGCATGGTGGCCTCCAAAATGGCCACCATGCCGGTCTTTGCAGGCCTGAACAGGCCCGAAAATCAGCCTCAAAATCAGCCTGATATGATATGTGCATCTCTAGGCAGTGTACAGAGTCAAAACAACAAATGTAAAACAGAGTAAGAACAGTTAAAATTTCACAAGATAAAAACAATCTCATAAGATAAAAATAAATTAAATAGTTCACAGTTAATTTCAGTTCAAAGCCCGAGAAAACAGGTGCATCTTGAGGGTCTTCCTAAAAGCAAACAAAGAAGGAGAAGCTCTTATTTTGACAGGGAGCGTATTCCAAAGCGTCGGGGCAGCCACAGAGAAGGCCCAGTCCCGAGTCACCACCAAGCGAGCCAGTGGCAACCGTAACCAGACCTCAGCAGATGATCATAATAGGCGTCAGGGTTCATGACAAAGAAGGCACTCTCTTAAGTACCCTGGACCCAAGCCATTGAGGGCTTGATAGGTAATAATTAGCACTTTGTATTTCATTCAGAAATAAATAGGTAGGCAGTGCAATTCTTTTAAGATTGGTGTTATATGGTCCCTTCAAGTTGACCTAGAGACCAGTCTTGCTGCTGCATTCTGTACCAATTGTAGATTCCGATGTACAAAGGCAGCCCCATATAGAGTGCATTACGGTAGTCAAGTCTGGAGGTTACTAGCATATGCCTCACTGTTTTAAGGTCATTTGCCTCCAGAAACTGATGTAGCTGACTTCAGTGTGTGAGTAGGACTATACAGAGTATTCTAAATGGGAGGATCTCTCCTTACTGATAAACATTCTTCATTTATTTTCTTTTTTTCTGCAGGCAAAGGCTGGTTAGCAGTTCAGAATCTCTTGGAGCTTGGACAGAGAAAACAAAATCACCTTCAGTTGCCAGTCCGAAGAAAGGCACATTAGAGACCTTTCCACTTCCTGTAGCCAATGCTGACCAAAGTTTGAGACAAGGTGATGCATCTCCAACACTTGTTGGAAGTCATGATGCTAAAGTGCGCCTTGCTCATCAGATATATAATTTGAACGGCCCATACTTATACTCTCTCCCAGAGTCCTTTCTGCCTGATGTTCAGCAGGACTTGGAAATTGCCCCTTCAGAAACAAGGGGGACACCAGTGGTTCTTCAGTATGTAGAACTGCCCCATAACATGCATTTCCCGCTGCTGCCAGTGGGGAAAGAGAAAACGACAGCTCCCCCACTCTGCATTGTCCATGACCATGAAGAGGAGAAGAAACCTTTTTCAAATAGGCAGGAAGTATCTCAAGCTCAAGCAGCAAGTGGAAAATTGGAGGAAGGAGAGAGGCCAAAAAATCATACCAGCACAAACAACACCTGTCAAATTTGGCCTTTGGACTACATTGCCAGTGCAGATCTGCCACTGACCAAAGAAAGAGGTTCTCCATTTCTCTTACCTGTGATGGCTTCAGAGGAAGAGATGCCCACCTGTTCTGATATGGCAACATCTGCCTCACAGTTGTCCCAAACAAATGAAGAGTTCTTCAGCACAGAGTCATGCCAGAAGAAACCAGATTCTGTGCCCCCAACTGAGGATCGAGCACCAGCTGCTCCTTTGAGATCATTGCCACAAGGATTTGATAACTATGTTATGACCTTCCCTGGTACCCCAGTGTCTGTGCCAAAGGAAGAACTCCCTTTCTCCACAGATCAGACTAGAAATGACAATGGTCTTCTTATGTTCAACCCTGATGGCAAGAGCCCCGTTTTCTTGCATCAGGTGGATGAATACTGCTTCTTCCCTGGCCCCAAGCCTAACCAGGAAGCCCCTAAAGGTGAAAAAGAATCTGTGGGACACCAGCTTTCAGAAAGCAATCAGGCCGTCATAAAGGTCCAGCGTGAGAGTAAATTTGTGGGGGACAAGCTACAAACCACCCCGCGCATTTGCCAAGGCCCAAGAGAGCCTGTGCCTCAATAAAAGCCCCCTAGACTGTGAACGTAATCTCACTCTTGTGACTTCTTTGCTTTGCATTACTGTCCTTTGTACTGACCTTGACTCATGGAACAATTTTTTGGTTTGTGGGCTACAGCTATGGTGAAGTTCCGTGTGGCCGCTGTAATATCTAAATACCACTTGGCCCATGCAGGCTAGCCCGTGCAGTAACCATGGATGTCAGATCTTTGTACACCAATATTCTTTAAGATCGAGCTCTGGATATTATACAGGATGTTTTGGAGAGGAGGGAGTCCAGGTTTCTCCCTACCATTTCCTTGTTAATTTAGCTGAGATATCCCTGAAAAAGAATTATTTTCAATTCAATGGTCGGTTTTTCTGGCAGATAAAGAGGGTTGCTATGGGATGCTCCATGGCTCCCCAAATTGCGAATCTGTACATGGAATCCTGTGAATGTCAACATATTTCATCTTCTGATAACCATTTTTGGTCCAATTTGTTAGTATGGTTTAGATTCTTATATGATATTTTTTTTATTTGGAGTAAGCACTGCAGAGCAGCCACCTAATAGTGCAGCAGGGAAATGACTTGACTAGCAAGCCAGAGGCTGCTGGTTTGAATCCCCGCTGGTATGTTTCCCAGACTATGTGAAACTCCTAAATCGGGCAGCAGCGATATAGGAAGATGCTGAAAGGTATCATCTCATCCTGTGTGGGAGATGGCAATGGTAAACCCCTCCTGTATTTTACCAAAGACAACCACAGGGCTCTGTGGTCTCTAGGAGTCAACACCGACTCAACAGCACGCTTTACCTAAGCACTGCAGAATTACTCTCTTTTTCTGAATGGGTTAATTGTAGGGAGTCTAATGTTCAATTTGATATTCAGTTTGTTAGTGTAAAAATCATTTTTTAAAAAATTGGTTAAAAAGGTGGATGGTAGTTTACAGACTACTTTATACAGAAAACCTACAGATAGGAATGCCTGCTTGAGATTTGATAGCTCTCATTCCAAGCCGCTTAGCGACAATTTACTGTATGGACAATTTTTTAAGGGTTAGACGGAATTGTTTTAATCATCAATCATTTACACAAGAATCCTCAGTAGTTAAACAACAGTTTCTGGATAGGGGTTAGCCAGAGATAGTCATTGAATAAAATTTGAAAAAAGCGATGGCGATTCCTAGGGAGGAGCTTTTATGTGTACCTAAGAAGGATTCCTCTAGTGCCATTCATTGAAGTTTAACATCTAATCACATTACTAACCATTTACAAAAGAAAATTAAGCAATACTAGCACGTTTTACGGGACATCCCTAATTGTCAAAATAAGCCCATCAGCTCTTTTAAGAGGACAAAAAAATCTGAAGGACATATTGGTTAGAAGTAAATATAAGG
Source organism: Hemicordylus capensis (assembly GCF_027244095.1). NCBI lineage: Eukaryota > Metazoa > Chordata > Lepidosauria > Squamata > Cordylidae > Hemicordylus > Hemicordylus capensis. The sequence goes on along the minus strand of NC_069661.1, from coordinate 219,882,347 downwards.
GGAAAGGAGAGAAACATTACATATTTTGCCAGGTTCCTCAAAACCTCTGGGACATTATCCTTGTGGTCATTTTGTATATTGTCAGCATACAGATTCAAAAGTTTTGTAAATCATTCTAATCAGAAATGTTATACACTGCATTCTTTTACCACTTGTAATACAGCTGGTGTGGTATATGTCATTCAATGCCCATGTAAGAGATTGTATGTTGGAAAAACTCTGAGACCTCTAAAGAAACAGATTGGAGAACCTCTGAAGAATATTAAATGTGCTAAAGTAGGTGCCTCTTTGGTGGCTCACCTTTTTGGAACAAAAGCACTCTCATAAAGACTTGCATTTCTGGGCGATTGAAAAGATCAATTATGGCCATGATAGAGGCCTGCTCAGGAGGGATGCATGGTGGATTCTTGAGTTAAACGCCTTGATTCCTGGTGGTTTAAATGAGGAGTTAGACTTTGGAGTTTAAATGAGGGTCATTTTCCTTTTAAGTAGCATGATTCTAGCAGTTGGTTAGATAATGAAACACAGCTGGGTCAAGATCGAAGGATATAAATCTGTTTTTGAATTGAAAATTGGGATAAGCTCATGGGAGGAAGATAGCAGCTAGTCTGTTTAAGGAGTCTTGGCTAGTCTAAGAATGCAAGTATCTGCATTTTGTTTTTCAGAATTGTTATTCTTGGAAATGTTGTTTCTGTAAAACCAAGTCTTTGCTTTAAATTACTCCTTAGGCTTTTACCTGTTTGTGGAGAAGTTGGTTTTGTATGACAGGATTTCATTGGAATAGATTTAAGTGTATAATGATCATAATTTTTATAATAGGTTGTTCCACTGTTGGTTGCTAAGTATTCAGAATGTGCATATTTTAATCATTCAAATATTTCATTATGTGTTTTAGTTTGCCCCTGAGGCTTCGGCCAATAAGTGTTGGGCTGCAATAAACAATTAATTTCACAGCACCTTGGGACTTTAGTCTCCCTTTTTCTGCATCTTTGCCATGCCAGTATCACACACATTCCAGATGAGATGGCTGATGCCATGCAGATGCTGTGTGCATTTGTGCTGGTGCAGGTGGTAAGTGTATTTTAAATGGAATGCTTAGAATTCTGGTGAGGGGTCTGGAAACCAAGGAGCAGTTGCAGGAGCTGGGGATGTTTAGTTCGAAGGAAGATTAAGGAGAGATATATGATAGCCATCTTCAAATATCCAAGGGGCCGCTGTCACAGAGGAGGAGGAGGAATGGATTTGCTCTGCATTGCACTCCCAAGTACTGACTGGACTAGAACCAATGGGCTTGGAATAATAAGGGAACAGATTCACAGTGGTCCTTAGGAGGAATTTCGCAACTAAGAGGTGTTCCCATATTTGTCTCGTGCAATGGAGAGCTGTCCTTTGCTGGAGGTTTTCAAACTGGATGGCCATGTGTCAGAGATGCTGTGGCAATTTCATGCTCTGAGAAGCAGATTGGAGTAGAAGACCTCTAAGGTCCCTTCTCTTGTTCTCTTGCTCACACTTCTAGTCTCCCTTTCATATGCAACCAGAGCAGACCCTGCTTAGCTAAGGGGACAGGTCATGCTTGCTACCACAAGACCAGCTCTCATCTCCCATAACACTTCCAACCCTAAAATTCTGTGAAATGTTATATCTGTTATGTGGAGCATCACCATGGGCAAGTGTTGGGGATGCCCCCCCATTGGGGACGCCCCCCCACAACATTAGACCCATAGCCACCAACCCAGAATTGTATGGAACCCAGGCCTGTGTCTGATTCCATTTTATAGGGGTTCAATTAAGTGCCTGAACTCGGGGTGAACTGACACCCAGACCTCTTGAACTGTTCTGTGGGGGAGGAGGCGATCCAGCGTTATGTTGTGAAGTGGGTACTCAAGGAAGCACAGAAGCCAGGCCAGAACAATCCAAATGTTAAAGTCTAACTCACTGTCGGATGGTGTCTATGGAGGAGGCCAGAGGCTGATCTCTCCTTTCCTGTTGCAAGAGGTCCATGTTGATCCTTGTCAATGATTGCTCTGCTATACTCAATTGCTCTCTATAGAAATTGAACATAGGTAAATGCACACAAAGAAAACACCTGTAGACTTTAATTCTTACTTTACTAATACCTTAACACCTCATGGGATGAGGCTGGCAAATCTGGGACAAGAGAAGATGCCCATTTGCAGCTCAGAGATGCAGATGTGCTTTGGGCAATGTCCCCTCCTCAAGATAGCAGCTAACAGAAGATGAGATTAAGATCTCCCTGGACTGGGCTAATATCTTGAATAATTAAAAGACATTATCCAGAAGGTAACAGCATTGTCACCTTTCTGGGGACCCAAGAAGGGTGAGGAGATTTCATATAGACTCTATGGGAGATCAAAGGAAGATACAACTATAAAGAATGAGGCTTACTGGACAGAGAGCTAGCAGTCTTTTGCCTACAGGCAGTTTTTGCCTACAAGCAAGACTTGCTCATGAGTAATCCAAGGGTTTGCTGCCCAAGCCGCGGGGCTAGAGGCAGGAACTCTTTCCAGGGAGAAGGGACTGTTTGTGACTTCTGCTGCACAGTGAGAAGTCAAGAATCCCCAGCCATGATACTCCCAAGCAATCTTGCCTAACAAGCATACTTGCTCAAGAGCCATCCCAGAGTTTGCTGCTAAGCCACGGGGCAACAAGCAGGAACTCTGTCCATGGACAGGAACTCTGTGACTTCTGCTGCACAGTGAGAAGTCAAGACTTCCCCAACCATGGTGTTCTGACTTTCAGCCTTGCTCTGAGCAAACTGCATGCTTGATCATCGCTCTAAAAAGCTCCTGTGCCCAGACACAGCCTCGCTCCTTCAGCTGAAAGATCCACCATTCTCAAGCCTCTGATCCGGGCAATATGATCCGGGCAATAGAGCCTTGGATCCCTCCATCCTTTCCCCTCCTTCTCCTCCCCCCCTTCCCTCTACTAATTCCTGATGTCCCCAAACCATGCCAGCCCTCAGCCTTCCTTATCCCCCCCTTTTCCATCTATATCTGAATTATATTAGGCTCTAGAAAGATTTAATACACACACATATGTTAGTTAGGAACACTGGGTGAATATTGTTGCTGGTTAGAGTTGAAATATTGTTAGTAATACTGATAGAATGTTCTGCTTTCTGCTCAGTTAGATTGATGTTGTTATTCTTTTATACTCAATAAAGCCCATTGAATCATTTAGGATTGGTTTGATCTCCTTTCTTCCTTGCGCCCAGATCCTACATGGTCACTATATAAAAGAACTGGTCACTTGGTGACACTGATGAAACAGGCCTAATTTTGTATGCTAGCTAATGAGCATATTTAGTATACAGATCAGGCCTGGTTCACAACACAAGCAGTTCTTGAGGTCATTCACACAGTAAAAAAAACCCACAGTGTTCTAGTCAGGTTTGGGAGCTGTGTGTGCTCCCAATTTTCAGCTGTGTTGAAGCAAGATAAGAGGAAAACCTGAGTAGAGCTTTTCCTTGCTTCCACACAACCTAAAATTGGGAGCACACACAGCCCCCAAACCTGGGTAGAATACAGTGTTTGAGTGTGTGAACAACCTCCTTGTCTGCCCCCATAAAGGATTCAGGTAGATCTTTGATGTCATTCTGATACCAGGAAAAAGTCTTTTTATTTTATTTCCCCAGGGCGCTTTCCAAATTAGACCCTGCAACGGGATCATGACGTATCTTAAGTGTGCTCCTACACTTCCTGTGTTGTGACACTGCAGTCCCTATGCTGACTGCAAGATGCCATTCATATTTCCAATGCCTTGTTTCAAATTTAATTGCTGCAATACAGTGCTATAACATCGTATATCCAGTGTACAAAAGGTTGCTGTTTATTGGGTTGTTTTTGTGAGAGTGCGCCCCCTGCTGGGCACTTAGCTATTTATATTTTGAATGTGATTTGCCTGAATGGAAGCATTTTGCCACTCTTGAGAGGCTAAACTGGAAAGCAGGTTTCTCTCTCCTGTGTTTATGGTTGATGTGATCTCTTTCTATGTTTTTATTGCTGTCCTTAATTTTATGCTGTTTTTATTGGTTTGCATTTTGACTTGTAAATGCTATGTGCAGCCTGGGAGTACTTTTGTGATGAAAGGCAGGACATAAATTGATTAAATACATATGTACATATTTTAAATCAATTATCCGAGCTAAAGAATGAAACGAAATGAAACTAACTTGCAGCCAAGACAGTTCTATTTTTTTTCTAATTAAAAGTGTGCATATACAACATGTATTGTACAAAGTATATATACATACAGAAACCTTCCACATCCATCTATACATATGCGAGGAGATGCCAGTTGTAAGGAATTAATGCTGGAAGTTACCACCTCTTCGGAGTGAGTTACTGGACTATCAATGGAAAATTAATATCCCATCATTCCAGTGTCAATCAAGTGGAATGCATTGGGTGGAAAAGCATAAACATGTACATGGAAGAAAAAGAAGGCTATTTCTTTGTTGCTATGGAGGGCAGTGTTGGGGGTTGTAATTGGTTCTATAGATACTGCCTGACATTCTTGAGTGAATTTAGTTAGGAGGAAGTTTCATTGATATTAACTTAGTTTAATCAGGGAGGCTATTCACACCATGCAAAACCGCCCGGTTTTACATACTCGTGTGAACCACTGGGATCAGGATCAATCCTGGTGGCTACACAGCACTTACGCAGAGCATTATTGTGGCTTATGGGTGGGTGGGCGGGGGGTGGCTTCCTTGCACCCGACCCTCTGAACTACCAGCAGGAGCCGGTGCTCATCTGGGTGGATGATCCACCTGCCCAGGGAAGGGTCGGTGATCATCTGCAGGGAGGGAGGGTAAGTAAAACCCGCTCTCAGTGCAGACCACCCCAGAGCTCTTCTCACTGATTGTGAGAAGAGCTTCGTGGTGTCAGCTACTGTGACCATGTTTCTTTTCTGTGTCCAGCTTGTGAAAGTATCCTGGCTAAAGTTTTCAGTTCTGGCTGATGCTGTTCCTGGAAATCCTCCCACTCCGCTCCAATATTTTTCACAATATGAAGCCATTGAAATCTCCAGGATTGCTTTCAGCAGTCACCTATAATCTTGGAGATTCCTGGTCAGCCCTGGTAGGTTGGCAAAACATAGGAGCCACTGGGGGAAGCAGCAGCAGCACCAAAAAAAGAAAGAAAGAAAAAAGACATTCTCTTAACATGCTGTTTTAAAAATATAACCACTGCTGAATCTCTCTCTCTCTGACTGGTTGAAGGATGTATTAAAAACATCAACAAAAACAGGAGTAAGGGACAAATTAGTTTTCTGGTGGGGAGAAGAGAGCTAACAGACATCTACTGTTCCTGATAAGAACTAGGAGTATAGCTCTAATAACTGAACAAGCTGGGTGTTTTTCACCACGAGTTTACTGTGAGGCTTTACTGCAGGTTCAAAGTTTCCCCAAAAAATGACGCAAAAAGTGGCTTTTTTTTTACCCTGCATATAATTTGGGTTATATGAGTAATGAAAACCCAAATCGTGTGTGAAGTGCTCCCCAGTAGCATGCAGGGACTTCGAGTAAATCTGGCCGATTTGTGAATGTACACCCTCCATTCCAGAGGAAATGCAAGCTCAAAGCCCTGTGTGAAAAACACCCTGTGGGTGATGAATATCTCTGGGCACCTGAGGAAGGGGGGCAGCTGCATGACAGCTTGCTTTTCATTCTCCCTCTCCCACCTCTCCAAAGAAGAAGATGGGAAGGTGGGGGGCAGGGGCCCACTCCAACCTTACTACACCCCTGGTAAGAACATACATAGTTTAACATTAGGCAAATATAAACTTCCAGGGCCGATGACCTTTAGCACCTCATGAGACTGTATTGGCCTCTCAGTTCTCTGGTATGTAAAGCCATAAAAGATATAAAAGCTAACTCTATTGTTGACTGCAGTGCTATTGCTTCTCCAAAGCAAAGAGGGGCCTCTTCTGTGAGAATCAGTTGTGGCCTGAATCCAAATCTAGTCTCATTTCCAAAGAAAATGACATGGTCTTTCACCAGGGGCTTCCAGTTTCTCCTTACGTTACTTACCTATCTGTAGCTGCCTTGGTCACCCTGGTGGATGATCAGTGCCAGGAGCTAGATGGGGACGGGGGGTGGGGTGCATACCAGTTGATTCTGCTGGACCTCTCAGTGGCTTTCAGTATCATTGGCCATGGTATCCTTCTGGTTTGCCTCTTTTGAGTTGGGGCTGAGTGAACTAGTCTTGGACTGGTTCAGGTCCTACTTGGAAAGTCAGGTCCAGAAGGTGCTATGGGGGTCTTTTGTTTGGCCCCATGCCCATTAGCCTATGGGTTACTTCAGTGTTTGATTTTGTCCCCCATGTTGTCTAACATCTATGTGAAACTGCTGGAGATCATCTGGAGATTTGAGTTACAGTGTCAGCAATATGCAGATGACATGAACCCAGCTCTAGCACAGTATGATCCCAAGGAGGCAGAGGAGATCCTGAACCATTGTTTGGGAGCTGTGATTAGATGGATGTGGGCTAATAAGCTGAAACTTAGTCTTGACAAGATGGAGGTGGTGGTGGTTAGAAGAAACCTGGCCAGGTGTAATGAAATGCAGATTTCCTTCTTAGCTCAATAATGTCTTACACCTACACTCCACTCTGAGGACTCTGAATGTGGGACATTCCTCCCTTTTGTTACTAAATGGGGACAGTTTCTTACTTTTGTTTTTGAGGGGACAGGGCCATCCAGCTACAGGCCTAAGCCCTTTTTCACAATAGGTAACCAGTTCAAACCGGACTCACATTTAGACATGTAAGTTCAGACCCATTAAAGAGGAGGAACCTCCAGTTTTGGGGGGAAACCTCTACCCTGGATTGGCCTAAGACCAGCATTACATCAGAGATGCACTGACTCTTTCCATTGGATCCCAAAGCTGTCTTTCTCTGGAAGAGTGGGAAAGCCATTCCCCCTCTTTATATTCACTATAAAATAGGGGTCAAGAACCCCACCATTTTGTCACCAGTACAGTTATGAGTTGCCAGCAACCAGACACCATGTCACCAGCTGCTTCTAGTGTCCAGGAAAGGGGAAGCTGAAGAGATTAATACTCTCTCAACCAAGGACCTGCCTACTGCTAGACTAAGGTAAAACTCATTGCCAGTTAATGTTTTTGTATTTTCTTTTGAATTCCTGTGTACCTTTATTTACTACCAGTTTCCTCTGTTTCCCCCAAATTCCTTATCCTGTGTGCAACCCTTGTTTGATAATAAGTTAATATACCTAGAATTGGCTTCAGTCTGATTTTACAGGTTCTGGAGGGTTTCTTGCATGACTCTTCCCCATTTGCCTTGTAAGGTCATCCACTACTGTTGAGTTGTTTCTGAATAATACAGTGTTGTCTAGAACTGGGCTGTGTGGACTCTGGCTGTACAGTGCCTGTAAGTCCCAAGTCAGGCAGTTCTAGGTTGTTGAAGTCATGTCTAAGCCTGGTCAGTGGCTTTAGATCAGTCTTCAGCTGGTGCCAGCCTACCTTGAAGGAGCGGCATGCTCCTAGTTTGGGATCAGAGCAATCTCTCTACTGAGGGTAGATCCCAGGAAAGTATAGAGTGACTCCCCGTTTTGTCACACCAGGGCTTTTGGCCTGTACTAGATGGGATTACACTCCCTCTGAAGAAGTAGGTTGTTGGAATATTCTCCACAATAGTTCTCAACAGCCAAAAAGCACAGTTGGTTTGCACAGCACTTAGCTAACTATGATACACGCCTTACCAATGAAGCTTGCAGCTGTTGGTAGATAACCCCCACGCCTTGAGGATATTTTATGATGGCACTGCTTCAGGGTATGTCTCAACGGGGAGGGGAAACCAAGGCCACAAGCCAGATGTCTTAAGAGTGTACATGGAAAATATAACACTTGTAGGCAAATTGGAACTTTGGAGTTAAAGTAACACTTTAGCTTGTATGCGATGCGCAGGTGCCAAAGTTGTTTACTCAAGAGTATAAAAAGGGGGGGTGCCCTGCCAGACTGGGCAGGCGGCCGCACCCCAAAGCATTTGCTAGAACTGAAATAAAGCTTTGTTTGAAACTTGATACTGGTGTCCAGTGAAATACCTAACCAAGAGGCAAGCGGGATACAGGGAGTAATCTCTCTTCTAACAAGGTTCACAGCTTGAGGGGAGGGGTGTTCTTCTGACCAGCTCTGCTCCTAGAAAAATCAGATGGTGGCATTTGCCAGGGGTGCCTTTTGTTAGGCTGTTCTCTTGCTGTACTGGTGCTTCCTTGCTCTGTATGTCAGTCTGTGAGCCCTTTCTCATGACCGGTGAGAAAGGGCTCCACTGAGAGTGAGGAGGAAGGCTGCTTTCACTTACCTCCCTGCAGACAATCCCTTTTGGCTCCCTGGATGGGCGGATCACCCGGCCACATAATTGCTGCCAGCCGCCAGCAGCACTCAGGGTCGGGATCTGGGATGCTTCGTCCCAACCCCCAGAACTCCCATATGCACTGTACGATTGTGCAGTGCATTATGGGGATTCCCCCAACGCCAGCTGGGAGCCCCAAAGTCTCAACATCTGGGGACCCAGGTTAGGTACCCCTGGTCTAATTTTGCCTCAAAATATGTGCAAAGGCAATTGTGTTTAAAGGCAGAAGACCATTATTGGATTTGCAGCTGCTCGCAGATGATCATATTATCGAAGAAATAATAATAATTTATCTTCATGCTTAGTTCCTTGTCTCAATCTATAGAACATGGACAATAATAAAGGCTGCATGGAGGTTTATTTCCAGTGCTAGGGAAAGCCAAGTATCTTTTCTAGAGGGGATTGTGTTCCTCTTGTATGCCTTCTTATTTGCCGCCTTTGTTCTTCTCCCCAAATTTTTCCACCAGCGCCTTTTGCAGGTTAAGATTTAGGGCATTTTTCTGGAACCATCTCCCTAATGAAAAGCAAAACCCAAATTATATTTATTACATATCCTTCAATAGGAACAAAGATTAAAGTCTGTGTAAGGGAGACTCTGAAAGAGGAGCAAAAAAGACAAAGGGCCATCAAGACAAGGAAACAGTCTATGTGCAGCTAAGAAGGGACACCCTTAGGAGTGGATGAGCTGGGTGAATGCTCATGGCGCTTACCTGAAGGGGGCGCCAAGCTGAGCTTGATGACTCACTGTTGAATGTACTGTCTGCAGGGAGCTAGACTGGGGGTGGGGGAGCAGTGGCTAACGTCCTTATTAATGAAGCAGTGGGAGAAGCACTAGTTCTTCTGAAATGTTCTGAAAAAGCATTTGGCTCAGCAGGAGGGCAAATATTGTTGATCTCCTCTTTCCTGGGAAGCAGTCTGGGCCACCCACAAATATGTCCCTGAGAGTTGCATAGTCATCTCATCAGGGGCATGTTATCAGGTGACACAGAGGGCTTCTAGAGGAAGGGGAGGTCATCAAAATCTCCCCCATAGTCTAGCACTGGTGCTGTGTTAGTCCCGAACTCATCAAAAGCACCAGTGCTTCTCCCATTGCACCGATGCTTTATTAGTCAAGATGCCAGCCAGTGGCAAGGGTACATCTGATGCTGCATTTGTAAAATTTGCAAAAAGTTGTGCAAGTTGCCAAAATGCAAAATTTGGGCAAATTGCATTATACAAGAGTAAGCCCAATGGGCTTACTCTTGTAACACAAGTGCAACTTCTGTGCGCAAATACAATGTTAGTAGGCTTGTGTACTCTTGTGCAGGACGTCAGCCACTGTCTTTAGCCTTTTCCCCAAAGTTTTACAAGTTGTTTAGGTACTAAGTGCAAACTTTCATCAGTCACCACGGAGGGCACCAAAGGCCCTTCTCTGCCAAGGCACTGTTTATTCTAGGGCCAGCCCTGTGACAGAAGCACTGTGTGGGGGCGGTGGGGAGGCCGGGGATGCAGTTGGTTGCATATGAACTCTGTAATGATAACTTGGATGGAGTCAAATCTTTATTGCTTGTAGTAATGAAGACAAGACTGCAAATGTCCCTAAAATATGTGCTCAGTCATATGCTGTGGGCTTTGAAAACCACAAACTGGGTGAAATCCAAATGTTTAGATTATAATGATACATAGGGCTTGTTCACACAACCAAATTGTGGGGTGGGGGTGGGGGCTGGAGGGAAGGCAGGATCCTACCTTCTTGCTCCCATACAACTAGCACCTGTTCATGACTCTGCCGCTCATGCACCCACTCGAACAGCACAAGCAATCTCCACAGCTGAGATCGGGAGTGGGGGAAACCAAGTTGGCTCCTCCAGTATCCCACGATGCACCATGCAAGCAGTGGAGAGGCAGTCCTAAGAACAGCAACAGTGCTCCTTTCCTTGGCCTTGCAAGCCTCGACACCTTATGGTAAACATGGCCCCCTACTCGCCTGGGGACAATTTAAAAGCAGCATCACAGATGACCAGAACATGAGGGAGGACAGGCTCGGTTTTTCTCCTACCTCACTTTTAGCTTGGGTAGTGGATCTGGGCTACCCAGGCTCATTGCTGCTGGTTCAGGAGGACTCCCAATGCCCCAAATGACGAGAGATTCCTGAGTTAACCCTCTCTTACCCAGGAATCTCTGGTCATGAGAACAACCTTATAGTATTTCTATAGCTGTTTCCTATGTGTTCCATAAGCATTATCTCCATAATTCTTACAGTAGGCCTGTAAGATAGGCTGGGGTTACTATCCCATAATACAAATCTGAGGTTGGGAAAATGATTGTGTGATATGACCCTTGCCTACAGCCTCCTAGTTTTGCTTTCTGCTCTTAAAATCTAGGGACTCTTAAGGCCTACCTAAATCATCAGTTTTCCTTCCATGCCAATGTTTGGGGTCCCGGATCGCCCTCTTTATCACATCTGGGGTATAAGAATCCTTCATAAGGCTTTTGCTTTCTAATGGTCCACCTGCAAGAAAGAAAAATTGGAGAAATCTGAAACCACTTGTGCCATAGATAGTGGTGATGTACTTACCATGAGCTGGATCATGGCACAAGGCTGAGGCAAAGAAGACCTGATCCAACAGAACAAAATAAAGGATAGTCCTATGACTTGGGTATTTCTAGTACTGATGAACCTTGGATATTCTTGTATCCGGCCCAAATTCAGATTGGTGTTGAGTCTAAGTTTTTTTTTTTAATTGGAAAGGTTGTTTTTCAAGGTTTTGATGCGATACTTCAGATTCTTTATTTAGGGCAGGGGTTTCCATACATGGGTCCCCAGATGTTGTCCCCTGGAAAATGGCAGTTGTAGTCCAGCAACACTTGGGGACCCAAGAATAGAACTAGAGAATGATTGAGGGGTTACTCATTCAGGCTAAGAAAAACAAATAAGTTGTTAATTTGTGAATATTTTTCTGAATCAATTAACTCATGTTGAATTTGTATACACAAGGATCCCGTAATATAGCCACGCCCTTGCTGAGGTCATTATTATGAACACGACCCAACATTGCAGCATTGCATCTTTGGGGTGCTAATCGTGATTTTGTTTCAGCATTCATATATTCTGAGGTGAAAAGCATGGGGATGGGATCAACCATGCAGATGTTCAAGCTGTTTCCCCCTTTCAGATTTAACCCTTGCGCTCTACATTCAAGAGCATCAGAAAGACAAAGAATGCCCATGTTGCTTCTCACACAAAAGTTGCATAATTAATGATTTAATACACTGTTTCCTATACTTCTGATAGTTGAGTCTCAAGTAACAGAAGAATACTGACATTAGAATGTCTCACGGTAGCGAGAAAACTGTCTGGATCTGGGTAAAGAATGTGAGAAAGTGAAGCATTTTCCTAAGTTGAGAACAGAAGAGTGGTTTTGGGAGGGAGTGAACTGATGAGATGTGAAATAAGCATTTGTGGCTAACTATTGAATTGACCCCTGTAGCTGTGCCTTTAACAGCCACTTGCTCTGAAGCAATTAGCAGATAGTGAGGTGGTTCCCATGATCAGTGGGAACCGCCAGATAGGGTTATGCAGGGAGAGCGGGCTTCCGCTCTCCCCGCAGACGATCCTCCAGTGTGCCGTTACGGAGCCGGTGGGGGCTTGGGAGTTCGGGGGCCATGTGGCCCCAGGAAGTTCCAGCATGCTCTGTGCGAGTGCACAGAGCATGCTGGAGAGACCCCTGAGCTGGAAGGCTGCTTTTTAGCCTCCCGGTCGGGGGTCTCCTCATGAGTTGTCGTGGTGCAGATCTGCACCGTGGCAGCACGAGATCCATCAACCCCAGTTAGTGGAGCACTCGCTCCGTTAACCTGGGCTAAGGGGAGGGGTAGTTAGGGCGGTTTGCTGCTGGGAGCCGGTTGGCTTCTGTGGCAGCACATGGCCGCCAAAAAGCAGGCTAGGCTTCCTTAGCCTGCTTTTGGTCGGTTGTGAGAACTGCCTCAATGTGTAGCTCCATGCCACGAAGACCTTCACCGACTGGTTTCTGGATATCAAATGCTAAGCAAACAACTGAGAGGGCTAGGGAGGTAGGTTTTTAAACAGGCAGTTGGCAACCCTTCACATATTATCTGCGCTTGCTATTCACTTTTCTCATATCTGCTCTGACTGTACATGTATGGCAAAGGTGGCAATTAGAGATACAGAACATTCCCGTCTTCTCTCCAAAGGTAACTGACCTTGGGAAGAATGTGATATATTGTTACCTTACTTTCCGCATGGAAAGTAGTCTTATGAGATCATCTTGCCTCTGTGTGTGTGTGTGTGTGTGTGTGTGTGTGTGTGTGTGTGTGTGTGTCGCCCACTGGGTGTGTCCCCCTAACAACTTCACAATGAGGTCCTTCCCTGCTAACTGGGCAAAGAGGCACCTTTTAACGTGGTGATTCTCTTTATTTAGCAGGGGGAGAGTAACTGGCCCTATCCACCCCCAGCACAGTACTTCCAGTGACTGTTGCTGGTGTGTGTCTTGTGTTTCTTTTTGGAATGTGAGCACTTTGGGGACAGGGTTCTATCTTATTTTTATTTATTATTTCTCTTTGTAAACCGCCCTGAGCCATTTTTGGAAGGGCAGTATAGAAATCAAATTATTATTATTATTATTATTATTATTATTATTATTAATAATAATAATAATAATAATTGATAATAAATTCACACAATCAAAAACTGTGTTCTCTCCAGGTTTGGGAGCTCTGTATGCTCCCAGTTTTTGGTTGTGTGGAAGCAAGTTAGGAGGAAAACCTTGGTAGAAGTGATTGCGTGGAAGCAAGGTAGGAGGGAAACCTGGGTAGCATTAAACCTTGATATCCCATCAATGAACTGCAGAACCCATTTCATGACCGTGTCTGTGTGTGTCTCCCCGCCCCCCCCCCAACAACTTTAAAGGGCCTGGACCAATTTGGATCAAATTTAGTACAACTGAAGTGCCCCATATGGACATTTCAGTGAGTGGCAGCGGTGGGAAAGGCAAATACCATGCTAGGGATCATTAGGAGGGGATTGAAAATAAGAATGCTAGTATTATAATCTATGGTGTGGCCACATTTGGAGTATTGTGTATAGTTCTGGTCACTGTATTAAGCAGGACATTGTAGAACTAGAAAAGGTGCAGAAGAAGGCAACCAAGATGACCAGGGGCCTGGAACACCTTCCTTATGAGGCAAGGCTATAGTGTCTGTGGTTTTTTAGTATGGAAAAGAGGCGACTATGGGGATGCATGATTGAGGTATATAAAATTATGCATGGAGTAGAGAGAGTGGACAGAGAGAAATTTTTCTCCCTCTCCCACAACATTAGAACCAAGGGCCATCCCATGAATGTTGGGAAATTTAGGACCTTTTAGGAAGTACTTTTTCCACACAACACATAATTACTCTATGGAATTCTCAGCCACGGGATGTGGTAATGGCCACTAGCTTGAATGGCTTTAAAAGGGGCTTAGATAAATCCATGGAGGGCAGGTCTATCAATGTCTACCAGTCTAGTGGTTATAGACCATATCTAGCCTCAGAGGCAGGATGCCTCTAAATACCAGTTGCAGGAGAACAACAGCAGGTCAGAGGACATGCCTTCACTTCTTGTTTGTGGGCTTCCCAGAGGCATCTGGTGGGCCACTGTGTGAAACAGGATGCTGGACTAGATGGGCCTTGGGCCTGATCCAGCTGGGCTGTTCAGTGGTGTGTTCTTCACCTACTTTCCTCATGGAAAGTTGCCTTATGAGATCGCCATCCATGTGTGTGTATGCCCCCACACCAACTTTGCAATGCCTGGACCAATTTGGACCAAATTTGGTATAATTATAGTGCCACATAGGAGCACCTTAATGGCAGCTTTTGTGATGATGTCATCCACCCCAATTAAAGATGGTTGGTGTGTGAACTTTGGAGGTGGGAGTGAATTAACTTGTGAACCACCTAACTGATTTGCACCAAATTTGTTAGAAGTTAAGATTATAGAGGACCTTAAACCTGGATATCCCATCAATGAATTACAGTACCCATTTCAAGATGGTGGCTGTATGTCTTCCCTTCTAGCAACTTTGCAGTGCTTGGACCTATTTGGATCAAATTTAGTATGGCTGTAGTACCTCCATAGGGACATTTCAACAGCATGTTTTACAATTATGTCATCTCACCATCCTCCACCTATGCGTGGTACACTCTTTTTGTATAGATGAGACTCTGGCGATTACTGTTTTACTGTGCCCTGCATATTGCATTTGGTGTTTAACAGAAAAAGGGCATGAGTTTGAAGTAATTATTAATTAAAATTACAGTATAGTGAAAGGAAAGAAGGCACATTAGTTCTTACCAGAACTTCTTGTTTCACCACTAAGAGACAGAACATGAAAAATTGTTTTAGTGGTGAGACTTCTCTCTGTAAACTCAGAACTTCAGTACCATTTCAAACTAATTGGAGCCATAACAAGAAATAAGAGAAGGAAATATCGGAAGATTCCTCACCTTGGAAAATGTTGGACCTCAGGTTGTAACCTAGTTCATAGTAATCAGCATATGGTGAGGAAGCCATGGGATTCTCTAGCATCTTGAATCTTAAGTCACCGAGTCGCTTCTGCCCTTGAATCAGCCCGGCCTCACAGAGAGCACGGCGTGCCTGAAAAACAAAAATATGACAGAACTGGCCCTCAAGGTGCCCATTATCACCAGCTCTGCGCATGCTCAAGGTATAGGTAGAACTTGCAACTCTCACAGTACATCCCCATATTATTATTAGTTGGAATAATAGTTATTAGTTGGAAAGGATACCACCCATGCATATCTTTAATAGCTTGTTCACATTTTGGAGTGCTGTCCATAATAACCAGAACATCCATAAGGACACAAACATTTGTCCCAAGAAATGAAATTATTTATCCCAAGAAATGAAATCCCAGTGAATAGTAGATTTTACATAAATGATGGATCACAGATGTTGTGTTTACCAGTCTGATAGATTATTATATATCAATAGATGACATACTTATTAATCCAGTGTCTATATTGGTGTCAACCTTATGTGTCTTCTATTGTAGTCTGCCACATGGAAACCTTTTTTAGTTATAATGAACACTGAGTAATGGTGTCCTGTTTTGTAATTCTTTGTTAATAACTAAAACAATGCCCATTATTCTACTGTGGTTAAAATAAGCTCCTAATATAGAGCAATCCTACACACACTGCAACTGCAAGTCCTTTAAGTAAGGAAAGCAATCTTTTAGGTCCCCCGTGATAAAAACAGATCACTGCACTCTATTACACATGCAGACCTATCCTGAATTCAGAGCAATATGGAGATCAAAGAAAAGCATAAGGAAAGGAGGTTATGTGGATCTACAGGGAAGGGCCTTGAGGATGGTCTTGGTGATCTTTATGCACTGGGGAGGTCAGGGAGGGGATCATGCCTCCTTTGAAAACTTTCTTAGTCCTGGTATACACAACTAGACTGTCTATGTTGTCTACCTTTTCCCTTCTAGACCGAACTTTGAAGTATAGCAGCTGGGCTGGCAGTACTCAATCTAACATGGTGGAAGTTTGGAGGGGTCACCAGTGCCGTGGGTGGTGGTGGTGATGATGATACTTAGCATTTATAAAGCACATTCTGATTTCTACACTCCTTTTGGTCCAAATATACAAAGGGGAGAGGGTTCACTTGTTTATAAGCTCTAAATACCGGGCAATATTATGCTGAAGGAGTAGGATAAAGAAAGAACAAAAAAACACTAAATATGTCTGCCAGCCTCCCTTTCTCAAACCTTAAAGCAGTCAATTCGTGCTTTTTGCCACTACTGTTCTGTTACAACTACAAGCGGCATTCCTGTGTATGGTAGGGATGTGCAAAAAATTTCGGGCACAGAACGATCTGTGCCGGAAACGAACAATTTTGGGTGATTCAGGGCCGAACCGAATCACCCCCAATGTCCCCCGATATTTTTCGGGCACGAGCCGAATCACCCGAATTTCGGACCTGAAAAATTCGGGTGATTCGGTTCATGGCTGATTTTTGGCGATTTTTTAAAGTTTTAGTGACTTTGGGGCAGTTTGGGGGCATAGCATGGGATTTGGGCAAAAGGAGTGGGGTGGGGTGGTAGTGCATAATGGGTGCAGGCTACCACCCCAATTTCAGGGGGATTGGGCAAAGGGCTGATTTTTGGTAAATTTCTGAAATTTTCATGTCTTTGGGGCAGATTGGGGCATATTGGGGCAAAAAGTGGGGCCTGGGGCAGAATAGTGGGGTGGGGTAGTAGTGCCTCATGGGTTCAGGCTACCACCCCAATTTCAGGGGGTTTGGACAAAGGGGTGATTTTTTGAGAATTTTTGAAGTTTGGGTGTCTTTGGGGCAGATTGGGGGCAGAAAGTGGATCTGCCCCAAAGGAGTGGGGTGGGCTGGTAGATAGTGTCTAATGGGTGGAGGCTACCACCCATGCCCAATTTAAGAGTGATTGGGCAGGGGGTGAATTTTGGTGAATTTATTTTTATGAGGTTTGTCTTCATAAGGTGAAGTGTGCTAAATTGATTACTTCCTCATATTATTCATAGTAAAGGAAAGTGTGAAAAAGTGAAAGTGGGGTCATGAGAGCTGTTTAATTGAAAAAAATCTCATTTGCTATGATAGAATGAGAATTCACACCTTAGAAGTTTTTTCTGAGGTGTGAATTCTCATTCTATCATAGCAAATGAGATTTTTTTCAATTAAACAACTCTCATGACCCCACTTTCACTTTTTCACACTTTCCTTTACTATGAATAATATGAGGAAGTAATCAATTTAGCACACTTCACCTTATGAAGACAAACCTCATACAAATAAATTCACCATAATTCACCCCTCTGCCCAATCACTCTTAAATTGGGCATGGGTGGTAGCCTCCAGCCATTAGGCACTATCTACCAGCCCACCCCACTCCTTTGGGGCAGATCCACTTTCTGCCCCCAATCTGCCCCAAAGACACCCAAACTTCAAAAATTCTCAAAAAATCAGCCCTCTGCCCAATCCCCCTGAAATTGTGGCGGTAGCCTCCACCCATGAGGCACTACCACCCCACCCCACTATTTTGGGGCAGATCCACTTTCTGCCCCCAAACTGCCCCAAAGTCACCAAAACTTCAAAAATTCTCAAAAAATCACCCCTTTGTCCAAACCCCCTGAAATTGGGGTGGTAGCCTGAACCCATGAGGCACTACCACCCCACCCCACTATTCTGCCCCAGGCCCCACTTTCTGCCCCAATATGCCCCAATCTGCCCCAAAGACATGAAAATTTCAGAAATTTACCAAAAATCAGCCCTTTACCCAATCCCCCTGAAATTGGGGTGGTAGCCTGCACCCATTAGGCACTACCACCCCACCCCACTGCTTTTGCTCAAATCCCATGCTATGCCCCCGAACTGCCCCAAAGTCACTAAAACTTTAAAAATTCACCAAAAATCAGGACTTTGCCCAATCCCCCTGAAATTGGGGTGGTAGACTCTACCCATTGGGCACTACCACCCCACCCCAAAATTTTGCCCCTGGGCCCCTTTTTACCCCCCCAAATCGATTCGGATTCGGATTAAATCCAAATCCGAACCGAATCAAGGGTGATTCGGGTGACCCAGATTCGGGCACAAAACAGAACAGGGGTGATTCGGCTCGGGTCCGAGCCGAATCACCCGAAAACCCGAATTGCACACCCCTAGTGTATGGCTACTGCAACTACAATGAGTAGTAGCTACAACAGGAATATATGACTGATGTTTTGCTGCTTAGTACTACTGCTGCTACAAGTGTTACAGTGCCTAGTAGCATTATTGGCTGACACACCACGCAGAATAGTCTGAAAGAAAAAGAGAGGGACCTGCACTGCTGCAAGGCACTCTAACACACGCCCGCACTGGTGTGGAGGTGGGCTGCTGCTCTGTGCTTGCTAAAGGTTGCATACTCACAGCTGTGATGTATCATTCCCATCATTCTCAGTGGGAGTAGCATAGCAACTGCAATTTCACAGCACTTAGTAGGCACAGAGCAGCCCACCTCCGTAGCAGTGCAGGCATGCCTTAGAGCAGGGATTCTCAATGCTGGGTCTCCAGATGTTATTGGACTTCAGCTCCCATAATCCCCAACCGGTGGGCCACTGGGGCTGGGGATTATGGGAGTTGAAGTCCAATAACATCTAGAGACCCAGCATTGAGAATCCTTGCCTTAGAGTGCATTGCAGTGCTGTGGGTGTCTCTCTTTCCCATCATAGTTTCTGCATGCAAAGCAGATGCTCCACCACTGAGCTATGGCTCCATCCCCAAAGGTGGCTTACATCATCTCCCACCCAGATACTCAGTGGCGCCCTTTGGTCCGGACTTCCAGGACGAAATCTGGTCCTCAGCACCAGGAGGGGGCCTACAAATGTCCCGGGGGGCCTCCCTGCAGTTCCCCATTGATCCGCAGATCTCTTTCTTGAGTTCTGCCATGTGTGTGGCTGGGGGGTGGGGGTTGAGAGCCAAGCGGGCTTCTTCTGTGGTGGTGGAGGATAAACCACTGGTCCCACTGGGCTGGTGGGTGGTGGGACCAGTGGCTTAGCTGTCACCACCAAAGAGGAGGCCCGCTCAGCTCAACTCCCACCCCTCCCCCCAGCTGTGCACATGGCAGCATGCATGAAGAAACTTTCCAGCTTTCCCTAAGGGGGGCGCCCTCCAAAGCCCTTTAGGTCCGGGCTCCCAAAATCTCTAGGTGCACCACTGCAGACACTGACCGCACCAAGACTTGCGTAGCTTCAGCAAGGTGACTGTATCTCAGGCCTGCTCAGCTTCGGCCCCCTGCAGATGTTGGCCTACAACTCTCATAATTCCTGGCTATTGGCCACTATGGCTAAGGATTATGGGAGTCGTCATCCAAAAAAAACCCCAACAACTGGGGGGCCAAAGTTGAGCAGGCCTGCTGTATCTTGTGCCCTTAGACCAGGCTTGCTCACCTTTGGCCCCCCAGATGTTTTTTGGACTACAACTCCCATAATCCCCAGCCACAGTGGCCAATAGCCAGGGATTATGGGAGTTGTCAGCCAGCATTTGCAGGAGGGCCTTAGTTGAGCAGGTCAGCCTTAAACCATGCTCTGGGTCTAAGGCATGCTCTGCCTTAGATCATGCTTGTACTATTCACCTTCTTGGAAAGATAAGTATTAATAACTCCACCTGCTCTTCAGAAACCAGCTTCTCCACTGCAGATGTGCCATACTTGGCCTTAATGTTGGTGGGTATTAGGCTGTCTGTCTTCTCGTTCAGGAGCTTTCCTTCTGCTTTAACGTCTTGCTCACTTGACACCAGTGATTCTTGGGCATTCAGAATGTCCTGGACTTTTTTCTCATCTTCACAGGAGCCCTTATTGGTATTTTGGGGAGATCCAAGTAGCCCTGTCGCTCTAGATGGATATTGCCTGCCCGTTAGTTCATCTGAGTTAATGCAACCATCTTCCATGTCTTCTAGGCTAGTTTTGGCAGACAGCTGGGAGCTTTCGGGTGTCCCTTTTTGGTGATCCCCTATTCCCTTGGAATTTGTGCTATCCAGGCTATCCTTCCTCCCTGCAGAGATCTGGGGTGATCCAGAGTGAATGCATACCGCAGAGGGAGTTTTGGGCTTGAGATTCTGTTTCCCGGTGTTTCTGGTTTGGCTTTGCTGTGTGGAAGGCGATGCCACAGGCATGACTGGGGGCACACCTGTTGTTGTTTTCTTCTCTGTTGGGCTCTTGGAATTGTCGCTGCAAGTCCTACTGGAGTACCTTGAGGAGGATCTTTTGTCATTAGCCTGTGCCCCAGCCACCTTGCATGGAACCTGCTCCTTGTTTGCAAACCCAGGGACTTCTGGAAGACAGGAAATAAGGTATAATGGATAGTGTTAGAAATGCAACAGTACATAGCATGTAGGCATGGATTTGTGCTTAGCAGCAATGACATAGAACTAGGTGACACTGGAGAAAGCAACATAACTCAGCTATTGCTGCTGTGTTCGCGAGTAGTGGGTTCAGTAGCGCTCCATATATATTCCCTATACATAGCTCAGATCCTGCACAGCTTAAAATCAAGTCCCTCTTTGATTTTCCACAGCGGTTCCTGAGATCAAGAGTGTGCCAAGTTCAGCCATCCAGTGGCATGCAGAGAGGTGTTCTTGAAGGCCTGTATTGGGGTTCTCAACCTTGGGCCCTCAGATGTTGCTGAGCTACACTTTCCATACTCCTCAGCCACAACGGCCAAAGACCCAATAGGTTTCTGGACAAAATTAATTTTTTAATTGCTGTTTAATTCCCCCCCCATGCCTGTAATCTTTGAATGTATTATATTTTAATTGTTGTTTAATAACTGCCCTGAGCCATTTTTGGAGGGGCAGTATATATAAATAAAGTAATAGTTGGTTTTTATTCTGTTTCTGTTGTATTTATTTTTGTGAACTGCCTAGAGCCTTTGGAGTCAGGTGGCATATAAATTAAATAAATAAATAAATAAATGTAAAATATAATAATAGTACAAAGTGCTGGCTATTACCTATAAAGCTCTTAATGGCTTGGGCTTGACCAGGGTATTTAAGAGAATGTCTTCTTTGTTATGAACCCCACCATCTAATTAAGATGTTCAGAAGAAGTTTGAGGGTGACACCAGCTCGTCTGGTGACAACTTAGAGGCACAACATCTCTGTAGTTGCCCCAGGGCTGTGGAATGCCACATCCTGCTGAGATTAGAGCTGCTCTATCCCTGTTGGCCTTTAGGAAACAACTGAAGACACATCTCTTCAGCCAAGCTTTTTAGCTATTTAGTGGGTTTCAGCTGTTTTAATTTGAACTTTGACATTTTTTTACTTTGCTTTAATGTTGTAAACCACTGGCAGTGGATGGTATACAAATATGCTAAATAAATAATAAAGACAATGGGAGCTGTAGTCCAACATTTGGGGATGCGAGTTTGAGAACCTTGCCATGTATTATCCCCTATTTTGGTGGCACTCCCCCGAGGTCTGCCAGAGTGCATTTCAGTAGCAAGGTAAGATCCTTGCATCTGGGTAGCCATTTTGTGACAGAGGCTAGTTTACTCTAGTGTATTTTTAATAACATATTTTCATATTTTTAGTTATGGTGTAAATAAAAAATAAATTAAAAAATATCCACAGAAGGGCATTGCGACAAAGTTTTCTTTTCAAAGGAGTTGGGAATAAAATGCTAGGCATGGGGTGGGACCAGTTGGCTGCAGCCAACTGGTCTGTTCTGAAAGCACATGATGCAGCAGCCTTGTTGATGCCAAACAGCTCTGGGTCTGACCAGTGCCTGGATGGGAGATCACCTTGAAACCCTATGTGTCCCTTGAGTTTCATAATAGAAAAAAGGTACAATATAAATATATGGAGCCCTTTCTCACGGGACCGTGAGAGGGCTTGAAGGCAGGCAGCAGGGAAAGCTGCAGGAGCAGAGGCGTATCTAAGGAAAATAGCGCCTAGGGCAAGCATTGAAATTGTGCCCCCGTACAAACATCTGACACCCATCTTTCAGTTAACTTTACCATAATATCAGCGGAAAAATACAAGTCTGAAGGTCACATACAAGTCACATATCTGAATATGTGTACAGTGACTTATATTATATTAATTTAAAAAAATTACCTGTAGCCCCTTTGGGGGGCTTCTAAAGGGTGGGGGGGTCTGCAAAGGTTCCCCCCCTGCTGGCCTCTAGGGCTTCACAGGGACCATTTAAGCATGTGCGATGGCCATTAAAAAAATTTTTTTTTAAATGGCAGCTGAAAACAAAATGGCCACCACACATGCTCAAATGGCCTCTGTAAGGCCTGGCATGGCCTAGGGCCTCAAAAAGGCCATTTGAGCATGTGCGGTGGCCATTTTGTTTTTGGCAGCCTTTTTTTTTTAAAAATAATTTTAAGAAATGGTGCCCCCCTTCAAGTGGCGCCCGGGGCACGTGCCCTGCCTACCCCACCCTAGATACGCCCCTGTGCAGGAGCTTCCCTTTCCTGCAGACAATCCTACTGCTGCCTCTGGGCACGTGGGCCACAAGCCCAGACATCCCTGCGGAAGTGTTGAGGGCCCTGATGTGTTGTCCTGGACCCCAGAAATCCCACAATGCACCGCGCAAGTGTGCAGTGCATTGTGGGGATCCTCCCAGCACCAGCCAGAAGCTCTGCAGTGTCTGAGCTGGCTGAAAGCAGCCGGTGCTGACACACGAGCAGTTAGATGCAGTTAAGGGTGCAAGCTAACCTTGGCTAACTGGCGGGCTTCTTTGGCAGGTTTGCTGCGGAGGCACGGCTGGGATATGCACGGATCCTGGTGGTTCTTATATGCACTTAACCTGGGCTAGGCGTCCCTAGCCCAGATTAGGCTGGGTGTGAGATTAGCCTCACTATCTAGTAGGAGGTTGTGATGGGCCCATCCCAGGGGACCAGTTTCTAGCCCCCCTTTTAAATAAAGCCCCAGGCACATACTTAGACAGGTACTGGTACATGTAGAATGCACCACTACTGTATAAGCTTAGTAATATTACAGTACCATATCCCTGATGTTCTTTGATGAAATTCCACAAATCACAAACAAGAACTACCCTGGACTCCACTGGACCCGTTTGATGGGTAAACATATTGTGGATTTAATCTGCAAAGTCATATGCTTAACCTCCAGCACACAAGACACTCTCTGTACTTAATTGTTTGTTTGTTTGTTTGTTTGTTTGTTTGTTTAGGTCGTTTTTATACCGCCCCAACCCAAGGTCTCAGGGCAGTTCACAACAAACAAAAACAAAACATTAAAATCAATTAAATACTAAAAATAGTTTAAAACAAATCAATAAATAATCCAAAATTTAAAAAGTTACAAAGTTAAAAAGCTAAAAGGCCTGGGTAAAAAGATAAGTCTTTAGACACTTTTTTAAAGCCACTAGAGATGGGGAGACTCTTATTCCCACAGGAAGCGCATTCCAAAGTCTTGGGGCGACAACAGAGAAAGCCCGTCCCTGGGTGGCCACCAGATGACATGAAGGTAGCCACAGACAAGTCTCCCCTGATGTACACAGTAGATGATGGGAATCATGCAGAAGAAGACGCTCTCTTAAGTACCGTGGGCCTAAGCTATAGGTTATAACCAGGTTATAACCAGGTTATTATAGGTTATAACCAGCACTTTATATTTTGCCTGGAAACTTATTGGCAGCCAGTGCAACTCCTGTAATATAGGAGTAATATGGTCTCTTCAAGATGATTCATGCTCACTGGATTCACAGCCATGAATCAGACCATGTTCTTAAACCAATGTCTGTCTGTCTATGGTTTACAGTCTCTGAGCGGTAGATAACTAATTATGTATCTAATTAGTGCATGGGCGTGTGTGTGTGTGTGTGTGTGTGTGTGTGTGTATATGCAATGTGCACACGTATTCAGTAAACATGTTCTCTCAAGCAAACTTGCAAACACATCAGAATTCAGCCATCCCACAGTGGTTTTTGAACTGGAAATGTGTGATGAAGATTTCACCCAAATATCACCATCCAGCTCTGGCCAAAGGAAGGGACTTCCAGGAGACCATTCACACCAACAAGAAAGGTTTGTTACACCAATAGGCCAGAGAGGGGACAGGTGGTATTCTCCACCCCCCTCTAAAAGCTTCTGGGGTCAGCCTTCCTGGTTTAGTCTGAGCAGCTATGAGATTTGTTTGTGCTGGCCATTAATAATAATAATAATAATAATAATAATAATAATTCTATTTCTATACCGCCCTTCCAAAAATGGCTCAGGGTGGTTTACACAGAGAAATAACAAATAATTTTATGTGCAAATCCTTGTGCATAAGAGGATTTAGGCCAAGTCCATAAATTGTGGGTGTCTATGTTCTCTTTTTTATATACTACAGTACCTGCTGGACCATTAGCCTTCCTTGTTTCATGATGTGCGGCGGCAGGAATTGGGATGGCCATGTCCATGGGCACCTGTTGCAAAAGAGGAACAAAGAATTGATTGGGGCCATTCACATGACATACCGGACGGACGGGCAGGGGGAAGACTCCCCAAACCTTGACTTCCCAAACCTTGCCCAAACGAGCTTTTGATACTCTGTGTTCAATACACAATCAGCCCTGCTCTGTGCAGCATGGAGGAGGGCAGATTAATCCAAGGCTGGGATTCGTTGTCACTCGATGCACCATGTGACACGTGTGATTCATTAGGGGATCCCCCTAGGAAACGGGTGTTCCAGGCGCTTGCAGCTCGTGCTTGCGAACAAGCAAGTGGCTGGGGGTAGGGATCACTATTCCCTCTAAGGCGTGCACATGTGTGCGCGCTCACACATTTTCTGATGTCCGCTCAGTTAATTTTAGATCCCGCTCAGGTTGAATCAGGAAGGCCCCACTCTGAATGCATGTGCACACACACACTGACTGGATTCTGCCACCCAGAACAAAACTCATTCTGCACACAGATGAAAAAAATTAAGAGAGAACAAGGGATGTGTGAGCAGATTCGGAACCAAACCGATTTGGTTCAAAGGCTAGGGGTCGAGTTGAACCACCCTGGTTTGGCCCGACCCTGGACTAGACCATTCTGCCCCATTCAGGGCAGTTCGCGGACCTTTTACTAATAAAATAAAATAAAATTCCAGGCCATGCAAAGGCCCATTGCACAGGCACAGGGGCCTAAAAAATGGCTGCCGAGCTGAGGGAAAGGCCCAAATGGGCCAAAGAGTGTCCAAATAGGGTTGTTTTTGAGAGAAGGAAGGCCGATGGGGGGAGGGGAAACTTCCTCAGACCCCCCCCGCCGCCGCCTTGAAGAAGCCCCCTGGAGGGAGTAGATTTAAGGACCAACCTGTGGTCCTCCAGATGTTGCTGAACTACAACTCCCATCACCCCCAGCTACTATTTATTGACCTATTGATCAATATAAAGAGCCTGGGAAGAGAGCTGACTTTATCTCAGTTTCACCACCACCACATTAACTGAACCTGTGAAAAGGGCTATGATTTCATTCAGGGGTTAGTTTGCAGGAGCATCCTGTTAGAACACATGGGACACGAGGGCTTAGATCAGCTTGAGTGATCTGAAAAGCTCCTGTTCTGAATCTGACTTCTTTCCACAAGCCACAAGCCAGGCCCAAATTCCCATAAATGCTTCTGGCTGCACTTGTTGAAACTCGTTAATATTTGGGTCAATTTATCCAGGCTCTCCCATGAGGCCACATCAGGCAATGGCGTCAGGCAGACAGTGTGCCATCCGGCGGCAAGTGCAGTGTGCGCCTCATGGTGCAGATGCCACGTCTACCTGCCTGCTGCCCCTGCCTCCCTCCCTCTCTGCTGCACTTCTGTTCTCTTCCTCCTCACCAGCTCCACCTGCTGGCTTTGCCTCCATCATTGGCCTCACCTTCTGGGGCATGTTCTGTCCTTTAGCTGATGCCCCTGCTAGCTGTAGCAGGCAGTATGTATTTCGTTTTACTGGCCTGTCTCTCGTTGTCACCACTGTGCCCGCAGACACTCTCTCCCACTATTTCCCCAGCCCCAAACTTATTCAGGTAAGCTCCACTCAGACATGCTGTACAGATGTCTGTACAGTCGTACATGTGCTTGTGTGAATGACTCTATCTGTGTTTATTTTAACAGTGAACCCGGGTTACAGGTACAGATAGGAAGCGTACTGCTATACCTGTGTTCAACATCACACATGATTGACTGTACCTGTGTACAGATCTGTACCTGTATACACTGTATACTCACTGTACGAGTGTTGAACATAGCATCTGAATGGGGGTTCAGTCTCCTCCATTTCGGGAGGAGACAAAGTGGACAAGTTTGGAGCTGGAGCGGGGAGAGAGAGAGCTGGTGCTGAAGTGGCTGCACAGCAGTAGCAGTGAGATACAGATGAGCCAGTGAAACTGAGTGCGTGTGGCCTGCAACAGCAAGCAGTGGGGTGCTGGCTGGTGGACAGAGCACATCCCAGAAGGTGACACTGGCAAGGGGAAAGAAGGGTGGTGTCTAGGGATGTGCATGAAATGATTTTTGTGATTCGATTTGAGATCAAATCGAATCAGCCTGATTCGATTCGAACTTGTATCTGCCGCCCTCGAATCTGGGTAGATTCGATTTCAATTCAATTTGAATGTTAATCAACCTGGATTTGATTTTAACAAGCAGGAGGCGTTGCATCTTGTTACAAGTAGTGCCAGCCTAACCACTGAGCTTCACAAAGGGCACCATTAGCACTTTGCTTACTACTGCTAGTCTATGAATATTTATATACTTCTTTTCAACAAAAATCCTCAAAGTGTTTTAAATGGGAAATAATAGATATGCTGGTTCCCTGTCCTAAAAGGACTCACAAGAGGGACACCAGCAATAGACACAGAAAAGATGCTGTGCTGGAGTTGGATAGCCATGGGTGTCCGGTGGAGAGGCAAAAGGAGGCATTTGCCTCCTCTGGATTGAGCCAGTCACCATGGAATTCAATTGGGCACACTCCTGGGGGGGGGTGTTATAGGGTTGCTGGCTTCCCCCCCCCCCTTGGAAAAAGTCCTGTGGACATCCATGGTTTTAGCCTAGACTGCCTTTGCCATAGTTAAAAAATAAATAGCAAGGTTTCTTATACCTGCAGGAAAATGAACACTTTCAAAGTTTTTTTTTTTAACAAAAATACCATTAGTTTCTCTAAGACAGGATAACTCACCATTTTATTATTCCCTCCACCTCCCACAAAAAATAGACACAAGAAGTCCCATTGTTTTTCACAGCTCCGCCACAAATGAAAAACAAAACAAAGAAAAAAATATGACTTTGGTTTTTGAATATATAGGGATTTTAATATAAGTTCCCGTGGTCATTTTAGCTGTCTGCAAGACAGGCAACTTATCACAATTCCCATCACCTTAATTGTTACCATCATCATTATGACAGTAAGATTTGCAAATCAGCTGTGGTCCTCTTGGTTATAGCAGCTCATGGTTTTTCCTTGGTGCTCACAGATCCCTCATCCTTGTTTGTGGCTTTTGAAATCTTGATTGATTGATTGATTGATTGATTGATTGATCTATCGATCAAGTGATTAAAAACTTTACCCATTCTTCATTATATTTTAAACCAAATAACACACTGGGGCTTTTTACACATGCAGGGACAACTGGGCTAAGGAAGCCCAGCCTCGTTTTGCCAGCGTGTGTGAACCGCATCAAAACCACATAGGGAGCCCACCTCTTAGCCTGGGTTTGGGGCATGAGGGTGCCCTTAAACCAGGCTTAGTGCTCGTGTGTCAGTGCTGTGTGGCTCTGCGCAGCACCTACACATGAGTAGCCTTCCAGCCAGTGCCAGGAGGATCCCTATAATGCACTGCACTCCCACATGGTGCATTATAGGCATTTGGGGGGCTGGGAAGTCGCATCCCTTCCCCGCCACCTCCACTCTGCTTGCAGTAGCTGGCAGTCATCTGGGCGGGCAATCTGTCTGCCCAGGAAGAAGTCCTCAATTGCCTGGTGGAGAGGTAAGCATTTTAAGGCTTCCTTCTCGGCAGATCATGAGAAAGGGCTCAGTCACTCTTGCATAGGGATTGATTTAGAATAAGACCAACAAATGCATGTCAAGGGAAGTGACTTGCACATTTGACATAGACAAAGATCTAGATATGGGTATATAAACGGGTCCTTTTTGCCAGATGTCTGTTGAACTTCTGGCTCCCATTCTAGAATTTATTTCAGATTCTGAAATCCTAATTTTAATAAGTGCAAGGTGCACTTGCTCCTGCTTAGCGTGGGTCACAATGTCAGGGCATTTTTCTAGATCTGTGTTCAGAGGTGCACCTAGGTAATTTCGGAGCCTGGACCTAAAGGCCTTTTGCCCACACCCACCCTTCTGGCTGTGGCAGCTTCTGCTGCTGCCCCCACTGCAGCCATGCTTCCTCCCACTCATATTTCTTCTCCTTGTTTCTTCCCCACGCTGCCTCAAGTCACAGCCAACCCGGGCAGAAGCTGCTGTCTGTTCGGCAGCTTCTCTAGCCCCACCCAGCCTCTTCAGCCGCCTACACACACACAGTGGCGGACCAGTGAGGCCAGCCGGGGCGAGAGAAGCTGCCAAGCAGACAGCGGCTTCTGCCCTGGCAAACTTTCTGGAGTCCCTCCGGGCTTGGTGGGGGGACTGGACATTGGACCAGAAGAAGTCCGGTCCAAAGAGCGCCACTGTTTGTGTTGACTTTTCCATGTTACTGACTCTGTGGAGTTCCACTCATGGGCAGAATTATAAATACACTGCCAAACTCCACTTATTAGCAACATTTCACAACATCTGTAGGTGACAAGGGACACCTTAAAATAGTTCAACTCTGATATAACTTTGCCAACAGCTATGTCCTCTCCCCCTCCCTCTCCAAATCACCCCCTTGAGGTGTGGTACTGGCATTCTATATCTTTGTTTTCTGCTAAACATCCTGAGAAAGCTGCATAGCTTAGCTTGACGGGCCCCACAGATTTTCACCTGAGTCACACTCTGCACTTTGCTGGCATTCCTTGGGCAGGAAAACATGAGGCTGCTGTCCCGCTGGAGCAGGTTACTACCAATCTCCTCCAGCTGATGTAGATACTGGAGCACAGGACTAATTTCCTCCGACTGCTGGATGGAGGTCTCAGCCTTGTCCTGGGGTTGGAGTAGTTGTTGGTGCAAGGCAGTAAACTCTTCAGGGTGCTGTAGGTATCGTAGCACGGGACTAGCCTCCTCGAGCTCATGTATGTATGCAGGACTAGCTGTCTTTTGCTCCTGTTGGAACTGGAGCGAGGGGCCCACCTCCTCGAGCTCCTTCTGGCACTGAAGCAAGCCGCTAGTCTCTTTGGGCTTGTGTAGATATTGCTTGGCCATGGTCACAAAACCTCTGGCTGGGAAGAGCACGACTATCACTATGAATGAACTATACACATGCCATGCATGTCCCAGTGTCGCCCACCAGATGTGGCCCCAAATCAGTTGCCAGAGGTGGCCAAGGAGTGCCCCACATGCCTGCCACATGTGGCCTGGATTGGCAGCAAGCAAGCAGCAAGGCTCACTGTATCAACCTCTGCCTAAAAACTCAGCCCCTTTGTGAGGGCCATACTGCCTCAGCCCCTTTGTTTATGTGTGACTGCCTGGCAGGGGTTATTTTTATCTCTCAGGTCCCAGGAAGTTAAGTCCTCCTCATATAGGTATGCCTCACCTCTTCCATGGTTTCAACTGAGGTGCCAAAGTGGTTCTTGTGACTCAAGCAGGTCTGTGTGAAGCCCAGAAGTGTATACCAGAAGGTGGAACTATGAGTAGTCACCAGGGACGGTTGCTAAGGAACCACCATCCCTCTCTGTGAGCTGGGGTTGCTATGGGAACCCAAGTAAACATAGGTACCAGCTGAGAGCTCTCTTCAGTAGTTTAACAAACCGTTTACACTCCAGAGGGCCAGGTCACAGTTTCCAAGCACTCATCATAAAATAATGTAGTTAAAAGTTCCAAGTAGCTTTCTTTGGCCCTTCCAAGGATGTGAAGTTTTTGAACAAACCTTATTTTAGCTAAACTCCTCAGGGCCCATGATGCAGAAGATCTGTGGTCAGAGCTTGTGATGCTTTAAAGAGATCACAGGTGTGAGGGAGAGGTAATGATTGGATCAGGGCAAGTAGTACTGGCATAACACCATTTAACCCTTCTCCATTTTCTTTACTGAAATTGAATCCCTACCCAACGATACTAACATTAGCATTGGAAGATCTGATTATGCATCTCCTGTGCCATGTGTAGTTTGTCGCCAGATTGCAACCACACAATGAGTGGCTTCACTCCAATGTTGCGAAGTCTATGCTGACATTGGGCAGGTTGCCTGAATCCATCAATCTCGGCATGTTCTGCCCTACTGGCTGTTCTGAACCTGACATATGTATTTGAAGTTGGTGTACAAGGTGCAGAAGAAGGCAACCAAGATTATCAGGGGCCTAGAACAGTGTTTCTCAAGGTTTTGTGCGCAGTTTCCCGGACCAGCCGTTAGTAAAGGGGTTGGCCCATCGTGCCCCACCCCACCCCCAGGCACCCCCCAAAATAATTTCAAGCCAGTGGGGACCACCAGGGCTGGATTTGGGGCACTGAGAGAGCAGTGGAATGTATGTGGGGAGGGCGCTGGGTTTTGAGCAGAATGGGTACTTAAGGGTGGGAGTATCCACTGTGGTGGGACACAGGAGTGCCCCATGGGTGGGGCGCACCGGGAATATGCCCTGTTGCCCTGTGGGCCAGTCCGAGCCTGGGGGCCATTGCCAGGAGCTCTCCAGAGCTCATTTCTAGGCAGCCCTCACTGCTGGGATAATGCTAATTTTGCTTCCACGAAACAAACGTTATGAATGTGTGTGATGTCACACACAAAGGGGGCGGGGCCCAGAATCCACAGAGCCTGGGTGAGCTCCCTGGAGCTTATTTCTAGGCAGGCAGCCCTCGTTGCTGGGATTACAAGGAAGCAAAATGAGTGTTATCCCAGCAGAGAGCTGCCTGCCTTGAAATGAGCTCCGGAGAGCTCCCAGCAGTGGCAGCAGCCCTGACCAGCTCAAAATTTTTTTGGGGGGTGGGCTTAATTCCTCATGCACCAGCATGGACAGGCACTCAACTCCTCATGGACCAGCACTGGTCTGTGGACTGGCGGTTGAGAAACACTGGCCTAGAGCATGAGGCAAGGCTACAACACCTTACATGGCAAGGTTACAACACCTGGGGTTTTTCAGTTTAGAAAAAGGCAACTTAGGGGACACATGATATAAAATCATGTGATGGAGAATGGAGAAAGAGAGGAATTTTCTCTCTCTCTCATAACACTAGAACCAGAGGTCATCTCATAAAACTGATTGCCAAGAAATTTAGGACCGACAAAAGGAAGTACTTTTTCAAACAAAACATAATTAGCCTATGGAATTCTCTGCCATAAGATGTGGTCTTGTGGTAAAGGCAAAGTGTGCCATCAAGTCGGTGTCAACTCCTGGCGACCACAGAGCTCTGGTTGTCTTTGATAGAATACAGGAGGGGTTTATCATTGCCATCTCTCGTGCAGTATGAGTAGCAAGCATGAATTGTCCCCTTAGTTAAGCAGGGTCCATCCTGGTTCGCATTTGACTGGGAGACTACATGTGAGCACTGTAAGACATTACCCTTAGGGGACGGGGCCGCTCTGGGAAAAGCATCTGCAGCCTTGCATGCAGAAGGTTCCAAGTTGGCATCAACTTGGCATCCCTCCCTGGCATCAATTGCTGAGAGAGACTCCTGCCTGTAACCTTGGAGAATGTATATGACACAAACATATGTGTAAATATGCAGTACATGCTATCATTTGTCCATGTGATCTATGGTATATTGGAATCAGTATTAGAATCATTAAGACCCGTATACTTGAACATAGATCTAGGATTAAAAAATAGAGTATTGGATGTCCCATTAGTTCAGCATTTTGTAGATAAATCTCATTCACCAGATGACCTGAGGGTTTTTGTTTTTTTTAAAATATTCTCCAAATTCTTTTGAAAAGCAGGATATTCAAAGGATTCTTCTCCAGAAAGAAGCTTGGTTCATTTATAAATTCAGAACGTGCTCTCCTACAGGGTTAAATGTTAATTGTGATTTTTCGAGTTTTTTGTAAACACATGTGATGTATTACTGTTTGAGAGTATAGTGTATACTGAGAGTATCCTTTCCACCTATTGTTAATTGGATGATTTAGCTAGGGTGTATTTTAACCTTGAGTGCGTTTGGAGTTTAGTAAGGAGTCCTGAATACTCGTGCAGATACTTGTTACATATGGTTTGACAGAGCAAGGCTGTTACGGATAGGTTTGTTTTTATTGTAACAAAGGAACAAGTTTGTTCATTTGGTATGTATATTATGTTAATGTTTGTTGTTTATATATAGATATGACATCCTTCTGAAGAAGATTGTTTTTGAAAATGGCGAAGATATCCTAGGACACCTGTTAAGGGATTCACATATCTCATATTTGTGAAGAATGATTTGTTTTTGCCATCTCTGGCATTGAAGTATTTTTCATGTTATATACTCCAGCTGAAAAGATGGGACTTTGAACATTTACGTTTGCCCATTGTTCCATCTTTACCATCATTGTATATGCTGGTTCCATGTATGGTTTGGGTTTTGTTATATAAACTGCATATTTACATAGATGTTTGTGTCATATACATTCACCTTTCAAGGCTGGTTCATAGATTTTGTTTCTAGCTTAGTTTTTTGTCCATGATTCCCCATATGGTATGGTAACTTTGGAGAAGTTGCTGCCAGTCTGTGTAGACAATACTGAGCTAGATAGACCAATGGTCTGACTCAGTTTAAGGCAGCTTCCTATGTTCCTATGTCGTGACAGTCAATAGCCCGGATGGCTTTAGGAGGGGTTTAGATAAATTCATGGAGGACAGATCTATCAAAGACTACTACTCTGATGGCTATAGGCCACCTCCAGCTTTAGAAGCAAGATGTCTCTAAATACAAGTTGTAGAGGAGTAAACAACAGGAGAGAGAGCATGCCTTCAGCTCTTGTCTATGGGCTTCCTAGAGGCATCTGGTGGGCCACTGAGTGAAACAGGATGCTGGACTAGATGGGCCTTGGGCCTGATCCAGCAGGGCTGTTCTTATGGTTACAGATTTTGGCTTCTGGACTGCAAATAGGGCAGAATATACCAACATTGATGAGTTCAGATGATACACCCAAATGTCAGCACACCCTTCTGGACACCAGATGTTGAGCTTACCCAATGCACATGCTTTGGGAACTGACAGTTTGGCCAAGTCACCAGTTCGCCATAATGTGAAGCCACAGGCTGAACTATATGGGTCTTGTTTCCATCTCATGACTACACTTCAGCACAGAGTTAAGCATGCTAAATGCCAATGCAACTAATGATTTACATGCACTGAACTTTGCCCTGGGATGATTGGCTGCATAGCCAATGTGCTAAAATGGTGTGTGTGTGTGGTTCTGTATCACAATTTTCTGACAGGATAGATGAATTTTACCTCCATTTACACATGAGGAAATGGAGCCAGCTCAGGACCAATTTCACACATTAGCTTCAGTCATGTATATTCACTTTTTCCTTCATGACTGAAATGTGCTGTGTTGGAGTAATCCCACTGAATATAAGGAGAATTATTCCTGAGTAAACTTGCACAGGATTGCATTGTGTGGGTGTATACAATCATGTCTGAAGGGGTCATATAAGGGGTCATCCTCATTGTCCTGAGGATGTGGACAAGCTGCTTGGAGCGGTGAGGCCTACCTCTTGTTCTCTTGACCCTTGTCCAACATGGCTTGTTCTATCTAGCAGGGAGGCTGTTGTAGACAGCCTGGTGGAAATCATAAATGCTTCTCTGAGAGAGGGCAGGGTGCCTCCTTGTCTTAAGGAGGCAATCATTAGACCTCTTCTAAAGAAGCCTGCATTAGATTCCTCAGAGTTGAGCAATTATAGGCCTGTTTCCAACCTCCCATGGCTGGGCAAGCTAATAGAGAGGGTGGTGGCCTCTCAGCTCCAGGCGATCTTGGAGGAAACTGATTATCTAGACCCATTTCAAACTGGTTGTTGGGCTGGCTACGGGGTGGAGGCTGCCTTGGTCGGCCTGATGGATGATCTCCAATTGGGAATTGACAGAGGAAGTATGGATCTGTTGGTCCTTTTGAATCTCTCGGCAGCTTTCGATACTATCAACCATAGTATCCTTCTAGAACGTCTGAGGGTGTTGGGGTGGGAGGCACTGTTTTACAGTGGCTCCGCTCCTACCTCTTGGATGGATTCCAGATGGTGTTGATTGAAGACTGTTGCTCTTCGAGATCTGAGCTTAAGTATGGTGTTCCTCAAGGGTCCGCACTTTCTCCAATGCTTTTTACCATCTACATGAAACCGCTGGGAGAGGTCATCAGGGGATTTGGAGCCGTGTGTTACCAGAACGTTGGTGACACCCAGATCTACTTCTCCATGCCAACTTCTTCAGAAGCTGGCATATCCTCTCTAAATGCCTGCCTGGAAGCAGTAATGGGCTGGATGAGGGAGAATAAACTGAAGCTGAATCCAGATAAGATGGAGGTACTTATTGTGCGGGGTCAGAATTCCAGAGACAATCTTGATCTACCTGTTCTAGATGGGGTCATACTTCCCCAAAAGGAACAGGTTTGCAGTCTGGGAGTACTTCTGGATCCACACCTCTCCTTGATTTCTCAGGTTGAGGAGGTGGCCAGAGGTGCTTTCTATCAGCTTCGGCTGATACTCCAGCTGTATCCGTTTCTTGAGATTAATGACCTCAAAACAGTGGTACATTTGTTGGTAACTTCCAGACTTGACTTTTGTAATGCGCTCTTCATGGGGCTGCCTTTGTACGTAGTCCGGAAACTTCAGTTGGTTCAGAATGCGGCAGCCAGGCTGGTCTCTGGGTCATCTCGGAGAGACCACATTACTCTTCTGCTGATGGAGCTCCACTGGCTGCCAATAGGTTTCCGGGCAAAATACAAAGTACTATTTATAAGCCATAAACGGCTTAGGCCCTGGGTATTTAAGAGAGCATCTTCTTCACTATGAGCCACACCGCTCATTGAGGTCATCAGAGGAGATCCATCTCCAGTTACCGCCAACTCGTTTGGTGGCTACACAGAGACGGGCCTTCTCGGCCGCTGCCTCGAGATTGTGGAATGCGCTCCCTGCTGAGATACGATCCTCCCCATCTCTGGCAATTTTTTAAAAACACCTGAAAACCCATTTTTTCACCCAAGCTTTCCCAGCTTTTAAAAACTGTCTGTTTTTAATTTTATGGCTATTTTTAAATTGTTGCATTGTTTTAACATGTATATGTGTTTTAATTATTTTTGTTAACCGCCCAGAGATGAAAGTTTGGGCAGTATAGAAGTTTAATAAATAAATAATAAAATAAATATACATTATTTGCCAATCACAGTTCCTTGTTACAATGTAGCTGTTTTGAGTGTGTTAGTGCACATGGTTGAAATTAGGTTGTAGCCACGATTAGTTGAAAGTAAGCCCCACTGAATCCACATAATTGTGCACAGGATATCTTCCCTAATAATGTGTGAAGCAGCGTGAAGGCAGTCAGGGGAAGAATTATGGAAACATTCCTGTTCTGACATTTGCTATGTGCAGAAATGAAAACACAGAGACAAAATGCCACTTGACCTGAAATTAAATTTTATTCAATTACCCGCTTGAGAAAAGAAGATACTAAAAACAGCACTGGATTAGAAAACTAGAAAATTATAAATGACTATGAGCTTCACATATTTTCCCATCCTTTGCCCTTTGTTAGAAATTATTAAACATCTCGATTGCAGAGCATGAATGAGGAAAGGATCACAGCAGACAGACGCTTCCTTACTTATGCCTTGTTGCGATTCCACTCAGAAATTTTATGCTCTGGTGGTGCACGGCGAAACCATTCTGACCAGGATCCATCATAGACTGCCACATCTGGTTTGCTACACAGGTATGCTGCCAGAGCAATATGGCAGGCCGTGACTCCCTTACGGCATGTGGCAATCAGAGGTTTTGAGAGATCCACCTTCTTTTCCTGGAACATGCTCCGAATCTCATCCGTGCTCTTCTCAAACCCTTCCTCAGTTAGGAAATTGAAAAATGGCATGTTCAGAGAGCCTGGGATATGACCTGGTTCAAGCCCTAGAAGAGGAGAATGACAAAAGATACAAGGAAGGTTTCCCAGAGATACTCCACGTAGCTATGCAGATAAAATAAGCCAATGAGGACATACTTAATTTGAAGATGCCAACTATTTATTCTGGTTGAAAAAACAGAGATATGAAGAGTTTCAAGAAAAGACTAGAGAACGCACTCAGTTGGTTCTCACAACCAACAGCTGGGTAGGAACAGCATCCAGCCGGGCTCCAAGTCCTGCACATGATCCTGAGAAACAGCCATGTGTCAGCAAAAATTGAGGCAGGAGCAAGGGGAAATGATCGTGTGCCAGCCATGATCTTGGTTCAACTGCTCTTTCCACTCCCTGTGATACAGTGCTGTGTACATGATGTAAGTTGTCCACTGGCATCCTATACCAAGATGCAGCTAGCACATGATCATTTCCCCCTCCTCCTATTGGAATTTTTGCATGCACATGACAGTTTCTTGGGAGCACTCATGGAGCTTGGAGGCTGGCTGAATGCCCCTCCTACCTAGCAGTCCGTCACGAGAACAAGCCTACTGTTAGAAAATATGCACAGGTGTGTTTTTACATCTACCTCTCTCATTAAGATGACATCATAATATAAAGCCATAGGAACTGTAGCATGCTCAGCTTTCCCATTGGCCACAAATACACTACAAGCTGAGAGGAGTGGCTGGAATGCCACTGAAAAAATACTGAAAAATGTGACTGTAATACTCCCCCACAAAAAAATCAGACATAGAAGGGATTTGGTTAGAGGACCAGATAACTCATTTCTAAGAGACAGTGTTTTCTCTGACACAAACCAACAAAATTTGAAGACAATTATTCAATGGAAGTAATTGTACTCAGATGAGGGCTTGATGAAAGGTGTTCATGGTCCAGAGTTTGGGCCTGGAATGCTCATCTTCTGAAAATCTTATCCTCTGCGCTGGGAATCCTTCCCCCAAATCCCAGATGCATAATGGCTAGTTGTGATTTTTCAGCTGTGCAGAATAGGCACTCTGTAAATGTTCTAGTGCAGGACTGCACAAATCCCAGGAGCTATGGAGCTATGGCTCCTAGACTAGGATATTCAGAGGCAGAGTTATTTAATAAAAAATTTATTTGTCCCAGGCAGCCCTGATCCTGTTCTAAGGATGTTACTTGTAAAGGCAATAAAGAAAAGCCCATTTATCCTCCACCTCCACAATGTCCATCAGTAAGTCTAGTAATTTTGTCAAGTCTTCATTTATACCTACTAATTTTTTGAGCTGGCTCCTAGATCCAAAAGGCAATTACGAAGGAGGTAGAAAAGCTTTGTATGGGAGAACCTTGTTATTTGCAGTTCCGCATATCCACGAGGTGTCTAATGACACCCATTTCCAGTATCTGTGGATATGATAGCGTTAGAATCCACAGATCCATGGTTCTTAGAGGACCGGACGTGACTACGGAGCTCACTTACACCCTCCGTTTTGTCTCAAGGTGTTGTTTTGTGGCTCATTTCTTCACCAACTTGGACTTCCCCCCACAATTTTTCACAGTTGTTTGAGGCATTTTGTCTTTCGGGGGGTATTCCTGGGAACATGGGAGACCCACAGAGCACGCCACAATAATTTCTGGGGCCATTTTTGGCTGGTTCCCCCCGCCTCTACCCTGGAACCTAATCCCCCCTTCCCCCTAGCCATAATGCCTCATTACTCGCAGTTCCATTACCCGTAGTAGGAGGCAAGGAAAGGAACCCCAGCAAGTAACGAGGTTCTCCTGTATTAACTTTCTCCACACCATGTAAATTTTCTCCACAACCTCCCTCATGATGGTTCTTTCAACATACATTTATTTGAACATATCTTAAATCTATTTCAGTCAAGTATTGATCTCAGCCAAAGGCCAATAGGACAACCTCCAGATCTGTCAATGCCAGTTCTTGGCTCTTGCGCATTCCAGTAAGGAACATGCAATGTGGAACTTTTTAAGTTGAAAAAAGTCACCTTCGCAGGGCTTCCTATTATGTTGTTTTTATTACTGTTGGTCTTAACATTTATTTTATATATTATTATTATATATATAATAAATTGTAACAGTTTTGCTCATCTCTCTGTTGCACTGTACATTGGCATTGCAGTGTCC
Organism: Hemicordylus capensis; assembly: GCF_027244095.1. Lineage (NCBI taxonomy): Eukaryota > Metazoa > Chordata > Lepidosauria > Squamata > Cordylidae > Hemicordylus > Hemicordylus capensis. Next base: position 219,844,190 of record NC_069661.1, on the reverse strand, counting down.
TCTCTCATTATGACATCATAATAGTAAGAACTGTAGCATTCTCGGCTTTCCCCTTGGCCACACACACTACAAGCCAAGAGTGGCTGGAATGCTTGATCTGCAGCAATCCCCTTGGAAAGAGATTCTGGAATGATGCCACAGTCCATCTCTTGCTGTTCCAGATGGACATTTTTCGTCTCATTTGATTCTTGATTTGCCTCCTCTGTGCTCCTCAGGAATTGGCTCCAGTGTTCATTCCTTCTCCTGGATATTGTCTCAGCAATACCAGGCCAAAAATGTTGGATCAAAAATTAAATTGCACCACTTCCAGTAACCACCCGCCACCAGCTTTAAAGGGAAACGGAAAAGGAGCATATTACAATAGTAAACAAAGAGCTTACTCTCTCTAATAGTATAGATGGGTGTCTGTATGTCATTCATGTATACAGTATACGGGTTTCTTTGTTTGTGCCAATAAAGTCATGCTTCACAATTACCTACAGTACAGATACCAAATTTTGCATTCATAATCCTGTCACTTAAATTAGCAGAATGCACTACCTTTTACAACAAAACATGCTGGATGAAAGGTTTAAATGTTTATTTTTTTTATTTTTTAAAGAAGAAATTCTGAATATAATATTCATAACAGCAGCCTTGCTGGATCAGGCCCAAGGCCAACCAGTGGCCAACCAGATGTCTCTGGGAAGCCCACGGGCAAGAAGTGAGGGCATGCCCTCTCTCCTGCTGTTGCTCTCTTGCAACTGATATTCAGAGGCATCTTGCCTCTGAGGCTGGAAGTGGCCTATAGCCATCAGACTAGTAGCCACTGATAGACCTATCCTCTATGAATTTGGCTAAGCCCCTTTTAAAGCCATCCAAGCTAGTGGCCATCACCACATCCCATGATGGAATTCCACTGATTAATTATGCATTGTGTAAAAAAATTTTTCATTTTGTTGGTCCTAAATTTCCTGACTTTCAGTTTCATGGGATAACCCTCGGTTCTAGTGTTGTGAGAGAGGGATAAATATTTCTCTCTGTCCACTTTCTCTACTCCAGGGGTGCTCAACTTTGGCTCTCCTGCAGATTTTGGTTTACAACTCCCAAAATCCCTGGCTAATGGCCACTGTGGCTAGAGATTATGGGAGTTGTAGTCCAAAAACAGCTGGGAGGGCCCCTAAATTGAGCAGGCCTGCTCTACTCCATGCATAATTTTATATATCTCCCTGTAGTTGCATCTTTTTCAAACTAAAAAGCCCCAGATGCTGTAGCCTTGCTTCGTAAGGACAATGTCTTTGTTAACTACTAACTTTAGGTTCTGTTTCATGTGCATGCTTCATGGCACTTACTGCTGAAACACAGACTCTAGCCATACGATTATGAATATTTATATACCGCTTTTTCTCTAAGCACTTTACACAGATAAATGAATAAGTAAATAAGATGGTCCCTTGTCCTCAAAGGCCTCACAGTCTAAAAAGAAACACAAGGTGGACAGCAGTGTTACCTGTAAGAGGGATTCCTAAATATTGTTGCCTACAACTCCCATAATCCCTGGCCCATAATCCCCACTGCAGCTGGAAGCTGTAGTCAACAACACTTGAGAATTTCTCTCACGGGGATCACTGGTGGACATCGGCAACATCCACTGGAGAGATGCTGTGCTGGGGTCAGATAGGGACAGTTGCTTCCGCCTGCTAATTATAAGAGAATCATCACTTTAAAGGCTTTATAACATCACTTTATAACATGGTTTATTTTTTTTTATCATCATTACCTATCAAACCTTGTTGCCAGAAGCCACCTATCCTCCAACCCTCTGTTCATATTTGCCCCCATCACTACACCAGATGGTATGGGGACATGGGCATGCCGAGGAGGAGTTGACTTGCTTGCATTAAATTCTATAGCCCCCAGCAGGCCTGGGACACACTGAGGCTATTCACACGGCAGAAAATCAGGCTAGCCTCCACTAGCCCAATTTTCTACCATCGTGAGAACCACTGGGCTCGGCTGCGAGCCCGGTGGTTCTTAAGCAGGTCACCCGCTTAAGTAGCCCTCCCCTATGCCCAGGTTAGCGGAGCAAGCGCTCTGCTAACCTGGGCTTTCCGATCGTGAGTTGCCGCGCCAACTCACGGGAAGACCCCTCACTGAGGTCATTCACACAATCAAAAACTGTGTTCTACCCAGGTTTGGGACCGGTGTGTGCTCCCAATTTCTGGTTGTGTACAAGCAAGGTAGGAGGAGAAGCTACCCAGGTTTTCCTCCTACCTTGCTTCCACACAACCAGACAGTGGTGTAACTAGGGAAAACGGCGCCCAGGGCAAGCAGTGAAATTGCGCCCCCCCGCCGCACCCCCCCCGCCACCCCCCCAACATACATCTGACTGACACACATGTTTCAGAAAACTTTTATTTTAAAAATTTAAAAAAATACAAAAATTACCAATATCATACATGTGGTCAAGCTCCTATCTACCACTTCAGATTTATTTTTTAAAACTATCCAAATTGTGGGGCTATCATTAATTTGTTTGGAAAGCTCAGGTTAAAATGCTTGAAAACGACAAATTTCAGTATGCTGGGGCTCATGAAATCCCCAAATATTATGCGGAGTTGTACTTGGAAAAACTAAAAGAAGTGCCTGTCTAATTCTCTGCTATGCATTGTAGCATCACAATTACATACGTTTTAAAAATAAATGGAGAATTTGACTTTTCCCAGATACTCTGAAAATAATTAAATGATATGCAGAGTAAACTGTGTCACTGCTTGGAATATATTCTAGTATTTCAGAAAGACAGTAAAAATGAGAGAAAGAGCAAGAAACTCCCAGTGGGCCTTAATACTAAGGATTTCACAGATTCAAAGACAAACTGACCATTAATAGCCATATTATTAAGACATCACATTTAACTCACTTATCACAAGAAGCAAAGTAAGAGCAAATGGATACAATCTTAGCTCATAAACTTCAGCTCAGTATTCACAAGCCCTTACTCTCTGTACATAGTGCCAATCTGAATATATGTACAGTGACATATTATATTAATTTTAAAAAAAATTACCTGTAGCCCCTTCGGGGACATCTTAAAGGCTGTGGGGGGTCTGCAAAGTTTCCCCCTCCTCCCACTGGCCTCTAAGGCCTCACAGGCACCATTTGAGCATGTGCGGTGGTCATTTTTTAAAATATATATTTTTTAAAAATGGCCGCTGAAAACAAAATGGCCACTGTGCATGCTCAAATGGCCTCTGCAAGGCGTGGCATGCCCTAGGGCCTCACAGAGGCCATTTGAGCATGCCCAGTGGCCATTTTGTTTTTGGTGGCCATTTTAAAAAAATTATTTAATTTTAAGAAATTGCGCCCCCCCCTTCAAGTGGTGCCCGGGGCACGTGCCCCCCCGCCCCCTATAGATACGCCCCTGCAACCAGAAACTGGGAGCACACACAGCTCCCAAACCTGGGTAGAACACAGTTTTTAATTGTCTGAATGATCTCACTCACAACAACAATTCTGGGCTCAGACTGACGGCTGCAATGATGCACAAGGCAGTCAGTTGAGGAAGTGGGTGGAAGGATGGTAAGCGCTAATACGCTGATACGAATAAGAGGAAGAGGATCTGCTTTGCATGCAAAAGGTCCCAGGTTCAATTCCTGGTATCTCCATGTAAGGCTGGGAAATATCCACCTATCCTGAACCTCTGGAGCACAGTTTCTCAACCACCAGTCCCTGGACCGCTGCCGGTCCGCGAAGGGTTGAGTGCCGGTCCCTGACTGGGATTCAAACCTGCCCCCCCCCCAAACAACTGCAATCAAGACACTCACTTCCTCAATTTTGCACATGGCAACAAAGAAGAAGAGGAGGAGTATCACGGAGGCGCGGGACCCTGCTTCCACCTTGCCTCCCCATGCTGCTGAGGTCTTCCTACAGCTATCTTATTCCCTATCTTTACAGCTTCAAACTGTATGTGGTGTGGGGGCATGGAGGAAAAGATATGGCAGTGGGCGCCACTTGAAGGGCTGCTGGATCTTGTATGCTCTTTGTCTGCAGCCAAAGACTGATTGATTGATTGATTGAAACCCAGCTGCCTAGTGCAGCCAAGGCGCCTTGAGAGGGAACGCTGTTTCCCTCTTGCATCGGTGGGGTGTTGTGGTTCCTCGGCCCCCTGTAACCCCCTGGTCTGCACCGCTGGTGGAAGATAGCGGTCCCTTTTGTGACCATGCCAGGAGGTGGAATCTCTGGCCGGGATCATGCCATGGTGTGGGCTAAGCAGCAGAGGGAGGGAAGAGGGCCGCCTTGGCTCAGGCTTTGCAGAAAGGGAGTGCAGGTGGACCTTCCTCAGGGGAGAAGGAGCAAGCACACGTACCAAAGAGGGCTAAGTGGCAGAGGGAGGTGGCATGGTGCGGGGGAGAGGCAAGATACCATTTTGTGCGTTCATGCAAAAGGGTCATTGGATGAATGGCACTGGAATGCAGTGATCCTGGGGATTTGATGCCCAGCGCGGTCCGTGTCCAATCCCAACCAATTTAAAACCAGCTGCCTGTTGCGGCCAAGGCACCTTGAGAGGAAATGCTGTTTTCCTCTTGCATTGGTGGGGCATTGTGGTCCCTCAGCCCCCTATAAACCTCTGGTCTGCACCGCCGAGATGGTGGTCCCCTTTATGACCTCACCAGGTGGGGAGGGGGACTGCCTCTGGCCGGGATCATGCCACGGTGAGAGCTAAGCGGTGGGGGGAGGGAGGAGGGCTGCCTTGGCTTGCCTTGCAGCTACACATGGTCAGCATGTGGGACCACATGAGCTGCATGGCCCCAAAGGCAGGCTGGTGTGATTGGTGCATGCAGGGGAGTTGGGAGGGGGGCGCAGAGGCATGCGCTGTGAGAGAGGATGGGGGAACACCTGCTACACTCTGGTGCGCAAGCACAGCGGCGGCAGCTCTTGGACACAGGCGACCTTCCAAGTGTGGTCTGGTGCACCATTGCCTCGCCCACCCTGAACAGTGCCTTGTCTCCCCACCGAGGAAGACGAGGCATCCACCACTACAACACCCCACGCCCCCGCCATCTTAGAATCGCCCCCTTCCCTTTAATGCCAGGTCCCCACCGCTCTTCTTCACATTTTATTTCACCATTTTAAAAAACCCACTCCCAGCGCCTGCCACGTAACCATTTTAAAGAAGTTTTGGAGGAGCTGTGTGGGTTTCACTAGGTCCGCTTCACAAAGTGCACATCTAAGAGCAGGATCCAAATGAAGCCAGGTGATCATGACCAAGCAGCATTGACACAAATGAGAGATGACTAAATTAATTTCAGTGGGTGGTCCTGACTAATGTCATCTTGATCTGGCCCTGCGACTACACAACTCCTGCGACTACACAACTCCACCTCCATCATGAGAGGGTTAAACTGTAGACTTTGCGCTCTACTGACAACTTGCCCAGCTCTCCTCTCCTCACCTCCTTTTTGCTTTGCTTGATATCCAGCCTGATGAAGAGTTTTGGGGAATTCAAAAGCTTGCTTGTGTGTTGTTTTTGTTGGCCCCGTGCAGCTTTTGAATTTTTCTAATGGCCCAACATCCCCTCTCCATTGAGTAATCACAAGCACCCCCACCTCACACATACTGAAGACATACTGGAAACATATTTGTTCACCCAGGCTTTTAGATTCAGGAGTTCTCAACCTTGGGTCCCCAAATGTTGGTAGACTTTAACTCCCATAATCCCCAGCCATAATGGCCAAATGCCATTGTGGTTGGGGGTTATGGGAACATCTGGGGACCTAAGGTTGAGAACCCTTAATATTCCATGTTTGCAAAAGATTCCCAATTTAATTATTTTAATGCTTATATTATTTTAATTATAAACTTCCCAGAGATGCAAGTTTTGGGCAGTATAGAAGTCTGTTAGATAGATAGATAGATAGATAGATAGATAGATAGATAGATAGATAGATAAACTTAAACTTGAAACCCCTTTACTAACTGCTGGTCCGGGTAACTGCGCATGAAGAATGTAGCGGTCCCTGAAACTCTGCATGAAGAATTTAGCGGTCCTTTACTCCAAAAAGGTTGAGAAACACTGCTCTGGAGGGCCACTACCTGTCAATGCAGACAAAAGTGGGCTAAGGAGACCAATGGTCTGACTCAGGATAAAGTAGCTTCATATGCAACTTATGTAAAGACTGCTGAATAAGCAAGTGATCAAGCAAATGAGCATGAAGTATATGTGGCTAGATGGGATGGCATGGGTGAAAAGGGTGAGTTATGCAATGCAAGGATCAGATTATTGGCCCATTCAATGCCCCCTGTGCTTAGCTGAGACAATGCACTCTCTCGGGTGTGGTTGTTTGTGGGGAAATCCTCCTGGTCCTTTCCAGTGGCAGATCACAGCCAGAGTTTAAATTTGCAATTTCTTATCTACAAGACACATGCTGTTCTCACATGGCGAGGACTCTATATGCCGCCTCTGTCTTCCTGGCATATATGGCTAGATCATGTGGCAGAGAGGAGCGGCTTTTTCTACCCAGAAATCACTCCCATGCGGGGAAAAGCAAGCAAGCAAAAACAAACAAACATGAAAAAAACATATAGAGGTCATCTACACAATCAAAAACTGTGTTCTGCCCGGGTTTTGGAGCTTTGTGTGCTCCCAATTTTCACTTGTGCGAAAGCTTGCACACACAGATCCCAAACCTGGATAGAATACAGTTTTTGATTGTGTGAATGACCTCATAGTTTGCCACTGTGTATATTTCACAGTAAGCCACCTAATGGCGCACCGTGGAAGTAACTTGCCTAGGAAGCAAGAGGTTGCTGGTTCGAATCCCCGCTAGTATGTTTCCCAGACTATAGGAAACACCTGTATTGGGCAGCAGAGATATAGAAAGATGCAAGAGATATAGGAAGATATATCATCTCATACTGTGGGGGAGATGGCAATGGTAAACCCCTCCCATATTCTACCAAAGAAAACCACAGGGCTCTGTGGCCACCAAGAGTCGCACTGACTCGATGGCACACTTTACCTTTATCTTTACATTTTGCTATATAGGTTTAAACTTTCTAGGAACATAGGAACATGTTCCTATAGCTGCCACATACTGAGTCAGACCATTGGTCTATCTAGCTCAGTATTGTCTTCACAGACTGGCAGCGGCTTCTCCAAGGTTGTAGGCAGGAATCTCTCTCAGCCCTATCTTGGAGAAGCCAGGGAGGGAACTTGAAACCTTCTGCTCTTCCCAGAACAGCTCCATCCCCTGAGGGGAATATCTTACAGTGCTCACACTTCTAGTCTCCCATTCATATGCAACCAGGGTGGACCCTGCTTAGCTAAAGGGACAAGTCATGCTTGCTACCACAAGACCAGCTCTCCTCCATTCTATCTTAATGGTAGGAGTAATTCAGTAATGGAATCAATTACCCAGGGGGCTGGTGGGCTCTCCCTTGCTCCCCTGGAATTCCGGGTTTCACCTGGATTTTAAGCATCTCACACAGATCGCTTAGCCCACCCAGATTCACCTGGATTTCATCTTTCATTTAAAAAAACAAAACAAAAGCTAAGCTCTAGCCCTTGTAGATTTCTGCACAAAAATGATTTTACAAGCCAATTTGCATTAGGCACCCGGATTTGGAAAGCCAGAATATGGCAACCCTATGTGCTGGAGGTCTTCAAGCAAAGGCTAGAGAGTGAGACAATCATTTGTTGGGGATGCTCTAGCTCTGGGTTTCTTGCACCAAGGAGGGGATTGGACTGGATGGCCTAAAAGGACTTCTCCAGCTCTATGAGTCTATGTCATTTATTTATTTATTTAATCATCTACTGCCTCTAGGCGGTGATTTCCTCATCAAATTGAACCCTGGGAATTGTAGTTCTGCGATGGGGCAAGGGGTCAATAACAGACTGCTCAGTACTCAGAGCAAACTACAATTCCCAGGATTCTTTGGGAGAAGCCATAATAGTTAAAACTGGCATAAAACAGATACAAGCTTGTAGTCCAGACAGACTATCGGTATGCATATAATAGGAATTTGCAATTAGCTATACACACAGCAAAACATTAGCATACAAACAGCGACAAAAGACAGTTGTTATTCTCACATGTGACAATCTGTACACATTTTTCATGCTGTCCCTTTTCTTCCTTGTAGGAAGTAGCACAACATCCAAAGCAGTCCTTACTATCATGATTTTTGCTTTCTTCCAAAAGCTCAGCTTTCCCCCAAAAAAGCTCAGCTGGGTGTGCAGAGACTGGGAAATTGTTAACTTGGTGCTTGCTAGGATTCAGCGCGGTCAAGCTGAAATGTGCAGGAACACCCGCACACCCACACAACTCCCCCGCCCCCATCCACCCTCCTGCTTTGGCTCTCGCCCTTTGTCCAAGCAGATTACAGCTCAGCAATCTGCCGTAGATTACCAGAGAAGGGCGAAGAGCATATAAGAATGTGAGACAAGCTTTTCAGAATGCTTGTTTAACTGTACAGGGAGGCAGGTTTGGAATCAAACAGGGAAAAGACCAGTCAATCAGGTTCTCTGTCCAGTACAAAGGTTTACTGCGTTCTTTGAAAGAGTAGCAGATTTCTCAGTTTATTGGAAAGCTTCTTTGCACTGGACTTTGAGCTCCTTGAATAGTGTGACTGGCATGCACGAATGCCAAAAGCAAGTGCATCTGTTAGCAATAGATTCTGTTCGTGCCAGATATGCAGCTCCAAAAGGGGTGTGTGTGTGTGACACCCTTACTCTAGCACCACATGGCATATATAACCAGATGCTTATGCCTTATAAGGAGGAAGAAAGGGAAGTATAAGAGCTAAAATATATATATGTCCCAATGAATGATTATTCTGGTCACCCCATCCTTCTAATGGGCTGGGGTGGATTCTGTTCAGACATTGCAGGAAACCTGGATCTCCCAGTAGACTTTTTATTTAAAGTGTGCAAAAGTGACTATAGGAGTAAATTTGTATTCATGTAAGACTAGTGTGAAAAGTGGGGCACACCAGCGTTAATGCCCATCAATATCTCTCTATGGGGCCAAAGTTCAGTGGTAGAGTAGCTGCTTTGCATGCAGAAGGCCCCAGGTTCAATCCCTGGCATCTCGAGTAGGGTTGAGAAAGACACCTGCCCCGAACCTTGGAGAATAGCTGCCAGTCAGTGTAGACAATACTGAGCTAAATGGACCAAAGTTCCAACTCTGTATAAGGCAGGTTCCTATGCTCTTATGACTGAAAGTGGGTCCAAGTGTTGCTCCTACCTTCTTTCCCAGGCTCAGGTGCTGTTCCTCGGAACCTCCCTTCTGCTCTGGAATCCACCACCTGGAACCGCCTGGATTCCAAGTTCTCCACCATCTCCTCATAGGTCTTCACAAGCGACCTGTCCAAAGTGGCTTTAAACACAGCCGGCTCTGGCCGGCTCATCTCTGATGTCACTGGATGCCCTTCCTTCACCCAGTTCTTGAACCCACCATTCAGCACGGAGACCGTTCGGTGCCCAAAGACTCGGAACATCCACCAGGCCCGTGGTGCGTAGAAGCTGCCCAACTGGTCTCCGTCATACACCACCACATGTGTGTGGTTGCTGATGCCCAGGTGACCCACATAGTCAGCAAAGTGTTTTTCACTGGGCAGCATGAGCTCATAAGGTGAAGATTTGTCTTTGCACTCTTCAATATCAAAAAAGGAGGCCCCGGGAATGTGCCGCTCTCTGAATTCTTTTTGGGCATCTTGCTGACCAGGCTCGTACCAGGAAGCATCCAGCACACGCAGCTCAGGCCCAAGCTTATTGGCCCGGACAGCTTCTGCCAGCCATTTGGTGGAGACCAGCGCTCTGTAGAGTACTTGCTGCACCATGTTAGCTAAGACTCTTTTGATGGGAGAAATGAGAGCTCTGCTAGCAACAGGGAATGTGGAGAGAGGGGGACGGGCTCAAAATTCCATGCTCTGATTCTCCACCAATCAACTAAGGAGGGGGCGGGGTTAAAGGAGTAAGCTGTGTTTATTTGTCTCCAGGCCTGTATTTTGGACCCTCCCTCCCCCAACCAGCTGCCAATACCAGAGCACTTTTCCCTAAACACTTGCTAGATTTTGGGAACCTGAATAGTGCTAGGAGAAAACAAAAAGCCCTTCCAGTGCTTCTCTCTCCTCCCAATCTCTGCAGAAGGCCTGTACTGCGAGGACAACTAAAAGTTTGCTGTTTGGAGCCCATGCCATAACAAGACGATGAATCAAACTCCGCAGTAAGTGGCCGTTCATCAATCTTACGAGTGGCTGAACTAGCAGTGGGGCAAAGGGCAAACCTGAAAGAGGAAACTACAAAGAGTCCCAAGGTTGACTCTTTGTATCTTTTGAATCTGGGGTTGCAAAGGGTAAAAGTGTTCCCTAAAATGCAAGAGAGGGAATCTTCTTCTTTAGCTGCTTCTCCTATTGGAGGCTAGCTATCATTAAGGCTATGTGAACTTTTGACACTGCATCTCTAAATAGTGATGTAGTGCTTCTATAGTACCAGGCTCTAAGGTCTTTCAACCATGATGTTTTCCTTCTTCTTGTCCTCCTCCTGCCCTTGACCTTTCCTTGCAAAAGACGATATCTCTGATGTCTCATCAGATGCCCCAAATATTCCAGTTTCCTCTCTTTTATTGTTCTTAAATTTTCCATGTTTTTAATTCATTCTTTGCAGAGCTTCTAAACTGGAGACTCTATCTACTCAGGGTATTTTCAACATTCCTCTATCCATGTTTCAAAAGCCTCAAGCCTCTTACACATATCTTAGAGAATCTACTATATTGTTCTGGAACACTCTGACAATTTAAGAAAGCATCCAGAATTGGAACAGGGGCAATGCACCTCATGATGCTGATGTATGCATGATGGATCTGCAGTGTGTAGAGAACTCTCATTCCCAAAGCAATCTATAATTAACAGGGAGCTGAGCTGACAGATGTCAGAGCAAAATATCAGAACTGAGAGAGAGATGTAATTGCTGTATAGCAAGTCAGACCCTTGGCCCCACACTGGCCCGTTTCACACTGACTGGCAGCAGCAATCCAGAGTTCTAAGCAGGGGTCTTTCCCCACCCCTTCCTGGAGGTACCAGGGTCAGAAATTGAACCTGGGACCCACCTGCATGCAAGACAGGTGCTCTATCACTGTGCTACAGCCAGACACCTGTTTAATCCTAGAGCTCCAGTGTTCTGGAATCTGAAACGCACTGTATTCGACAAAGTTGCGAGGCTGAGACAACCTGATTCACTGCCAGTAGTACACGACATCCAGCAGCACCTTCACAAACGGCGATCACCCAAGGTCACAAAAGAAGTCTGTGGCAGAGTGAAGAACTGAAGTTATGTTCCTTCCCGGGCAAGTATGTCACAGGTAGACTAGCCTTCGTCTTGCTCTGCCCCTACAGCTTTGTAGCTCAGTTCCTCGTCTCATCCACAAAACTCCTTCTCTCTGGGGTTCCCCTTCGCCGCGGAGTCCGTGTGAAGACAACAGGAGGTCGCTTTCCTGTCTCTCGGGGTCAGCTGATGAGCTTTCCGCAATTTGCGTAAACAACACGCGGCAGTTTTTGAAAAGTGGGGTAGAATGGGGAGAAACTAAAGTTTGCCTTTTCCCTTTCCTTTTGGTGTAAGACAGATCCTCAGTCAATGCATGGCTGAAATGACCTTTGTATACGTTTTAGACTGAGGCTGCTGCATTGGAATGAACGCTTCTTCCAAGCACAGAAGCGGAGCTCCTTTACCATGAACCAGGACGCAAACTCACTCCGGCTTTCAGTAGCCCATTTGTAGGGGCGTGCAGAATCATACTTCCGCCCCCAAAAGAGAGGTTGGTCGGCCTAATGTGAAATCTCCTCCCTATTCCTGCAATGGAAAGAAGCCTAAGTCGGTTCTGGGACGGAAAAGACTCTAAGCTCCTCGTTAAAGTGGGCCATTGTGTCTTGGACTCCCCCCCGCTTTCCTGCCGTCAGTTGGTTTGCACCGAATTGCCACTGGGTGGCAAAGTGGGATGTGGCCCTTGTCTCCTCCCAGAAGTTAACGTAAAACAGGGAGAGTCTTAATGGAAGAGGAAGCGGTGTGAGTCTTTGGAGCGTGCGTATTGCGATCGGCCAGCGGATCATCGGAAGGGCGCAAAGGTATGGGAGGGGAGATCCTGTCGGAGGAGAAGAGTCCTCTAGTCTAGCGGGTTAATAGGCTTAAGGATTCTCAGGGACCTCCCTCCTGCCGCCCATGTGCCTGGTGGTCATCTGGTGCCCTAAGAATTTTGACTATTCAAGACGCTTGCAAAATTCAGAGGTGCAGGCGCTCTCCATGACAGCCCCCGTGGCCATGCGCAATTCCACCCCAACAGCCAGAGCAGCCGAGAAGTATTCCCGGTGCCTGCGTCTCGGCTCCACTACTACACCTCTGCAATCAGGACCTGCAGGCAGGCAGAGGTGGCGACAAGGGCACTCACTGGGCAAACTCTCCGATCGGATCTCCGTGGGTGCTGGGCGGGCGAGAGGCGCCAGTGGCTGGTCGTGTCTCTTGTGTTGAGTCTCAGACGCTGAAAGCCCTGTCGCAAATTCTCCGATCCTCAGAGAATTGTTTATGAGAGAAGGGAGGAAGGTGGATGTGTTGGGTTGGGTTTCAGACCCTGGGTTCGAATTCTCGTTCAGCCGCAAAGCTTGCTGGGTGATGTGACCTCGGGCTAGTCGCTCTCAGACTAACCTGCCTTACAGGGTTGTTGTGAGGAAAGTAAAAGTCATTCCCTCCCCCACCATGTGTTAACCTGAGCTTAAATCCCACTGTTTTCAACGGGGCTTACTTCCTACTGAGTGTGTTTAGAATTGCAACCCATTCGACAGATAGGGAACCCTTTAAGTTGGGGTGCAATTGTCATTCTTACTTTGAACCCAAGAAGATCAAGAAGAATTCTTGGTGTGCCTGCCCTGCTTCTCTTGGGTTAAGGTCTCCTTCCCTCCAAACCTTGTAGTTGTTATTACCCTTTTCTGCATCCGCTGCAACATGTGCGTAATCTAAAAACAAAATGCTTTGTCTTGTATTATAGTTGCATGAGGAAGGTAAGAAGAAGCCTGCTGGGGAAGGCCAGAGTACTCCAAATCCAGCATCCTGTTCCCAACAGTGACTATTCAAATGTGTCCAGGAAGCCCATCATCAGGGCTTAAAGGCAATAGACCTTCTGTTGCCTCCACCCCCCCAGTAATTGGTATTCAGAGGTATACTGTCTGAGCATGGGGGAGGTTCCATTTACATTTCATGTGAAGAGTGGTTGATAGAAGTATCCTTCATAAATTTGTCTAATCCCCTTTGAGAAGCCATGCAAGTGAACATAAGAACAGCCCTGCTGGATCAAGCCCAAGGCCCATCTAGTCCAGCATCCTGTTTCGCACAGTGGTCCACCAGATGCCACTAGAAGCCACAGGCAGGAGTTGAGGGCATGTCCTCTCTCCTGCTGTTGCTCTCCTGCAACTGGTACTCAGAGGCATCCTGCCTTTGAGGCTGGAGGTGGCCCACAGCCCTCTGACTAGTAGCCATTGATAGACCTCTCCTCCATGAAGTTATCCAAACCCCTCTTAAAGCCATCCAGGTTGTTGGCTGTCACCATATCTTGTGGCAGAGAATTCCACAAGTGGATTATGCATTTGTTGGTCCTAGATTTCCTGGCAATCAATTTCATGTGATGACCCCTAGTTCTAGTGTTATGTGAGAGGGAGAAGAATTTCTCTCTATCCACTTTCTCCACACCATGCATGATTTTTATAGACCTCTTATCATGTCTCCCCGCAGTCATCTTTTTTCTAAACTAAAAAGCCCCAGGTGTTATAGCCTTGCCTTATAAGAAAGGTGCTCTAGGCCCCTGATCATCTTGGTTGCCCTCTTCTGCACCTTTTCCAGTTCTGCAATGTCCTTTTTAAGATGTGGTGACCAGAATTGTATGCAGTATTCCAGGTGTGGCCGCACCATAGTTTTGTATAAGGGCATGATAATATTAGCTGTTTTATTTTCAATCCCCTTCCTAATGATCCCTAGCATGGAATTGGTCTTTTTCACAGCTGCTGCACATTGAGTCGACACTTTCAACGAGCTGTCCCCAATGACCCCAAGATCCCTCTCCTGGTCAGTCTCCGACAGCTGAGATCCCATCAGTGTATACTTGAAGTTGTGTTTTTTTGTCCCAATGTGTATCACTTTACACTTGCCAAGATTGAAGCGCATTTGCCACTTTGTCGCCCACTCACACAGTTTGGCGAGATCCTTTTGGAGCGCCTCACAATCTGTTTTGGATTCCACTACCCGAAAGAGTTTGGTATCATCTGCAAATTTGGCCACCTCACTGCTTACCCCTACTACATTTATGAATAAATTAAAAAACACTGGTCCCAGTGCTTCGGCAGCACATATACTAAAATTGGAACCGGTCCCAGTACAGAACCCTGGGGGACCCTACTTCTTACTTCTCTCCATTTATACCTCCTGTCTTTCAACCAGTTTGCAATCCATACATGTACTTGTCCCCTTATCCCATGACCACTAAGTTTCCTTGGGAGTCTTTGATGAGGAACTTTGTCAAAAGCTTTTTGGAAGTCCAGGTATGCTATGTCAACTGGATCACCTTGATCCACACACTTGTTGACACTCTCAAAGAACTCCAAAAGGTTGGTCAGGCAAGATTTACCTTTGCGGAACTTATGCTGGTTCACTCCCAGCAGAGCCTGTTCTTCTGTGTGCTTTACAATTTTATCCTTAAGGATGCTTTCCATCAGTTTGCCTGGAACAGATGTTAAGCTAACCGGCCTGTAATTTCCTGGATCGCCCTTGAATCCCTTTTTAAAAATCAGTGTTACATTTGCTACTTTCCAGTCCTGCAGTACAGAGCCTGATTTCAGGGATGTTATATATTTTAGCAAGGAGGTCGGCAATTTCACATTTGAGTTCTTTGAGGACTCTTGGATGGATACCATCCAGCCCTGGTGATTTCTTAGTTTTCAGTTTTTCCAGACAGTTTAGAACATCATCTCTTGTCACTTCTGACTCAGTTCTTTAGCCTCCATCCTTAAATGCCTGGTTCAGGAACTGGTATATGCTCAGTATCCTCTGCCTTGAAGACGGATGCAAAGAACTCATTTAGCTTCTCTGCAACCTCTATATCCTCCTTAATAATCCTGTTCACTCCCTCATTGTTTAATGGTCCAACCGTCTCCCTGGCAGGTTTCCTGCTTGTGATGTATTTAAAGAAGTTGTTGTTGTTGTTATTATTATTTTTACATTTATATCCCGCTCTTTCTCCAAGGAGCCCAGAGCAGTGTACTACATACTTGAGTTTCTCCTCACAAGAATCCTGTGAAGTAGGTTAGGCTGAGAGAGAAGTGACTGGCCCAGAGTCACTCAGTTAGTATCATGGCTGAATGGGGATTTGAACTCGGTTCTCCCCAGTCCTAGTCCAGCACTCTAACCACTACACCACACTTTTTGTTATTCCCCTTGATACTTTTGGCTAAATGTTCCTCAAACTCTCTTTTTGCCTCTCTTATTGTCACCTTGCATTTCTTTTGCCAGAATCTGTGTTCCTTTCTGTTCTCTTCATTTGGACAGGCCTTCCAATTTCGGAAGGAAGTCTTCTTCCCTTTTATGGCTTCCTTGATGGTGCCTGTTAGCCATGCTGGCATCCTCCTGGACTTATTGGTTCCTTTCCTCCTTTTGGGTATACAGTCTAACTGGGCTTCTAGTATTGTGGTTTTGAGTAAACTCCCTGCACTCTGGAGCGAAATGACTCTCCTGATTTTCCCTTTCAGCTTTCTTTTCACCATACTCCTCATTTTGGAGAAATTTCCTCTTCTGAAATTCAAAATGTCTATGTTAGACTTCATTGGTGATTCTCTCCCCGCATGTATGCTGAATTTGATCGCACTATGGTCACTGTTCCCTAAAGGGTCGATGACACTGACATCACGCACCAGGTCCTAGGTGCCACTCAGAATTAAGTCCAAGGTTGCCTTCTCTTTGGTTGGTTCCAAGACCAACTGTTCTAGGGCATAGTCTTTCAGTGTATCTAGAAATTTGACCTCTTTGTCATGACCTGACTGAATTTACCCAGTCTATGTGTGGGTAATTGAAGTCACCCATTATTACATCATTATTACAGTGGATGTCCGTAGCAGCATCTTGTGGAAATGAATCCTGTAAATTAATATAACTCAGTAACTGGACTGAGATTTCTTCAATTGGATGGCAGCCGTATTTGAGCCCAGTCATCTCTCCTTTTAGAACATGACCATTTATGAGATGATATATGTTTTCTTAGATGTGGAAGAAGGCACACCACCCATGTCCTGAGACACTGGCTGACATACTTTGCAATGTTTCATCTGGCTCTTAACAGAACATGTGTGCAGCTGCACAGGAACACTTTTGCACAAAACATAAACATTGTGCGAACGCAGCTGCACAATGGCTGTCCATTGTACAACAGTGCTTGTGCAATTCTTACATTTTTGCACAAGAGTGTTCTCGTGCAGCAGCACCCTACTGAAAGTTAGATGGAACATTGAGCAGTATGTCAGCCATTGTCTTTATGAATTGTATTAATTCTAATTATTTTCTGAGGATGAGTCCTGGTACTCAGTGTCTGTTCCATGACTGAGCTGAACTGGGTTGTGTTTCAGGTTATAATCTTGTCAACAAAATATGCTATGGAAAAATCTGGCTCTTCTAGGTGAGGAAGCTGGTTATTAACAGATTTCAACACTGGTGTTTTTAAGCACCTGAAATTACCCACTGAGATCCTGTGTTCACCTAACCCATACTAACATGGAAAGCAAAGGAGTGTGCATTCACATGCCCTTTTAACATCTGTGAACCCCATAGCCTCTGTTAAAGTGGGTTTATGAATGACTGAAACACAACTTGGTGTGCTTCTGAAAAAGAAAAGTGAAAGTGAGTTGGCGAGACTGTCTACTGCTATTGCCATTGCCACAACTAACTATAATAAGTCACACACCGTAATTGTGTGGTTCTATGAAGTTATCTTGAACTGAGACAGTAGTACATCTGGTTCAGTATTGAGACAGTCCATTAGTTCAGTGTTGTCTAAACCAGGGATTCCCAAGCTTGAGAACCCCTGGTTTAAATTGAGTGGCAGCAGCTTTCTAGGGCTTCAAGGGTTTTTCCCCACCTTGCCTGGACCAGGAGTTGAACCTGGGACCTGCTGCATGCAAATCAGATGCTTTGCTACTGAGCTGTGGGCTCTCTCTGACAGATAATCACTCTATCTCCTATTTAAAAACTTCCAGGGAAGGGAACACCACAGTTTTCCTGGACTACTTGCTCCATTAAAGCTAGAAAGATGTTTTGCTTATCCTTTCATAGGTAACCCAATTCCACCCCCTTTCTCTTTGAATTCATTGCTTTTCTTCAGCAGCCCTTTAGAAACGGTTGTTCTGTGAATTCTCAAGGCAAGTTTTTTAAAAAGTGTGGTTATTTGAAGACTGTTGTCATAGCCCAATGATGTGATATGATATTGGGATATAAATGTAATATATTTTAACTGTAGACTGCTTGGGTATGGATATAGCTTTTCAAATAAGATTGGCTCCCAAAGTGGCCTATAACTAAAATGCACATTTAATACTCATGGAGGGATATATGGCAGAGTCTTCTAGACCTACCATTTAAATACATAGCTCTGGTTCTAGGCTCATTCCACCAGAAGGAGCTGCAGATGGACTAGTGGGCTGTCTGATAGGAAAGGTGGCAGCCTGCAGAAAGAGTTCCTCCACTGAGCTCTTGTTTACTCTAGCTTTACTCTGCACATGTTTAGCTAGAGAACCTATTCCTAAGGTAATAGGAAGCTTCTAAGACAATTTTTACTTTGGAAAAAATTAGTCAATTTGAAATGGTAGCTTTGGTTTCTTGGTACAACATAGCATATGAAAAAAAGTTACAGAAGAACATGAGGGCAGAAATAAAATGGTTGGAAAAACACATCCAACTGACAGTAACCTGTCTTGTCCCTCATGCAGCCTCAGGTCCTGTCCTCCTTCACAGTCTTGGGGGTTCAGCCCGTGGTTCTTTTTGTGGTGAGTGTTTCAGCTCTCCAGAGAGATTTCACTCTCTGTCCGTGATTTCTTAGCTCTTGTTTAGCCCCAGTACTGATTCTCACAGTTTGTGCTAGTAATCCCTTTGCTTGGATTCTTCAGCTCCACACTTCTTCTGGTATTGTACTGTACTTTTCTACACATCTCCTCTGCACTCTCCAGATTGACCAAAAGCAACTCTCCAAGTCTTCTTCTGAATTGGACTCTTCTGAACTGAACTTTTTCAGCACTAAAACTCTGCTGAAACCAGAGTCTTTATATACTCTTCTTCCCTCAACAATGTGTTAAACAAACCAATCAGCATAACTCAAATTCCCTCTATTTTTCCAACCATGACTAATTAAATCAAACCTCCCTGTCCCTCCATAATCAAACCAGTACATTTTATCATCCTCAAAAATGAAACTGCTGAGCAGAAGCCATGGACTTTTGCCCCTGGCAGCTTTCTTAATACAGAGATTTAGCAAGGCAATTTACACATACAATCTTACTTACAAAAAGAAGAGGTTAAGGCATAGCTATGCAATGCACAATACAAGGAGGCAAGTCTCACGATCAGTGAGACTCGCCTCTAGGGGGTTTGTGGGGAGAGCGGGCTTAGTCTGCAGACGATCGGAAGGGAAGCCCTGCAGGCTCCATCACAACTGCAGGCTCCATCACGGAGCTGGCAGGGGCTGTGGGGATCGGGGGCCGTGCGGCCCCCGGAAGTTCCAGGATGCCCCGCATGAGTCCGTGGGGCATCCTGAAGAGACCCCCAGGGCCGGGAGGCTTGTTTCAGCCTCCTGGCCCTGGGGGTCTCCTCATATGCTGCCGTGGTGCAGAGCTGCGGTGCGGCAATACATGATCAAAAGGTCGGGGTTAGCGGAGCGCTTGCTCCGCTAACCTCAGCTAAGGGGAGGGAAAATTAGGAGGGTTTGCTGCCAGGAGCCACGCGGCCCCCGTGGCAGCAGGCGATCAGCAAAAAGCAGGCTAGGCTCCCTTAGCCCGCTTTTTGCTGATTGTGAGAATCTCCTCACGGTCTTATTTACACAAAGAAGAGGTTTGGGCCTCGTTCCTCCACAGATGTCAACACTTGATGTTAGTTGTTGAGCAATGAGCACACTTTTTTGCTTCCATTTGCTTTATTCAGTTTCCTCTCCTTTGGGAGGGTGGGGGGGAAATAAAGGGACAGCGGAAGGACAACAGGATTGGGAGGGCAGTGGTGCAGCTGACCATTCTCCTCCCCACAAACTATGCAGGAGGGCCTGAGAATTCTAGCATAGGTTTGTGGGGTTTTGTTTTGGTCAATTGCTCTTGAAAGCCTAGTTCCTAGGGCTACTAGTTTTAACTCAGGGATTTTTGTACATGTAGCAAATATGTTCTCGGTTTCAGAATTCTCTAGGTCAGTATCTATCTTAACTACAGAACTTTCTGGCCTGTAAATTAAAACTTTTGTGTAAAACATTATCTAACTAGAAATTCTGATTGCAAGTAATAGTATAGCCAGTGGTTCTTTAAACCTTTTAGAAACCTTTTAAAAATAAGTGTACCCCTTCCGTTGCAAACCTCCCAGCTCAGCTACCCCATAGGGAGTGTGTGTCTGTGTTCTGTATATACATAAAAACACAAATTTAAGTTTTACAGTTAGGAAACCGGCTACTACATTCACTGGTTCACATCCTCGCTACATTACTCATAAGCAGTCTTCTTGAAATTAATGGGACAAGTTTACTGGCCTCATTAATTTCAATGGGAATACTCAGTGTGGATTTTCTGAATCCTGTCAGTCAGGCTGAGGAGGTGGAAGCATGCTGAGCTTCAGCATGTAGCCAGCCAATCGGGAACAGAGGAGGAGGGTCTTCACTCTCCTCGCTTTCTGTAGCGGACACATTGCTGATGAAAAATCGGCTTCAAGCTGACAGTCCTCAGATGGGGAACAAATAGCGTGGCTGCAATGTGGGGCGGCAGAGGAGCTCTGAGTACCCCCTGGGAGCCCTTCAAGTACCCCCATGTTTGGAACAACTGGTACCCCCTATTGGGAACCCCTGGTATAGGCCATGTTTGTCTTTCTATGGATCTGAACTGCCTTTTGGGTGAGCTCTTTCCTGTTTTCTCAAAAGTTGTGGGCATCATGTTGTCGTCTTTCATCACAGCACAGAGAATCCAGTGAGGTCCCAAATATCATCTGAACTCGGACAGGCCTCTGACACAATGTCTCAGCAGCTTCTCTACCGGGCTCTGGTGTCAGCTAAGTGGGTGTCTGAAGCCATCAAGTCTTCTCAAGCTGGGTTGGCTGTGCGGCTTTTGGATGCCTCCTGGTACCTCCCCAAAATGAAGCGCAATCCCCAGAGTGAATTTGAGGAGCGCCACATCCCTGGAGCGGCTTTCTTCGATATTGATCAGTGCAGCGATCGCCAGTCACCTTACGATCACATGTTACCCAGTGCAGGGGACTTTGCTGAATATGTCGGAAAGCTGGGTGTGAGCAGTGACTCCCACGTTGTGGTCTATGATGCAAGTGACCAGGGCCTGTTCTCAGCCCCTCGGGTCTGGTGGATGTTCCGGGTCTTTGGGCATGAAGCTGTTTCCCTCCTAGATGGTGGGCTGAAGAACTGGATACGGGAGGGGTACCCAGTCAGCTCCGGAAAGAGTCGACCTGCTCGTGCAGAATTCCATGCCACTCTGGACAAATTGATGGTGAAGTCCCATGAGGATATTAAGGAGAACATTGACTCACGTCAGTTCCAGGTTGTGGATGCCCGATCTGCAGGGCGGTTCATGGGGACAGAGGCAGAGCCCCGAGAAGGTAACTAACCTCAAGGGTGGAAGAGCCAAGGCTTGCTTAGCTCAGGGCTTGTCAAATCCCAGGTGCCAGGGAGCCATGGAACCTAGAAATCCAATGGTGGTGCCTAGATTAGGATATTCAGAAGCAGAGCTATTTCATAAAATCTTTATTTGACCCTGGCAGCCCTGTTTCTGTTGAGAACATAGGAAGCTGCCTTATACAGAGTCAGACCATTGGTTCATCTAGCTTAGTATTGTCTGCACTGACTGGCAGCAGCTCTCCCAGGTTTCAGATAGGAGTTTCTCCCAGCCCTACCTGGAGATGCCAGGGAGTGAACTTGGGAGCTTCTGGATGCAAGCACATGCTCTACCACTGAGATATGGCCCCATTTTCTAAGGAGAATATCTTGCAGCAGTCAGCGCTGATGTGTGGTCACCCATCCAAATGCAAACCAGGATAGACCCTGCTTAGCAAAAGGGGCAATTCATGCTCACTACTGCAAGAGCAGCTAGAGAAGCCCATTTATCTTCCCTCTCCACAATGTCCATCACTAACTCTGATAATCTTATCAAGTGGCCGTGATTTAACTCCTAAATATTTGGACTGGCCCCTTGATACAAAGAAAATTGATCAAGGCCTAGCTTAGCTCAGTGATTGCTCCGTGCTAGTTTGCAACAGTGATTCACCATCCTAGGCACAATCTGATCCTGCTTGTCTAGGGCAAGTTCCAAAGATAACCGCCACAGCCCCTGAGCCCTTGTACTCCACCTCTACTTGGATTGGACGGGTTTAAGGCAATTTAAATCGTTATTTCAATACTCAAGGTAAACAAAAATGAATCAAGTTTCACATTTTGGGATTAATATATTTCCTGAACAAGAATGCATGCCGTCTGATTGCAGGCATTCTTGTTTCTACGATTAGAGCGTATTGGTTTGCAACTAAATATAGAGCTTTTATACAACTTAGGGGCATAATCCAAAGCTTTTGGTCAGGCAGCCGTTATACACTTTGTGCTGCATCATGATATCTGCTAAGAGGAAAGAGACAGACTTCTATATTGCTGGCTGTATAAACATGGAAACATGCAGCTAAGCAATGCCATTTATTTGAAGGCTAATGCTGCAATCCTGTGCACAGTCTGCAATGTGGAAGTATGTCCTTTTGACCAAAGTGGAACTTACAACTAGTTCCTGTGCATGATTACTTAGAAGTAAGTGATGTCATTCACGCAATCAAAAACTGTGTTCTACTTGGGTTTGGGAGCTGTGTGTGCTCCCAATTTTCAGTTACGTGGAAGCAAAGCAAGAGAACACCTGGGTCGCTTTTCCTCCTACCTTGCTTCCACACAATCACGTCTACCCAGGTTTCCCTCTTCCACTCAACTGAAAACTGGAAGCACACATAGCTTCCAAACCCAGGTCGAACATAGTTGTTGATTGTGTGAATGGCCTCAGTATCTAAAACTTTTCCAAAAGTAAGAAATGGTAATTTTTTTTTTACTTTTACTGGGCAAAATATTAGCCTCGTTCTCACTATGATAAACGGGGAGGCTGAGTGTCCTATCCAGCTTTGGGAGCTCTGCATCAGCAAAAACTTGGGAAGGAGGGAGGAGAAGTGACTGTGTGCGGAAGGTGGGTGCAAAGTGCAAACTCCAATGGCATTTTCTCTCCCCTCGATAATATGCTGGGTAAAAGTGTTGGCTAGAACGGTGCTGTTGGAGCTAGGGATGTGCACGAACCGGCGCTGGGATGGTGTGGCAGCGGTGTGTGGGGGGGTTACCTTTAAGGGACCGGGAGGGTGCTCTTACCACCACCACCCCGCCTCCGCGTTTCCCCCGCCGGCGCTTTCTCCGAAACCGCTGGCACAGGACGGCAGCATACCGCCTTGCCACCCTGGTCAGCTTCAAACTGGTAGTGCCTGACACATGCCGCCAAACTGGCTTGAATGCCGGACCAAATTGGCGGTCCAGAAAAGGACCTCCGATCCGGTTCGTGCACATCCCTAGTTGGAGCCTGTGTGCCCACCACCCTCACAAATGTAATGTCCATTCTATTTGCTGAGCGGAGTCATACATAGCTGCAATTCTGAGAACCAGATTTTTGAGAACCCAGCTCAGGAATTGCAGGGCATAGAATGCAGGCTCACGAGCAGGCTGCTGTCCCTGGGTGGGTGGATTGCCCGTCCAGACAAGCACCGACTACTGCCAGTAGCTCAGAGGGTCAGAGTTCCGGGATGTGCAGCCCCTCATCACCCCAGCCGCTGGAGCACCAGTAATGCATTGTGCAAGAGAATGGTGCATTATAGGGATCACCCCTCCCCGAGTCTGCCAGCCATGGCTGCAAGCAGCCGCAGCTGACACACGATCACTCAGATACGAGAGTGCTCGCTCTGCTAACCTCGTTGAGAAGGTTAGGTCTCGAATAGTAGCTTTAAAATGTAATGCTTGACTGAATTTGGGGAAATGAAGGAGGGGCAAAATCAAAAGCTTTTCATTACTACCTTTTAAATTTATTTTGTTTTATTTACAATCTCTTGGCATTAGGAGGTTTACAAACATGTCCCCCAGTCCTTTCCCTTTCCCCTACCCACCTTGCCTTTTGCCACTGGAGTGCTGCTCTCAGTGGCTGTCCTTTTTTCTTCCAGTTTCCCCCTCTGAGTAAGTCTACATCATGATTTAGCACAGGGTTGGGCGAACCAGGCCCTCTAGATGTTGAACAAGGGAGCTGGTCTTGTGGTAGCAAGCATGACTTGTCCCCTTAGCTAAGCAGGTTCTGCCCTGGTTGCATATGAATGGGAGACTTGATGTGTGAGCACTGTAAGATATTCCCCTCAGGGGATGGAGCCGCTCTGGAAAGAGCAGAAGGTTCCAAGTTCCCTCCTGGGCATCTCCAAGATAGGGCTGAGAGAGATTCCTGCCTGCAACCTTGGAGAAGCCGCTGCCAGTCTGTGAAGACAATACTGAGCTAGATAGACCAATGGTCTGACTCAGTATATGGCAGCTTCCTGTGTTCCCATGTTCCCAGCATGTCCAGCCACAATTTATAGTTATAGTTCAACAACATCTGGAGGGCCAGGTTCACCCACCTCTGATTTAGCATCATTGCGAGAGCAGTTTTATTGTATTTCAAGTTTTGTAAACAGCCTTGGGGTGAGACTTATGAAAGACAATATAGAAATGTAACTATAAATAATTTGGGGGGGGGGAACCAGCTGCTGTTGGACTGCAGCTCCCATAAATTGTGGGTGGGGAGCATTATTTGTTTCTTTTAATGAAAGGCAGTATTAAAAAAAAATCTAACAATAAATAAACCATCTCAAGGAAGTTGACAAATTTAAAACAAACAATAAAAAATTTAATTGGAATATAAAAATAAAAATTGAATTGAAAGTTTTAAAAAATGTATACAATAGGACCATAAAAATACAGAGCAGCAGCAACAAAAACACTCATATGAAAACCTGGGTAAAAAGCCAAGATTTCACTTGCTCTCTAAAATCTGTGCTGGAGACTGAGGAGCGGATGCGCACCGGGAGGGCATTCCAAAGTCTATTAGATTAGAGTTGTAGTTCAACAACAGCTGCAGTACCTCGGGTTGGCACCCCTGCATTGAACTGTGACGACGAAGCTATTCCCACGATCATCAAGTATTGGGCTCGGGAAGGGTAGCCCGATTTCTCCTGATCGTGAGAACTGCCAGGAGCCACGGTAGCAACCCCTCTTGGGTAGCCCACTGCTTAACCCAGGTTTTAGGCACAAGCAGGTTCACTGCACATGTGTCACCATGGCATGTCTGCGCGCCACAGCGACTCACGAGTAACCCCTGACCGGGAGGCTACAACAAGCCTCCCGGCATTGGGAGGACTCCCCAGAATGCCCCGTGTGCACTCCCACGGGTCATTCTGGGACTTCCGGGGTGCGGGAGGCTCCTGAACCCCGCCGCCCCAACCGGCTCTGATGGAGACGCTCATTGTCTGGGCGGCTGATCCGGCCACCCAGGGAGGACTCCCTACTCACCTGTGGGGAGAGCGGGTCAAGCATAAACCATAAAAATACATACAGGTCAAGCCCGCTTAAAAATACGGGTCAATAAAAATGCGGGTCAAGCCTGCTCTCCCCACAAACCCCCTCTCCACACTGCTTGTGTGGAGAGCCTTGTCACTTGGAGGGGAGAACTGTGGGGGAAAATTGTGGCTGCAGGACAGAGCACTGGTAAGTTTTATGCACCCCCCCACCCCCATTTCGCATCCTGCCAATCCCCCCGCCCCCCTTAAGTGTCACCATTTTTGTCCCATTTGTTTTGAATGGGACAGCAAAGATGGGGGAGGCATTTCAGGTCAGCCCTAGACTACAGGTAGAGCAGGCAGTGACACAAAGTGGGCGGAGTGTGTGTCTGTGTCATAGGCATTAATAGGCTGAACTTGTATTTTTATTGCTCCAATTCCCCACCCCCACCCCCACTTTCTTTAGGAATTGAACCTGGTCACATTCCTGGCTCGGTGAACATCCCTTTCACTGACTTCCTTACAGAGGCCGGCTTGGAGAAGAGTCCTGAGCAGATCAGCAACTTGTTTCAGAGCAAGAAGGTGGATCTCTCAAAGCCCCTCGTGGCCACCTGTGGCTCAGGAGTCACTGCTTGCCATGTGGCACTAGGGGCATATCTTTGTGGCAAGCCTGACGTAGCCATTTATGATGGAGCTTGGGTGGAATGGTTCATGCGAGCACGTCCTGAACACATTATCTCAGAGAGAAGTGGGAAGAGCCTGTGAGGAACAGCCTCCTGCCACGATGGGGGCAGAAACAGTGTCTTGTCACAGGGGAAGGTGATGGGCCTCACAAATCCTGTCTTAAGGCTGGGGTTCTCAAACTTGGATCGCCAAATGTTGTTGGACAACAACTCCCATCTTGCTTTTGGCCATTGTGGCTGGGTATGATGGGTGTTGTAGTCCAATAACATCTGGAGACCCAAGTTCAAGAACCCCTGTCTTAAGATATTATTGCTGCTGAATGAAGTTTCTTCGATAAATGGATCTATCAACACTGGGGTCTTGCAGTTCCTTACCTTGCCTGCTTTGCTGGGCATGAATGATGTCACCCTTGTCAGGGTGGAAGAAAGTACTGATCATAGAAAGTGAAATAAGTGTTTCAGGTTGTCCATAGGAGCTCAGGAGGTCTACCTCCATTGAGTTCATCACAGGAAGGAGGGTTGGGTTTGAAATTAATCTTGCACTTGGGCAAATGGTGTCATTTTTTCTAACTCCTCAGTGCCAATACTTCTTGTCTCCCATAAACTGAAATCCTCTTTATACTCTTTTAAAAAGTCAGAATATGAAGATTTATAACATTAAAAACATCTTCAGGTACTGAAAGATTCCATAATTGTTTTTTAAATGGTTTAATTTATTTCATATCCAAAAAAAGTTACACCACATAAATGATAAATGATATAGCATTGTAAATCATATAACATCGTAAATATGATCAACATCATATCTATATCAATGTAACAGACTGCAAAATACCATAAAATAGATCTAAAGATATATACATTTGTACATAGGTCAATCTACATCATTACTAAGCATCTACAAATCTGCACCATCTTGGAATGAATGTCAGTGGTTAAAAAACTTCAGTAATATCCACACTTAAATAGAAAAACGTTAGATATGTGCTTGAAATGCAATTTGGTGTCTGAATTGCAGCACAATCCCTTTTTAAACCAAGGGCTTACAGAGTCCCTTGAACGCAGAGGAGAGCAGGCCCATACCTGCTGTTCCTCCACTCGCCGCCACTTCCATAATCATGGTGCAGGCATCAGCTATGATTGCACAATGGCAGGGTGTCTCTTAGCTGCCCCTGCACAACGCCAGCATGCACACATGACCTTCGCGCATGCATGGCGGCCATTTGCATGGTTGTCTGTCTGTCTGTCTGGCAGCCCAGTCTGTCTGTCTAGCAGCCCAACAGCTAGATGAGAAAAGAACCTAAGGGGTTTTCAGTTTTTCTTTCAAAATGGCCCTTGGTCTGAAAGGAGTGGTTGCTTGAGGCAGAGGGGAACATAGTCAGTCCCTTTTGTCTTGCTTCTTCCCATCAGTGAGTATATAATTCTGCTGCCATTCTCCTAACAGAAGAATTAAAAAAACATCACCACAAGACAGCGGCACTTGAATACTGTGGGACAGCAAAAACAAACAGAAGTTTTAAAAAACCCTCCAGGGCAGGTGAGGCTGAGCCCATGATGGAGTCGCCGGGCAGAGGTCAAGCAATGATCTGGAGTAGAGAGCAAGAGCAACAGACTGGTGGGCGGAGACTGCAGGATCTTCAGAACCCCAGACAAGGCCCAGGAAGGAAGGAAGAAGCTGCTTTTGTCCAATGGCTTGCTAGTAACTAGGCCATTTTCAGTTACATAGGAAGTTGCAGGCGGAGGAGTCCCTTCTTTCCTTCTGCAGCATCCTGGGTGCAGCCTGTTGACTTTGAGAGATGTGCTCAAAACGTGAATTGGTATCTGCATTGCATCACTAGAACCGAGGGCTTATACAACTCCTTGAGCACGGAGGAGAGCAGGTCCATACCTGCTCCTCCTCAGCTTGCTGCCTCTTCCGAAATCGCAGCACCATCCCAACTATGATTGCATGCCGGCAGTCTCCCAGCTGCCCCTGTGCGATGCCAGAACGTACATGACCTCCACACATGCACAGCTGCCATTTGCATGGTCAGCATGGTTGCTGACCACACATATGGCCGCAGTGGGTGTGTGTGGAGGCCATGTGAGTGCCGGCATTGTGCAGGGGCAGCTGGGAGATGCCCTGCCGACCCGCAATCACAGCTGGGGGGAGCGCCGCAGTTACAGAAATGGTGGCAAGAGGAGGAGCAGATATGGATCTGCTCTCCTCCGTTTTAAGGGAGCTGTGTAAACCCTTGGTTTTAAAGGGATTGTGCTGCACTGTGGATGCCGAATTGCATTTCAAGCACACCCCTATTGACTTTTCTTCACCTGTAGTGGGAAGAGCATTGGTCTTGTGGTAAAGGTAAAGTGTACCGTTGAGTCAGTGTCAACTCCTGGCGACCACAGAGCCCAGAGGTTGTCTTTGGAGGGGTTTACCATTGCCATCTCCCACGCAGTAGATGTGCCTTTCAGCATCTTCCTATATCGCTGCTGCCCGATATAGGTGTTTCCCATAGTCTGGGAAACATACCAGCGGGGATTCGAACCGGCAACCTCTAGTCAAGTCATTTCCCTGCTGCGCCATGTGGTACAACAAATTATATACCGCATTTCCACAAAAGTTTCCAAGCGGTTTACATAGTGAACATAAATTGTTCCTTTTGCTAAGCAGGACCCACCTTGGTTTGCATTTGGATGGGAGACATGTGAGTTCTCATTCTCCTTAGGGGATGAGGCCATAGCTCAGTAGCCGAGCATCATACTGAAGGTCCCAGGTTCACTCCCTGGCATCTCCAAGTAGGGTTCAGTGAGACTCCTGCCTGAAACTTTGGCAGGCTAGTTCCAGGCAGTGTAAACGATATTGAGCTAGAGAGATCAACAGTCTGACTCGGTATAAGGCAGCTTCCTATGTCCCTATGCTCCATCCCCCTTCCTTTCAAATCCAGTGCAGGCGAAATAGTAATGACTCTTTGTGCTTGTTAACGTAGTGCGGCATAAGGGGGCAGCATTCAGCACCATATCATATACCATAGGGCAGGGGTTCCCAACCTGGAGGTCTCCAGATGTTGCTCCCATTATCCCCAGGTACAATTTATGGGAGTTGTAGTCCGGCAACATCTGGATTGGTTGGGAACCACGGCCATAGGGTAAAGGACGACGGCATTTGGTGCCCTGCCTCAGACAATGAAGATCTAGACCTGCTGGAAGGCTGGCTCTTTGACTTCACATTAATACCCAGAAGGGTTTCCAGCCTACTAGATACCACTGGTAGGTTCTTGTGTTATGGTAATTGAATAGTTGTATTCCTCAGCCTGGACAACAGCTCCTGGGAAGGGTTCACAAGGAGTTCTCAGCTTGGTTGGAAACTGCCTGCACCGCCATAGAGGCTGCCTTAAGCTTTGGAGGGACCTGAGCTAAAATAGCAAAGAGCCAACCTCAGAATGAGAATGGAGATTGGCTAATTTGGGGGAATTTTCCAAGTCATATGATTATGGTGAAGTAATCCTGGAAGTCCATGAGTACCCAGTACCCAGTTTGTGTAACTGATGAATTCACTTCAAATATATGCATTAGATAATTGTCTCCTGCAAGTGATAATGCAAATAAATTCTCAAGGAAAAGGACTGGATAATCTTGCAGGAATTCAAAAGATGACACTGATGCAACAGAGTTGCAAAGGAAGATTTTGCAATGAACAAGTCTGTAGAGTGGGAGAGTACACTAGACTAGTTCACTATCCCTTTCCTGCCTCTAGCAGCATTGTTCAAAAATCCTTCATGATGCCATCAAAAGAACTGAAACCCCCTCAAACCTCCCCAGCTCTCTTAAGGAATCTGCACTAGAGTGTGTGTTCACCATGCAGCTCCCAAGGTCTGGTGGTATAGCAGCTGCTTCTTTCATTCTAAGCACTGGAAACTGGTGCTTGCTATCTCACCTACATGTGGCCAGGAGCTGTGACCAGTCTTGACCCTGCGGCACAGATAACATGCATGTATTTGCAAATACACGTGTATTTGCATGCATACATAATTTATAAGTCATTTCATTTTTATGCGCACACCTTTTTTTAAAAAAAAGTGTGCAGCTGACATTGTAACTTCATTGTGTGATCATTTCCTCTTTTTTTTTGCTTTTTAAACTTTTTATTGGTTTTTACAATATCTTAACAATCCCGTTACATCTAATTTAGTAAA